>NC_057812.1:539345176-539716810 GCF_018294505.1 Triticum aestivum | reverse complement strand
CGTCGCCTAGTGGCCCTCCCGGCTCCGCCTCCTGACGCCGCCACCGGCCGTCGCCCACGGCGGCCGCCCGCACATCGGCCCCTGCATTCCGGCGGCGCCCAGCGCCCAGCGCCCGTTAGCACCCATGGCCGATTAGGCCATTGGCCCTATGACAAGTTGGCCCCACCCCAGAACGGTTTTTTTTAAAGGAGAATTAAAAAATAAAATTATTAAATAAAAATAAAAATGATTAATAAAATTAATTATTAATTAATTAATTAATTAATGAATTAATTAAGTTAATTAATCCGGTTTAATTAATTTATTAACTAGTTAATTTTAATTAAACTGTAATTAGGATTAAACTAAACCCTAATTAAACCTAACAGTGTATGACAGGTGGGTCCCACGGGACCCACATGTCAGGTTGACCAGGTCAAACGGTCAATGCTGACTGCTGACGTCAGCACGACGTCATGCTGACGTCATAAATCCATTTTCGAATTAATTAAATAATTAATTAAATTTCAGAAATTAATAAAATCTTTTGAAAATCATATCTTTTAATCCGTAACTCGGATTAAAATATTTTCAACATGAAAGTTGCTCAGAACGACAAGACGAACCCGGATACGCAGCCCGTTCGTCCACCACACACCTCTAACATACCAAACACGCAACTTCCCCCTCTGGTTCATCTGTCCGAAAACGCGAAACCCTGGGAATACTTTCCCGGATGTTTCCCCCCTTTGTCGGTATCACCTACTACCGCGATTGGGCACACCTAGCATCGTTACTTGGCATGTCATGCATCGATATGCATTTGTTTGCATTGTATTCATTGTTTCTTCCCCCTCTTCTCTCCGGTAGACTACGAGACCGACGCTGCTGCTGCCCAATTCGACTACGGAGTTGACGACCCCTCCTTCTTGCCAGAGCAACCGGGCAAGCCCCCCCCCTTGATCACCAGATATCGCCTATTGTACTCTATACTGCTTGCATTAGAGTAGTGTAGCATGTTACTGCTTTCCGTTGATCCTATTCTGATGCATAGCCTGACATTGTTGCTACACCTGTTGATACCTTACCTGCAATCCTAAATGCTTAGTATAGGATGCTAGTTTATCATCATTGGCCCTACATTCTTGTCAGTCTGCCTTGCTATACTATTGGGCCGTGATCACTCGGGAGGTGATCACGGGTATATACTATACATACATACATACTATACAGATGGTGACTAAAGTCGGGTCAGCTCGAAGAGTACCCGCGAGTGATTCACGGATTGGGGGCTGAAAGGACCTTTGTCCCGACGGCCCTCTGTGTGGGTCTTTGTGGCGGAGCGACAGGGCAGGTTGAGACCACCTAGGAGACAGGTGGGCCTGGCCCTGTTCGGCGTTCGCGGATATTTAACACGCTTAACGAGATCTTGGTATTTGATCTGAGTTGGCTACGAGCCTATACGCACTAACCATCTACGCGGGAGTAGTTATGGGTATCCCGACGTCGTGGTCTCAGCCGAAGCACTTCAGACGTCAGCGACGGAGCGGCGCGCGCCGGATTGGAACGTAAGCATGCTCTTGTATTAAGGGGGCTAGTTCTGCTTCCGGCCGCCCACGCAACGTGCAGGTGTGCTATGGGCGATGGGCCCAGACCCCTGTGCGCTTAGGTTTAGACCGGCGTGCTGGCCTCTCTGTTTTGCCTAGGTGGGGCTGCGACGTGTTGATCTTCCGAGGCCGGGCATGACCCAGGAAAGTGTGTCCGGCCAAATGGGATCGAGCATGTTGGGTTATGTGGTGCACCCCTGCAGGGAAGTTAATCTATTCGAATAGCCGTGATCTTCGGTAACAGGACGACTTGGAGTTGTACCTTGACCTTATGACAACTAGAACCGGATACTTAATAAAACACACCCTTCCAAGTGCCAGATACAACCGGTGGTCGCTCTACCTCAGGGATATGAGGAGGGGATCGCCGGGTAGGATTATGCTATGAGATGCTACTTGGAGGACTTCAATCTACTCTCTTATACTTGATGCAAGATGGAGGCTGCCAGAAGCGTAGTCTTCGACAGGATTAGCTATCCCCCTCTTATTCTGGCATTCTGCAGTTCAGTCCACTGATATGGCCTCCTTAAACATATACCCATGCATATGTAGTGTAGTTCCTTGCTTGCGAGTACTTTGGATGAGTACTCACGGTTGCTTTCTCCCCCCTTTTCCCCCTTCCTTTCGTTCTGGTTGTCGCAACCAGATACTGGAGTCCAGGAGCCAGACGCCACCGTCGACGACGACCCCTACTACACCGGAGGTGCCTACTACTACGTGCTGCCCGCTGACGACGACCTGGAGTAGTTTAGGAGGATCCCAGGCAGGAGGCCTGCGCCTCTTTCGATCTGTATCCCAATTTGTGCTAGCCTTCTTAAGGCAACTTGTTTAACTTATGTCTGTACTCAGATATTGTTGCTTCCGCTGACTCGTCTATGATCGAGCACTTGTATTCGAGCCCTCGAGGCCCCTGGCTTGTATTATGATGCTTGTATGACTTATTTATGTTTTAGAGTTGTGTTGTGATATCTTCCTGTGAGTCCCTGATCTTGATCGTACACATTTGCGTGCATGATTAGTGTACGATTGAATCGGGGGCGTCACATCCGACTAGTAGTGCTGATCACAACACCTCTATTAAGATGCTTAAGGAAGTTATTTTTCTGAGGTTTGGAGTCCCTAGATACTTAATGACTGATGGTGGTTCACATTTTATTCATGGTGCCTTTCGTAAAATGCTTGCTAAGTATGATGGTAATCATAGAATTGCATCTCCATATCACCCACAGTCTAGTGGTCAAGTAGAATTGAGTAACAGAGAGCTCAAATTAATTTTGCAAAAGATTGTTAATAGATCTAGAAAGAATTGGTCCAAGAAACTTGATGATGAATTATGGGCTTATAGAACTACATATAAAAATCCTATGGGCATATCTCCGTATAAAATGGTTTATGGAAAAACATGTCACTTACCTCTCGAATTAGAACATAAGGCAAATTGGGCTATTAAAGAGCTCAACTATGACTTCAAACTTGCCGGTGAGAAGAGGTTATTTGACATTAGCTCACTTGACGAATGAAGAACACAGGCTTATGAAAATGCCAAGTTGTTTAAAGAAAAGTTAAAAGATGTCATGATAAAAGGATACAAAAACGTGAGTTTAATGTAGGTGACTATGTATTGTTATACAACTCTCGTTTAAGATTTTTTGCAGGCAAACTCCTCTCTAAATGGGTAGGCCCTTACGTCATCGAGGAGGTCTATTGTTCCGGTGCCATAAAAATCAATAACTTCGAAGGCACAAATCTGAAGGTGGTGAACGGTCAAAGAATCAAACATTATATCTCAGGTAATCCCATAAATGTTGAAACTAACGTTATTGAAACTGTAACCCCGAAGGAATACATATAAGGGACACTTTTCCGAAACATTTTAGACTCGTAAAAGGAATAGGTCCGTGGTACGGTAAGTAAACCGACTCCAAAACAGTTCTAATGACTATTTTTCTCCATTTTGGAAATATTTAAGAAAATAGGAAAATAAGAAGCAGACCAGAAAGGACACAAGGCTTCCACGACAGTGGAGGGCGCGCCCTACCCCCCTGGGCGCGCCCCCTGCCTCGTGGGCACCTCGTGCGCTCTCCGGACTCCGTTTTCTTGCACGATACTTCTTTTAGTCGGTAAAAATTCATTATATAACCTCCCGAAGGTTTTGACCATAGTATCACGCAAATATCTCCTGTCTTTGTTTCGAGATCTCCTGCTATAGATTTGAGCAACATGTTGTCCTAGGATTCGGAAGGAGAAAGCTATGTGGTTGATTACCTTGCAGATCCTAAGGTCTATGGGGATGTGGAGCATTGTGGTTGGACTACAGAAGAAGAAGAGGACTATGAACCTATGGGAAAGCAGGAGACGAGCTTAGATGAAGATGAAGTCCCACTACCTCAACCTGGGGACATGCATGTGGAGTTCAAAAAGTCAAGCCTACCGGATAGAGCAAAGAAACCTAAGATCGAGTTTAACCCTTTTCGTCTCTTGTAGGAAAACAAGCAGGAATTACGCAAAAATATACTAAGCCTGGAGCAGGAGATCAATGACCTGAGGGATCAAAACTTTGTCCTCAGGTGCAAATTAAGGAAGAAGCCTACGCCATAAACAAAACCATCATCTACTTCACCCCCGAAGAAGGAGACATGAACACATGGGTATGGGCACTCCCCTTGGCAACTGCCAAGCTTGGGGGAGTGCCCAGGTATCGTATCACCATCACTTTTGTCTTACCATTTTTCCTAGTTCGATCCTTTTGATAATATCTTGATCTAGTAGAATAAAGTTTTAGTATGATCTAGTTGTGAGTTTAGCTTTATGATCCTTCTATGTAATCGAGTCCATGAGCTATATATAATAAAGATTAGTTTTGAGTCAAGGGCTTGATTATTTTGCTATGATCTTGGGGGAATAAAATAAAAGAGAGGAAATAAAAAGAAATAAAGAGATCATATGGATCTTATGGAGAGTAATGAGCTCACATATAGAGAGTATGATGAATAAAAGTTGTTGAGAGTTGACAAACATAGTTTTGGTCATTGTTGCAATTAATAGGAAATAATAAAGAAAGAGAGGTTTTCACATATAAATATACTATCTTGGACATCTTTTATAATTGTGAGCACTCATTAAAGTATGATATGCTAAAGAGTTGACGTTGGACAAGGAAGACAACGTAATGGGTTATGTTTTCTTACATCTGAGATAAATTATATTGTCATGGATCATCCAACATGTTGAGCTTGCCTTTCCCTCTCATGCTAGCCAATTTCTTTGCACCAAGTAGGGATACTACTTGTGCTTCCAAATATCCTCAAACCCAGTTTTTGCCATGAGAGTCCACCATACCTACCTATGGATTGAGTAAGATCCTTCAAGTGAGTTGTCGTCGGTGCATGCAATAAGAATTGCTCTCTAAATATGTATGACTTATTAATGTGGAGAAAATAAGCTTTATACGATCTTGTGATATGGAAGAAATAAAAGCAACAGACTGCATAATAAAGGTTCATATCACAAGTGGCAATATAAAGTGACGTTCTTTTGCATTAAGATTTTGTGCATCCAACCATAAAAGCGCATGACAACCTCTGCTTCCCTCTGCGAAGGGCCTATCTTTTATTCTTGTCTTATACTTCATGCAAAGAGTCATGGTGATATTCACCTTTCCTTTTTACATTTTATCCTTTGGCAAGCACAATGTGTTGGAAAGATCCTGATACATACAGCTAATTGGATGTGACTATTCATGAACTATTATTGTTGACATTACCCTTGAGGTAAAACGTTGGGAGGCAAAACTATAAGCCCCTATCTTTCTCTATGTCCAATTAAAACTTCATACCCATAAATATTGCGTGAGTGTTAGAAATTGCGAAAGACTAAAAGATGGTTGAGTATGTGGACTTGCTGAAAAGCTCTTATATTGACTCTTTCCTATGTTATGATAAATTGCAATTGCCTCAATGACTGAAATTAGAGTTTGTTGGTTCTCCATGAAGTTTATGATTCATACTTGAAATTGTGATTGAATTGTTACTTTAGCATAAGAGATCATATGACAATATATATATGTTGATGTTCTAAGAATGATCATGATGCCCTCATGTCCGTATTTTATTTTATCGACACCTCTATCTCCAAACACGTGGACATATTTTTTGATTTCGGCTTTCGCTTGAGGACAAGCGAGGTCTAAGCTTGGGGGAGTTGATACGTCCATTTTGCATCATGCTTTTATATTGATATTTATTGCATTATGGGTTGTTATTACACATTATGTCACAATACTTATGCCTATTCTCTCTTATTTTACAACGTTTGCATGAAGAGGGGGGATGCCGGCAACCAAAATTCTGGGCTGGAAAAGGAACAAATATTAGAGACCTATTTTGCACAGCTCCAAAAGTCCTGAAACTTCACGGAAGTCTTTTTTGGAATTAATAAAAAATACTGAGCGAAGAAAGTTCCAGAGGGGGCCCACACCCTGGCCACGAGGGTGGGGGCGCACCCTACCCCCCTGGGCGCGCCCCCTGCCTCGTGGGCCCCCTGATGGCCCTCCGATGCCCATCTTTGGCTATATGGGGTCTTTCGTCGAGGAAAAAATCATAAGGAAGCTTTGGGGATGAAACTCCGCCGTCACGAGGCGAAACCTTGGCGGAACCAATCTAGGGCTTCGGTGGAGCTGTTCTGCTGGGGAAACTTCCCTCCGGGAGGGGGAAATCATCACCATCGTCATCACCAACGATCTTCTCATCGGGAGGGGGTCAATCTCCATCAACATCTTCACCAGCACCATCTCATCTCAAACCCTAGTTCATCTCTTGTATCCAATATTTGTATCCTAACCTCAAATTGGTACTTGTGGGTTGCTAGTAGTGTTGATTACTCTTTGTAGTTGATGCTAGTTGGTTTACTTGGTGGAAGATCATATGTTCAGATCCATTATGCATATTAATACCCCTCTAATTATGAACATGAATATGCTTTGTAAGTAGTTACATTTGTTCCTGAGGACATGAGAGAAGTCTCGCTATAAGTAGTCATGTGAATTTGGTATTCGTTCGATATTTTGATGAGATGTATGTTATCATCCCTCTAGTGGTTTCATGTGAACATCGACTACATGACACTTCACCATTGTTTGGGCCTAGAGGGAGGCATTGGGAAGTAATAACTAGAAGATGGGTTCCTAGAGTGACAGAAGCTTAAACCCTAGTTTATGTGTTGCTTCATAAGGGGCTGATTGGGATCCATATGTTTCATGCTATGGTTTGGTTTACCTTAATACTTCTGTTGTAGTTGCGGATGCTTGCAATAGGGGTTAATCATAAGTGGGATGCTTGTCCAAGTAAGGACAGTACCCAAGCACTGGTCCACCGACATATCAAATTATCAAAGTAGCAAACGCGAATCATATGAACGTGATGAAAACTAGCTTGACGATTGATACGTCTCCAACGTATCTATAATTTTTGATTGCTCCATGCTATATTATCTACTGTTTTGGACATTATTGGTCTTTATTTTCCACTTTTCTATTATTTTCGGGACTAACCTATTAACCGGAGGCCCAGCCCAGAATTGTTGTTTTTTTGCCTGTTTTAAGGTTTCGAAGAAAAGGAATATCAAACGGAGTCCATACGGAATGAAATCTTTGGGAACGTGATTTTCTCAACGAACAAGACCCAGGAGACTTGGACCCTACGTCAAGACACAAAAGAGGAGGGCACAAGATAGGGGGCGTGCCTACCCCCCAGGCGCGCCCTCCACCCTCGTGGGCCCCCTGTTGCTCCACCAACGTACTCCTTCCTCCTATATATACCTACGTACCCCCAAACGACCAGAGACGGAGCCAAAAACCTAATTCCACCGCTGCAACTTTCTGTATCCACAAGATCCCATCTTGGGGCCTGTTCCGGAGCTCCGCTGGAGGGGGCATCGATCACGAAGGGCTTCTACATCAACACCATAGCCCCTCTGATGAAGTGTGAGTAGTTTACCTCAGACCTACGGGTCCATAGTTATTAGCTAGATGGCTTCTTCTCTCTTTTTGAATCTCAATACAATGTTCTCCCCCTCTCTTGTGGAGAACTATTCGATGTAATCTTCTTTTTGCGGTGTGTTTGTTGAGACCGATGAATTGTGGATTTATGATCAAGTCTATCTATGAACAATATTTGAATCTTCTCTGAATTCTTTTATGTATGATAGATTATATTTGCAAGTCTCTTCGAATTATCAGTTTGGTTTGGCCTACTAGATTGATCTTTCTTGCAATGGGAGAAGTGCTTAGCTTTGGGTTCAATCTTGCGGTGTCCTTTCCCAATGACAGTAGGGGTAGCAAGGCACGTATTGTATTGTCGCCATCGAGGATAACAAGATGGGGTTTTCATCATATTGCATGTGTTTATCCCTCTACATCATGTCATCTTGCTTAGGGCGTTACTCTGTTTTAACTTAATACTCTAGATGCATGCTGGATAGCGGTCGATGAGTGGAGTAATAGTAGTAGATGCAGGCAGGAGTCGGTCTACTTGTCTCGGACGTTATACATGATCATACCTAGATATTCTCATAACTATGCTCAATTATGTCAATTGCTCAAAAGTAATTTGTTCACCCACCGTAGAATACTTATGCTCTCGAGAGAAGCCACTAGTAAAACCTATGGCCCCCAGGTCTATCTTTATCATATTAATCTCCTACTACTTAGTTATTTCCTTTGACTTTTTACTTTGCCTTTATTTTACTTTGCATCTTTATCACAAAAATACCAAAAATATTATCTTATCATATCTACTCACTCTCGTAAGTGGCTGTGTAGGGATTGACAACCCCTATTCGCATTGGTTGCGAGGATTTATTTGTTTTGTGCAGGTACGAGGGACTCGCGCATAGCCTCCTACTGGATTGATACCTTAGTTCTCAAAAACTGAGGGAAATACTTACGCTACTTTGCTGCATCATCCCTTCCTCTTCGGGGAAAACCAACGCAGGCCACCTTAGTTAATAGGACGGCAGCTAAACCGGATGGCGATGAAAATAATAGTGAAGATCTAAAAGTTATTGATGTGTCCCCTATTAAATCTTTGTTTTGCAATATGAATCTTGATAATGATGGGACTGAATATGATCCACCTTTACCTAGAAGGCGTTCCAAGAATTCAGAATTTTTTGATCTTGATGCTAAAATTGATAAAAGTGGGATTGAATAAATTAAAACCCTAGATGTTGCTAAACCCGCTATTATGGATTTCAAGGAATTTAACTATGAAAATTTCTCTTTGATTGATTGTATTTCCTTGTGGGAATCCGTGCTAAATTCTCCTCATGCTTATTGTCAAAATAAAGTGTTTACTAAACATATCGTTGATGCCTTGATGCAGTCTTATGAAGAAAAACTTGAATTGGAAGTTTCTATCCCTAGAAAGCTTTATGATGAGTGGGAACCGACTATTAAAATTAAAATTAAAGAGCATGAATGCTATGCTTTATGTGATTTGGGTGCTAGTGTTTCCACGATTCCAAAGACTTTGTGTGATTTGTTAGGTTTCCGCGATTTTGATGATTGCTCTTTAAACTTGTACCTTGCGGATTCCACTATTAAGAAACCTATGGGAAGAATTAATGATGTTCTTATTGTTGCAAATAGTAATTATGTGCCCGTAGATTTTATTGTTCTTGACATAGATTGCAATCCTTCATGTCCTATTATTCTTGGTAGACCTTTCCTTAGAACGATTGGTGCAATTATTGATATGAAGGAAGGAAATATTAGATTCCAATTTCCATTAAGGAAAGGCATGGAACACTTTCCTAGAAAGAAAATTAAATTAACTTATGAATCTATTATGAGAGCCACTTATGGATTGCCTACCAAAGATGGCAATTCCTAGATCTATCCTTGCTTGTTATGCCTAGCTAAGGGCGTTAAACGATAGCGCTTGTTGGGAGGCAAACCAATTTTATTTTTATTACTTACTTTTTTCTCCTGTTTAGTAATAAATAATTTATCTAGCCTCTGTTTTGGTTGTGTTTTTTGTGTTTAATTAGTGTTTGTGCCAATTAGAACCGTTGGGAAGACATGGGGAAAGTCTTGTTACACTTGCTGTAGAAAACGGAAACTTTAGCGCTCACAAGAACTACTGCCATTTTTATTTGGAAAGTGATATTTAGTTAATTATTTTTTAAGATGATTAATAGATAAATTCCTCACGTCCAGAAATTTATTTTAGAATTTTTGGGGTTCCAAATCTTGCGCTAGCTACAGATTACTACAGACTGTTCTGTTTTTGACAGATTCTGTTTTTCATGTGTTGTTTGCTTATTTTGATGAATCTGTGGCTAGTAAAATAGTTTATAAACCATAGAGAAGTTGAAATACAGTAGGTATAACACCAATATAAATAAATAATGAGTTCATTACAGTACCTTGAAGTTCGCTAACGGAGCTCGCGTGATTTTCTACTTTAAGTTTTGTGTTGTGAAGTTTTCAAGTTTTGGGTAAAGATTTGATGGATTATGGAACAAGGAGTGGCAAGAGCCTAAGCTTGGGGATGCCCATGGCACCCCCAATATAATCTAAGGACACCTAAAAGCCAAAATCGTGGGGATGCCCCGGAAGGCATCCCCTATTTCGTCTATTTCTATCGGTAACTTTACTTGGAGCTATATTTTTATTCGCCACATGATATGTGTTTTGCTTGGAGCGTCTTGTATGATTTGAGTCTTTACTTTTAGTTTACCACAATCATCCTTGCTGTACACACCTTTTGAGAGAGCCATACATGATTTGGAATTTGTTAGAATACTCTATGTGCTTCGCTTATATCTTTTGAGTTATGTAGTTTTGCTCTAGTACTTCACTTATATATTTTAGAGCACGGTGGTGGATTTGTTTTATAGAAACTATTGATCTCTCATGCTTCACTTAGATTATTTTGAGAATCTTAAATAGCATGGTAATTTGCTTAAAAACCTAATATGCTTGGTATACAAGATTAATAATAAAACTTTCGTATGAGTGTGTTGAATACTATGAGTGGCGGTCGGGGACGAGCGATGGTCTTTTCCTAACAATATATCCCCCTAGGAGCATGCGCGTAATATGTTGCTTTGATAACTTGTAGATTTTTGCAACAAGTATATGAGTTCTTTATGACTAATGTTGAGTCCATGGATTATATGCACTGTCACCCTTCCATCATTGCTAGCCTCTCTAATACCGCGCACCTTTCGTCGGTATCATACACCCACCATATACCTTCCTCAAAACAGCCACCATACCTACCTATTATGGCATTTCCATAGCCATTCCGAGATATATTGCCATGCAACTTTCCACCGTTCCGTTTATTATGTGTAACGCCCTCAATGCGGCTATATCTCCCACGTGTCGAAGCACGACTTAGAGGCATAACCACATTGAAAGCAATGTCGCAAGTGAGGTAATCTTCACACAACCCATGTAATACCTAAGGGAAAGAGATACATAGTTGGCTTACAATCGCCACTTCACCCAATCACATGAATAAAGCATTACATCAACCAGATACAATCAAGGTCCGACTACTGAACCAAAATAAAAGAAGACTATCCAAAATGCTACACAGATCCCTGATCGACCCCAACTGGGCTCCACTACTGATCAACTAGAACGAAACAACACAAAGGACAAGATCTTCATCGAGCTTGTCCTTGAGCTTGGTTGCATCACCTGCACGATATCATCGGCACCTGCAAACTGGTTTTGGAAATATCTGTGAGTCATGGGGACTCAACAATCTCGCACCCTCGCGATCAAGACTATTTAAGCTTATAGGTAGGGTAAAAGGTATGATGTGGAGCTGCAGCAAGCGACTAGCATGTATGGTGGCTAACATACGCAAAAGAGAGCGAGAAGAGAAGGCAAAGCACGATCGAACAACTATGATCAAGAAGTGACCCTAGAACAACCTACGTCAAGCATTACTCCAACACCGTGTTCACTTCCCGGACTCCGCCGAGAAGAGACCATCACGGTTACACACGCGGTTGATATATTTTAATTAAGATCAACTTTAGGTTTTCTACAATCGGACATTAACAAATTCCCATCTGCCCATAACCGTGGGCACGGCTTTCGAAACTTCAAATCCCTGCAGGGGTGTCCCTACTTAGCCCATCACAAGCTCTCATAGTCAATGAAGGATATTCCTTCTCCCAAGAAAATCCGATCAGGCTCGGCATCCCGGTTACAAGACATCCTCGATAATGCTAAAACAAGTCCAGCAACACCGCCCGAATGTGTCGACAAATCCCGTTAGGAGCTGCACATATCTCGTTCTCAGGGCACACTCAGATGAGCACTACGTACAACTAAAACTAGCCCTCGAGTTTCCCCGAGGTGGCGCTGCAAGTGGCTCTGTTTGGACCAACACTCAGAGGAGCACTGGCCCGGGGGGTTTAAATAAAGATGACCCTTGAGTCTGCAGAACCCAAGGGAAAGAAAAGGCTATGTGGCAAATGGTAAATCCAATGTTGGGCATTGCTGGAGGAGTTTTATTCAAGGCGAACTGTCAAGGGGTTCCCATTATAACCCAACCGTGTAAGGAACGCAAAATCCGGGAACATAACACTGATATGACAGAAACTAGGGTGGCAAGAGTGGAACAAAACACCAGGCATAAGGCCGAGCCTTCCACCCTTTACCAAGTATATAGGTGCATTAATTAAATAAGAGATATTGTGATATCCCAACAAATATCCATGTTCCAACATGGAACAAGCTCCAATCTTCACCTGCAACTAACAACGCTATAAGAGGGGCTGAGCAAAGCGGTAACATAGCCAAACAACGGTTTGCTAGGACAAGGTGGGTTAGAGGCTTGGCTTAACAATATGGGAGGCATGATAAGCAAGTGGTAGGTATCGCAGCATAGGCATAGCAAAAGAGCGAGCATCTAGCAAGCAAAGATAGAAGTGATTTCGAGGGTATGGTCATCTTGCCTGAAATCCCGCAAGGAAGAAGAACGAGTCCATGAAAAAGACAAACGGACATAGTCGAACGAATCCTCACAACACGATGTTACCAGATTACCGAGACGAAGTACACTGGAAAGAAAGCAAACAACATAGTAAAGAACCACCACATAAGCATGGCACGATGCGCAAACAAGTATGATGCATGTCCGGCTTAATGAGGCATGGCATGGCAAAGTGCACAAACAATCCTACAAATTAAGTGGAGCTCATTATGCAACGGAGTTGCATATTGAAGAAAACACCACATGACTTATTTAGTTCTCTCTTGTTTATGTACCCAACAAGATTAAATGTTGTTAGCATGGCAAGAGGTGAAGCATGATGAAACTATCTAATCTAGGCAAGTTTAAGTGAGGCCGGAACAACAAAACAACAAGTCCGAAAACTCCTCATATGCATATATTAAGTTTGGTACTGTTCTGCCCTAAACATAATTTTAGAGTTGTTAACCATGCTAGATGAGTGCATCATGTTAAACTAGGCATTTTTCTACCCCATTTACATATAAAGTTTATTAAGTTTGGAGCTACGATTATTTAATTATGAAATAAAGCATTTTAACATGGCAATAGGAGCAACTTTAACCAAACATCATTTTAAACATTTTAAACATAAATGAAAGTTGGATATTATGAATCTAGACAAAATTCTAAGCAAGTTTCATATATAACTTATTTTAATCCGATGCACGATTATTTAGGTGAGAGCATTTTAAAATGATGGCAAAATTTTGTAATTATGCATGCACTAGATATAAGGAAAAATGCTAGCAGGGGAAAAAATGTAGCCGGGCCGAAACTAAGCAGAGGCCCAACATTAAGGAAAAAAGGAGGGCGCTGGGGTTCTCACCAGGCCTCATGGGCCTTGGCCCAAGGCGGTGGAAGCAACAGGCCGGCGGATCTGGTTGGATTTGGTGATCGACTGGACCCGGGTCAACGAGGAAGAATGGGAGCAGGGTCAAACGAATTCCTCTGCTCGAACAAAGCAGAGGTGCAGCACGACTGCGAGGCTGCGGGCACAGGGAGACGCAGCTCCGCCGGGCAGGGCCAGAGACGGGACGGCAGAGCAGCATGAATCCGGGCGGGGGTTCGAGGACGGCAGGGAGCAGCGGACGGGGAGGACCTGGAGGAGCTCGGGGCCTCAAGTGCAGGCGCAGAGGAGGCCAAGGCGCCATCGCAGGGGAATGACAACATCGGCGGGGAACTTGGCGGATCCGGCAGGTGGGACGGTAGTGCAACCAGATCCGGGAAAGGCCGACCCGTTTCCAGCGACGACGAGGCCGACCGGCGATGGGGCGGCAAGGTGCGGCACTCCGGCGGTGGTGCCTGTCCACGGGCAGCGAGAGGTGAGAGGCTCGGGCGAGTGAGAGGGAGATCGAAGCAGAGGAGCGAGGAGGCAATGAGCGCGGCGACCTGGGTCAGTGCTTGTCGGCGACGAAATGGCGAGAGGTGACCGCGGCGACCAGCGGTGGGGACCGAGGACTCCAGCGGGAGGTTGCAGGGAGCGGCGGAATCGAGGCTCCCTTGCTCGAGCCCCTGAGCGCGTGCTCGCGCACGAGAGCGAGAGGATGTTGGGCCTCGGGTGGCGGGATCAAGGCCAGGGACGCTGCTACGCAGGGAGGCCGCGGGTTAGCTTGATGGGGAAACGAGGAAGGAGGAGGCGGCTTCGGTTGGTGTAAATGGATTCGGAGGGATCCCAAGGTGGATGGCGGCGGCTCGACGGGACAAGTCCCTATATTTTAGGGTTTGTCCAAAAAGACTAGGAGTGGAGTATATATACATCACAGATTAGGTTAGGGGCTATCTCGTTCCTCCGATCGCAATCGGACGATCGCGAATAAATAGCTAGGGAGTCCAATTAACAAAACGGATACATTTTGTAGATGTTTGGGGATGATCCGGATCCAACGGTGACGATTGTCCGGGTCGTGTCCGGGGAAGTTTCAGACATGCACGCGAGGGGTCGGTTGGAACTTGTGGGCTGTGCAAAAGGGCTTGAGCTGAGAGAAGAGAAGAGAGAGAGTCCCGGCGACTGTTTCCGGAGACCGAAAACGTCCGACATTTTGACCGACTATAATGTCTCTATAGTTATCCGCTGGGGCATCAAACGAACTCCGAATGCGACGAAAATTGATAGGCGGCCTACCTACAACATAAAAACACCACACGCCAACAATCATCCCATTCCGAGAACATTCTCCGGCCACTTATAAAATAATATTTCGGACATGCCGCGGGCGCGTGCAAGTGTGGATGGGCTCAGAACAGACAACAGAACGAACTGGGGAAACCCGGACGGATGAAGGTTTTGAAAAACATGATGATGCAATGCACATGATGACATGACAAGACGCAACACGCAAGCAAATGACATGACAACGTCAGCGAATAACTGGAAGACATCTGGTGCAACGGTCTCGGGGCGTCACATTATGACACACTCCATCATTGTCATATTGCTTAGCATGATCATGTAGTCGACATCGTATTTGTGGCAAAGCCACCATTCATAATTCTTTCATACATGTCACTCATGAGTCATTGCATATCCCGGTACACCGCCAGAGGCATTCATATACAGTCATATTTTGTTCTAATATCGAGTTGTAATTGTTGAGTTGTAAAAAAATAAAAGTGTGATGATCATCATTATTAGAGCATTGTCCCAGTGAGGAAAGGATGATGGAGACTATGATTCCCCCACAAGTCGGGATGAGACTCCGGACGAAAATAAATAAATAAAAGAGGCCAAAGAAGCCCAAATAAAAAAATGAGAGAAAAAGAGAGAAAAAGAGAGAAGGGGCAATGCTACTATCCTTTTTACCACACTTGTGCGTCAAAGTAGCACCATGATCTTCATGATAGAGAGTCTCCTATGTTGTCACTTTCATATACTAGTGGGAATTTTTCATTATAGAACTTGGCTTGTATATTCCAATGACGGGCTTCCGCAAAATGCCCTAGGTCTTCATGAGCAAGCAAGTTGGGTGCACACCCACTTAGTTTCTTTGGTTGAGCTTTCATATACTTATAGCTCTAGTGCATCCATTGCATGGCAATCCCTACTCACTCACATTGATATCTATTGATGGGCATCTCCATAGCCCGTTGATACGCCTAGTTGATGTGAGACTATCTTCTTCCTTTTTGTCTTCTCCACAACCACCATTCTATTCCACCTATAAGTGCTATGTCCATGGCTCACGCTCATGTATTGCGTGAAGATTGAAGAAGTTAGAGAACACCAAAAGTATGAAACAATTGCTTGGCTTGTCATCGGGGTTGTGTGTGATTTAAATATTTTGTGTGGTGAAGATGGAGCATAGCCAGACTATATGATTTTGTAGGGATAACTTTCTTTGGCCATGCTATTTTGAGAAGACATAATTGCTTTGTTAGTATGCTTGAAGTATTATTATTTTTATGTCAATATTAAACTTTTTTCTTGAATCTTTCAGATCTGAATATTCATACCACAATTAAGAAGAATTACATTAAAATTATGCCAAGTAGCACTCCGCATCAAAAATTCTGTTTTTATCATTTACCTACTCGAGGAAGAGCAGGAATTAAGCTTGGGGATGCTTGATACGTCTCCAACATATCTATAATTTTTTATTGCTCCATGCTATATTATCTACTGTTTTGGACATTATTGGGCTTTATTTTCCACTTTTATATTATTTTTGGGACTAACCTATTAACCGGAGGTGCAGCCCAGAATTGATGTTTTTTTGCCTGTTTTAAGGTTTCGAAGAAAAGGAATATCAAACGGAGTCCAAACGGAATGAAACCTTCGGGAACGTGATTTTCTCAACGAACAAGACCCAAGAGACTTGGACCCTATGTCAAGACACAAAAGAGGAGGCCACGAGGTAGGGGGTGCGCCTACCCCCCCCCCCAGGCGCGCCCTCCACCCTTGTGGGGCCCCTGTTGCTCCACCGACGTACTCCTTCCTCCTATATATACCAACGTACCCCCAAATGATCAGAGACGGAGCCAAAAACCTAATTCCACCGCCGCAACTTTCAGTATCCACGAGATCCCATGTTGGGGCCTGTTCCGGAGCTCCGCCGGAGGGGCATGGATCATGGAGGACTTCTACATCAACACCATAGCCCCTCCGATGAAGTGTGAGTAGTTTACCTCAGACCTACGGGTCCATAGTTATTTGCTAGATGGCTTCTTCTCTCTTTTTGGATCTCAATACAATGTTTTCCCCCTCTCTTGTGGAGAACTATTCAATGTAATCTTCTTTTTGCGGTGTGTTTGTTGAGACCGATGAATTGTGGGTTTATGATCAAGTCCATCTATGAACAATATTTGAATCTTCTCTGAATTCTTTTATGTATGATTGGTTATCTTTGCAAGTCTCCTCGAATTATCAGTTTGGTTTGGCCTACTAGATTGATCTTTCTTGCAATGGGAGAAGTGCTTAGCTTTGGGTTCAATCTTGCGGTGTCCTTTCCCAGTGACAGTAGGGGCAGCAAGGCACGTATTGTATTGTTTCCATCGAGGATAACAAGATCGGGTTTTCATCATATTGCATGAGTTTATCCCTCTACATCATGTCATCTTGCTTAAGGTGTTACTCTGTTTTTAACTTAATACTCTAGATGCATGCTGGATAGCGGTCGATGAGTGGAGTAATAGTAGTAGATGCAGGCAGGAGTCGGTCTACTTGTCTCGGACATGATGCCTATATACATGATCATACCTAGATATTCTCATAACTATGCTCAATTCTGTCAATTGCTCAACAGTAATTTGTTCACCCACCGTAGAATACTTATGCTCTCGAGAGAAGCCACTAGTGAAACCTATGGCCCCCGGGTCTATCTTTATCATATTAATCTCCTACTACTTATTAGTTATTTCCTTTGCTTTTTTACTTTGCCTTTATTTTACTTTGCATCTTTATCACAAAAATACAAAAAATATTATCTTATCATATCTATCAGATCTCACTCTCGTAAGTGGCCGTGTAGGGATTGACAACCCCTATTCGCGTTGGTTGCGAGGATTTATTTGTTTTGTGCAGGTACGAGGGACTCGCGCGTAGCCTCCTAATAGATTGATACCTTGGTTCTCAAAAATTGAGGGAAATACTTACGCTAATTTGCTGCATCATCCCTTCCTCTTCGGGGAAAACCAACGCAGTGCTCAAGAGGTAGCAACGATAATTCGCATGTGTCCTCGGGAGCGCTTTCGTTCATATATGAGTTTGTCCAGGCTTGCCCTTTGCTACAAAAAGGATTGGGCCATCTTGCTGCACCTTATTTACTTCTATTACTTGCTACTCGTTACAAATTACCTTATCACAAAATTATCTGCACCGATAATTTCAGTACTTGCAGAGAATACCTTACTGAAAATTGCTTATCATTTCCTTCTGCTCCTCGTTGGGTTCGACACTCTTACCTATCGAAAAGGCTACGATAGATCCCCTACACTTGTGGGTCATCAAATATGTGTTGTACTCTTTAGGGAGTTCAGCCTCTGTCCATTCAGCGATGAAGTTAGCCAATACCTAAGATTTAATGGCTCGGCGTGGCTTATATGTTATTTCAAACGGTAAGAGCTCAATGGCCCATCTGGCAATCCGGCCGGTGGCGTCCCGGTTGTTTATGATATCATTAAGTGGTACTTCGGAAGCCACCGTGATCGAGCACTCTTGAAAGTAGTGGTGCAGCTTCCGGGATGCTATGAAGACTGCATATGCTATCTTTTGATAATGTGGGTATCGGGATTTGCATGGTGTGAGGTCCATTGATACATAGTATACGGGTTTTTGAAGTGGGAATTTATGTCCCTCTTCCTCTTGTTCGACGACGAGCACCGCACTCACCACCTGGTGCATTGTAGACATGTATAGCAACATGGGTTCGCCGACGTTTGGTGTGGCCAGCATTGGGTTGCTTGCTAATAAAGCTTTTATTTCTTCCAATCCAACTGTTGCAGCATCCGTCCATGAAAGTGGTCGGTGCATTGGAGCAGGCGATACAATGGCAGTGCCTTTTCTCCTAATCTGGAGATAAAGCGGCTCAAAGGTGCCACGCACCCGGCTAGTTTTTTGACCTGCTTGAGGTCTGTTGGTGTAGCCAACTGTGATAGGGCTCAGATTTTGGCTGGATTTGCTTTGATTCCCCTATTGGAAACAATGAACCCAAGCAGTTTTCTAGCGGGAACGCCGAAAACGTACTTTTCCGGATTCAGCCGTATGTCATATCTTCAGAGGTTGTCGAATGTAAGGCATAAGTCGTCCACCAATGATTCGACATGCTTAGTTTTGATGACTACATCATCTACATATGCCTCAACTGTCTTGTTGATTTGCTTTCCCAGGCATGTTTGAATCATGCGTTGATATGTAGCGCCGGTGTTTTTGAGCCCAAAGGGCATGGTGTTGAAGAAGGGCCCGTATGGGGTGATGAATGTTGTTGCAGCTTGGAAGGATTCCTTCATTTTGATTTGATGGTATCAGGAGTATGCATCGAGGAAGCACAGTGAGTCGTGTCCTGCGGTTGCATCAATAATCTGGTCGATGCGAGGTAGTGCGAAGGGATCATTAGGGCACACTTTATTAAGGTTCTTGAAGTCGACACACAAGCGCCAGGATTTGTCCTTCTTTGGCACCATGACCAGGTTTGCTAGCCAGTCCGGATGTTTGATCTCTCTAATAAACCCAGCCTCGAGTAGCTTGTCTAGCTCCTCACCTATAGCCTATCATTTGGGTTCGGAAAATTGCTGCAGCGTTTGCTTGACTGGTTTGTATCCCTTCATTAACTTGAGACTATATTCGGCCAGCGCGCGTGGGATTCCTGGCATTTCTGAGGGGTGCCAGGCGAAGATGTCCCAATTCTCACGCAAGAACACGCGCAATGCAGCGTCGACCGTCAGATCTAGTTGTGCCCCAATGGAAGCTCTCTTCTTGGGGTCCGTCGGGTGAACTTGAAATTTTACTATCTCGTCCGCTGGCTTAGAAGAAGTGGATTTAGGCCTTTTATCAAGAATTACATCGTCTCTATTCACTATGGAACGCAGAGCGGTAAGCTCCTCGGCCGCCAGGGCTTCGGATAGTGCCTCGAGGGCCAAGGATGCGGTTTTGTGTTCGGCGCGGAGTGCTGTGTCCGGATCACTAGCGATAGTGATAACACCGTTGGGCCCGGGCATTTTGAGCTACATGTACCCGTAATGAGGTATGGCTTGAAAGCATGTGAATGCGTCTCGCCCTAACAGGGCATGATATCTGCTGTTGAAAGGGTCCACCGGGAAGATTATCACTTCGGACCTATAGTTCTCTGGTGTGCCGACTACCACGTCTAGTTTAATTTTCCCCGAGCATCTTGCTTCCTGACTGGAGATAATTCCTCGAAAGGTTGTATTACTCTGTTCAATGCAACTCCTGTCCATTTGCATTTTATTGAGCGTGCCTTCGTAGATGAGGTTCAGTCTGCTGCCGCCGTCCATGAGCACTTTAGTGAGGCGAAAGCTGTCTATAATTGGGTTTAGAACCAAAGCGATAGGTGCTCGGTCTGATCGGGCCCTTGGCTCGTCACTAGCATTAAAGGTTATCGCCATATCATTCCAAGGATTTATTGTGGCTATGTGATTCACCTCGGCGAGGTCGCGGAGCGTCCTTTTATGCCGGTTGTTTGAAGAAAAGTTCTCGAAGACCGTAAGTACATTGTGGTTGTTATCCTCGAGGGAATGCCTTGCTGGAGTGGTGCTGGTGAGAGTAGCCTCCCCGCTTTTAGCCACCTACCGGAGCATCCAACATGCCCAAAGGCTATGAGTTGGTTCGGAATTCAGCATCGTGTGTATCTAACAGGGCTTGTCGAGCCATTCATCAAGGACAATTATGTGTCTTGGTAAGGGCTTAATTTTTCTTTCCGGGAAGTAATGATCAGGTGCCCCATAAGGGTGCATCTGTTTTGTCCGATCGGTGGGTGGCTTAAAGGCCGATGGTTCCCACCGAGTTGTCTGGGCTTTCCAGGCGCTTTCCATTGCGCAATACTTCTGTACTATGTGTGCCAAATCTGCAAAGTGCAGTATGTGGCGTCGATTGAGGGAATTGAGGATCCCCTCGTCCGTACAATTGCGGCAAAAGACTGATATCACATCGTTTTTCATAGCAATCTTTGATCTTGTTTTTAACAAGTAGGAATCTAGCCCAAAAGTGATGGACTATTTCCTGAGGTTGTTGTCGTATATATATTAAATCGCATATGTCCGGGGGACCGAAATTGCTTGGAGAGTATTGATTGTGGTGGGTGGGTGGGTTTAAATCTGAACCTTGACCCATTGTGGAATCCGGATTTTGGAAAGTTTCTGAGGTCATTGGCCCAGGATCTGGAGTGTCCTGGGGGTTTTTAGACTCAGCACCTGATTCTATGTTCGGAAGACAGATGATCCGAACATAGTTTGTTTTCAGCATAGGAGGAGTGGTATCCTCAGCTTGTTCTTCCATGAAAGTCACCAGGTGGGCGATAGGTGGAGACCTGATTTCCCTCTGATTGGGTTCAAGCCCAATCAGATCGTAATCTGTTAAGACCCCTTAGGGCGGTGATGCAATCTAGCAGTTCGTTTAAAGATGAGACATCTGTCGGATCCATCCTATACCAACGCTTTCGAGGTTGATGCGGAGATGATTTCCGGTGATCCAAGGAACCGCCTTGGGCTTAATGGTCGGGCGGGCGCCAATGGTGAAGTTGCCAATCTGGAGGGTCTGCCTAGGAACTAGGGCTCTTCCAGAGGTAATTTTGTCGTTGACGATGAGGCGATCCATCAATCCTTCTATCGACAACACGGAGGAACTCTCAATGAAAGCACCAATGTCGGTGTCAAAACCGACAGATCTCGGGTAGGGGGTCCCGAACTGTGTGTCTAAGGATCAAAGGTAATAGGAGGCAGGGGACACGATGTTTACCCAGGTTCGGGCCCTCTCGATGGAGGTAAAACCCTACGTCCTGCTTGATTGACTTTGATGAGTATAGGGGTTACAAGAGTTGATCTACCTTGAGATCGTACTGGCTAAACCCTAGATGTCTAGCATGTATGGTTATGATTGCCTCTACGGACTAAACCCTCCGGTTTATATAGACACCGGAGGAGCCCAGGAATGTACAGAGTCAATTTACAGAGAAATGAATCTTCATATCCGAGAGCTAAGCTTGCCTTCCACGCCAAGGAGAGTCCCATCCGGACATGGGGGAAGGTCTTGTATCTTGTATCTTCACGGCCCATTAATTCAGCCCATGCCCCATAACCCGGCCATCCGAGGACCCCATAATCCTGAACTCCCTCAGTCGTCCACAGCAACACCTCGACGTCCCTCATCCACCATGCTGGATGAGGATCCATCGTCGTTCTCGTCGTCCCGCCGGTTCAGCCACCCCGTCCTCCACCTCCAAGGAGCTGCCCCAACATTCCCCTCGTCTTTCTTGCCACCTCCGTTCCCACACCATCGTCTTCACCTGCACCGAAAGAGCGGCATCACCATCATTTCCTTGGATGAAGCTAAGGCCTAATCGGCGCCAGCAAAGAGGTTGTACACTAATCGCCACATTTTCTTCTTGATTCAATCTCGCGGTGCTACCGGCGCTCGGTCCCGAGCCAACATGGCGCGGCTCCATCCATGGCGGTGTCGCCGACCACTTCCTCCATAGTGTCAATCCCTCGGCGGCGACGTCCACATCAGTAGGAGCTGCTGCTGCTTTAGCTCTCACTCGTGCTGCTGCTCTGCTCTTGCTCTCGGTCCCCTGCCTGGTCTGCTCTTGTTGTTGCTCTTGCTCTTGCTTTTTCTCGCGCTGCTGCTCTCGCTCTTGCTCTTGCTTGTGATGTTGCTCCAATTTGGCTACACTTCAATCGACTACGTCGACTTTTGGGTCAGTCGATTTTCAGGGGGTGGGGGCTCACAGGAGTTAAGGAAGAACCAGCCGCAGTGGGGAGGGGGGCTCCCCGGAGAGGTACCCCACTATCTATCTTAGGGTTTAGGGTGGGGGCGGTGGTCGCCAGCGGTGGCATGGGGATCGCCGGAGAAAAAGCTGGGCACAGGGGGGCCTAGAGGGATGGTCGGGGCGGCGGCGGACAAGCGGTGGGGAGTGGTTCCTGGGTGGGTAGGGCGGCGCACCGCCGGCCGCAGGGGGCAAGGGGCGGCGGTTTGGCCGGTGGTGGCTGGCGGCTCAGGGGGTGGAGGTCGAAGATGAACTGCTACACGACCAGTTGCCCCAGCTCTCGCACGCTCTGCTGCTGCTTTTCTGCTACTAGTGCGTTTAGTTTCGATAGCAAAATTCAGCTTCAACAGCAAAATTCAGTTTCGACAGTTAAGTTTAGTTTCGACAGTTAAGTTCAGTTTCGACAGTTAAGTTCAGAGATGAGCGGCTGATGTATTTTACATCTAGCACTTTGTGGTTATGTATTTTATGTCGTCTATTGGAGATGCTATTAGAATTCCACTCAGGTTAACATTGTCTCACTTGTCCAGCTTCAGCCTCGGCGTCGTACAACTCACTGGAGCTGCTCCAACAACGAGACCCTCCATCACAACAGAGCAGTACCCCGAGCTCCATCTCCATACGCCTAAGATCTTCTTCCCCTCCTATGACAGCCAAGTCAGCCGGAGCATCCTCACCGACCAACCTAATCCACTGAGATCGACATTGCTTCGTGAAAGAGGTTGTACACTTGTTGCATCTCTTTTTTACTCTACATGTTATATATATTGTCCACTAAGCGCACGTAGTAACGTGAAATACGATTATTTTATCCTACTATATGACAAGCAGTGAGGTACCAGGCAACTTAGCTATCCATGATGGACTCTCTTGAACGCCATCATTATTTATCTCTGCATGTTTGAGTTGTGCATTTGTCGATGGGCCTGGGAGTTGAGCTAGTAGGGCAGTGGCCTGGGTCCAAAGTAGTAGAAGTAGCACAAAAACATTTTTTGAGTGTAGGCTTTCCCTTGATCAAGCCTTCCTAATAGAATCGCCAGTGCTTGAAAGGAAAAGTGAAGGAAAAACATAGGAATAGGAAAGTTTCCTGTGGTACTACTATTCATGCATTTGGTTCAAAGGAATGGAGCAAAGGAAAACTTTAGGATTTGTTCCTTTAGTGTCTACTTGAAAGAACAACTGTAGGAATTTTAATTTCCACTTGTCCTCCTTTTCAAATTCCTATTCATGAAGCACAAGACTAAGAGATAGTAGTGTAATAGAATTATAACCGTACATTTTCTTGTGGTTTGACTTAATCTCACCATGCTTCTTTGGATCCTGTGATCTTCCAATTCTTGTGAACCAAACACCCAGATTGGGAGAAAGCCTGTGATTTTAAATTCTCTATTTTGCACGTGCATTCCTATCCTATTACTGTCTATTTCCTATCCATGCATTGTTAGAATCCTCAAATTCAAACAAGCCCTTACACAATTACTTCTGTTACAGATATGTGTCAAAGAAAACCTTGTGTGGTTTGTCCGGCTCCTGCTGCACTGTGTTCCACCCCAGCTTAGCTGCTCCAACAATGGAAGGGTTCACCATAGCAGGGATCCGCTCTCCATACTGTCTTTCGCCGCCTCAGATCTTCTTCCCTGTCGCCGGCAGCCACGACAACTGCATTACCATCATCAACTGAGTAAATGACCTTGAGGACTACATGGGTCCACAAGAGAGGTCGCACTCTTCTGTGTCTACTTACGTTATGCATGGCTTAATACGATGACATGCTACTTTATTGTTGTGTTCACCTATTAGACTCTGAGTCAGGTCCAAACTAATGCTGAAACTTGAGTTTTTAAATGGTTGTGGGGTACATATTGGGGCAGCAATTAGTACTATCTATCTACTATCTGGTTAATCTTGGGTGTCTACTATGAGTTTCATGTTGGGTGCAAACAAACATTAAAGGAGCCATTATCTGTATTTTTAACTAAAGCTATTATCTGCCTGCTATCATTGGTTTTGGTTCTTTCCACAGTTTGCTACCATCACTCTGGATTTGTGCATGCACTCCTTACATAATCTCACTATGTTTTATTCCTATGCATGTCAGTTATTGTACACAATGGAACTGAACAAGTAGAGCAAAAGAAACGACCCTTGCGTGGCAATAAAATTTCATGCAGACGTTGCTCCATGGTGGGTGCAAAGGCAGCCCCCCTCCACCCATTTCAGATTGTAATCAAGAGGAAGATAACTATTCTGAGGGGGATTCAGAAGGAGAAGACCACTCCTATTTACCCCCTGAGGTCTTCGGTCGAACTTGGCATGCTGATGTTGGTAATATCATGCATATGGTGCCTTGCATTGCTTACTTTATACATCAAATATGTCATCTGCTTAGTTTAGACATGCTTTGTGTGAATGCCATCTGTTTAGTTTCTTTATCGTATATGTGAATCATGCAATGCCATCTTGTTTAGCCAGGCATCATATATGTGAGTTTTGCAATGCCACCCTGGTTAGCCAGTCATCTTATATGTGAATTGTATCATGCCATCATTTTTTATTACGTGTTAAATTTGTCAAAAAAATTAGTACATTCAATTACTCTTCCTGTGCATCAGCCATTCGGCACGGTCATGGAAAAAATTTGGAGTGGAAACAAGGTCTCCAGAGCAGACAATGCTATCTGACGAAGCGCATGTCTTGTTGGTTACGCGTAACTCCTCAGAGGAGGATTCAGAGACAGATGACCAATCTTGCCCCCCCCCAGGTGCATGCTCTAACTTGGCAGGGTTACGTTCCTCATATCATGCATATGGCATCTTGCATTGCTATGTCATTTGCTTAGTTTAGAGATGCTTTGTGTGAATGCCACCTGTTTAGTGTCTAATTACCATATATGTGAATTATGCAATGACATCTTGTTGCAAGACATTATATGAAGGAAATATGCCCTAGAGGCAATAATAAAGTTATTATTTATTTCCTCATATCATGATAAATGTTTATTATTCATGCTAGAATTGTATTAACCGAAAACTTAGTACATGTGTGAATACATGGACAAACATAGTGTCACTAGTATGCCTCTACTTTACTAGCTCATTAATCAAAGATGGTTAAGTTTCCTAACCATAGACATGAGTTGTCATTTGATTAACGGGATCACATCATTAGGAGAATGATGAGATTGACTTGACCCATTCTGTGAGCTTAGCACTTGATCGTTTAGTTTACTGCTATTGCTTTCTTCATGACTCATACATGTTCCTATGACTATGAGGTTATGCAACTCCCGATTACCGGAGGAACACTTTGTGTGCTACCAAACGTCACAACGTAACTGGGTGATTATAAAGGTGCTCTATAGGTCTCTCCGATGGTACTTGTTGAGTTGGCATAGATCAAGATTAGGATTTGTCACTCCGATTGTCGGAGAGGTATCTCTGGGCCCACTCGGTAATGGACATCACTATAAGCCTTGCAAGCATTGTAACTAATGAGTTGGTTGCCAGATGATGTATTATGAAATGAGTAAAGAGACTTGCCGGTAATGAGATTGAACTAGGTATTGAGATACCGACGATCGAATCTCGGGCAAGTAACATACTGATGACAAAGGGAACAACGGATGTTGTTATGCGGTTTGACCGATAAAGATCTTCGTAGAATATGTGGGAGCCAATATGAGCATCCAGGTTCCTCTATTGGTTATTGACCGGAGACGTGTCTCTGTCATGTCTACATAGTTCTCGAACCCGTAGGGTCCGCATGCTTAAAGTTCGGTGACGATCGGTATTATGAGTTTTTGTGTTTTGATGTACCGAAGGTAGTTCAGAGTCCTGGATATGATCACGGACATGAAGAGGAGTCTCGAAATGGTCGAGACGTAAAGATCAATATATTAGACGACTATATTCAGACACCAGAAGTGTTCCAGGTGGTTTCGGAGAAAACCGGAGTGTCGGAGGGTTACCGGAACCCCTCGAGAGAAATAATGGGCCTTATGGGCCTTAGTGAAGAGAGAGAGGGCTGGCCTAGGGCAGGCTGCACGCCCCTCCCCCTCTAGTCCAAATTGGACTAGGAGAGGGGGCGGCACCCCCCTTTCCTTCTCCCTCTCCCCCTTCCTTTCCCCCTCCTAGTAGGAGTAGGAAAGAGGGGAGTCCTACTCCTACTAGGAGGAGGACTCCTCCTCCTGGTGCGCCTACAGGGGCCGGCCGGCCTCCCCCTTGCTCCTTTATATACGGGGGCAGGGGGCACCTCTAGACACACAAGTTGATCTGTTGATCTCTCCGAGACGTGTGCGGTGCCCCCCTCCACCATAATCCACCTCGATCATATCGTAGCGGTGCTTAGGTGAAGCCCTACGTCGGTAGCATCATCATCACTGTCATCACGTCGTCGTGCTGACAGAATTCTCCCGTGAAGCTCTGCTGGATCGGAGTCCGTGGGACATCACCGAGCTGAACGTGTGCTGAACTCGGAGGTGTCGTGTGTTCGATACTTGGATCGGTCGGATCGTGAAGACGTACGACTACATCAACCGCGTTGTGCTAACGCTTCCATTTTCGGTCTATGAGGGTACGTGGACACACTCTCCCCTCTCGTTGCTATGCATCATCATGATCCTGTGTGCGTAGGAACTTTTTTTTGAAATTACTACGTTCCCCAACAGTGGCATCCGAGCCAGGTTTATGCGTAGATGTTATATGCACGAGTAGAACACAAGTGAGTTGTGGACGATACAAGTCATACTGCTTACCAGCATGTCACACTTTGGTTCGGCGGTATTATTGGATGAAGCAGCTCGGACCGACATTACGCGTACGATTACGCGAGACTAGTTCTACCGTTGCACATAGGTGGCTGGCGGGTGTGAGTTTCTCCAACTTTAGTTGAATCGAGTGTGGCTACACCCGATCCTTGAGAAGGTTAAAACAGCACTAACTTGACAAACTATTGTTGTGGTTTTGATGCGTAGGTAAGAACGGTTCTTGCTCAGCCCGTAGCAGCCACGTAAAACTTACAACAACAAAGTAGAGGACGTCTAAGTTGTTTTTGCAGGGCATATTGTGATGTGATATGGTCAAGACATGATGCTATATTTTACTGTATGAGATGATCATGTTTTGTAACCGAGTTATCGGCAACTGGCAGGAGCCATATGAATGTCACTTTATTGTATGCAATGCAATCTCCCTGTATTGGCTTCACTTTATCACTAAGCGATAGCGATAGTCATAGAAACAATATTTGGCGAGACGACAACGATGCTACGATGGAGATCAAGGTGTCAGGCCGGTGACGATGGTGATCATGACGGTGCTTTGGAGATGGAGATCAAAAGCACAAGATGATGATGGCCATATCATATCACTTATATCGATTGCATGTGATGTTTATCTTTTATGCATCTTATTTTGCTTAGAATGACGGTGGCATTATAAGATGATCTCTCACTAAATTTCAAGGTACAAGTGTTCTCCCTGAGTATGCACTGTTGCGAAAGTTCGTCGTGCCGAGACACCACGTGATGATCGGGTGTGATAAGCTCTACGTTCACAAACAACGGGTGCAAGCCAGTTTTGCACATGCAGAATACTTGGGTTAAACCAGACGAGCCTAGCATATGCAAATATGGCCTTGCTACCTC
This sequence comes from Triticum aestivum, assembly GCF_018294505.1. NCBI lineage: Eukaryota > Viridiplantae > Streptophyta > Magnoliopsida > Poales > Poaceae > Triticum > Triticum aestivum. The sequence goes on along the minus strand of NC_057812.1, from coordinate 539,688,609 downwards.
TTGAGCACTGCGTTGGTTTTCCCTTGAAGAGGAAAGGGTGATTCAGTAAAGTAGCGTAAGTATTTCCCTCAGTTTTTGAGAACCAAGGTATCAATTCAGTAGGAGATCACGCTCGAGTCCCACACACCTACACAAACAAATAAGAACCTAGCAACCAACACGATAAAGGGGTTGTCAATCCCTTCACGGTCACTTACGAGAGTGAGATCTGATAGATATGATAAGATAGTATTTTTGGTATTTTTATGATAAAGAGAAATAAAGATGCAAAGTAAAATAAACGGCAATAGAAATAGCTAAGTGTTGGAAGATTAATATGATGGAAGATAGACTCGGGGGCCATAGGTTTCACTAGTGGCTTCTCTCAAGAGCATAAGTATTACGGTGGGTAAACGAATTATTGTCGAGCAACTGATAGAATTGAGCATAGTTATGAGAATATCTAGGTATGATGATGTATATAGGCATCACGTCCATGACAAGTAGACCGAAATGATTCTGCATCTACTACTATTACTCCACACATTGACCGCTATGCAGCATGCATCTAGAGTATTAAGTTCATACGAATAGAGTAATGCTTTAAGTTAGATGACATGATGTTGAGGGATAAACTCATGCAATATGATATAAACCCCATCTTTTTGTCCTCGATGGCAACAATACAATACGTGCCTTGCTGCCCCTGCTCTCACTGGGAAAGGACATCGCAAGATTGAACCCAAAGCTAAGCACTTCTCCCATTGCAAGAAATATCAATCTAGTAGGCCAAACCAAACTGATAATTTGAAGAGACTTGCAAAGATAACCAATCACACATAAAAGAATTCAGAGGAGATTCAACTATTGTTCATAGATAAACTTGATCATAAACCCACAATTCATCGGATCTCGACAAACACACCACAAAAGAAGATTACATCGAATAGATCTCCAAGAAGATCGAGGAGAACTTTGTATTGAGATTCAAAGAGAGAGAAGAAGCCATCTAGCTACTAGCTATGGACCCGAAGGTCTGAAGTAAACTACTCACACATCACCGGAGAGGCCATGGAGTTGATGTAGAGGCCCTCCGTGATCAATGCCCCCTCCGACGGAGCTCCGGAAAAGGCCCCAAGATGGGATCTCTCGGGTACAGAAGGTTGCGACGGTGGAATTAGGTTTTCGTGGTGCTCCTGGATGTTTGTGGGGTACATGGACTTATATAGGAGGAAGAAGTAGGTCGGTGGAGCAACGAGGGGCCCACGAGGGTGGAGGCGCGCCCAGGGGGTAGGCATGCCCCCCTGCCTCGTGGCCTCCTTGATTGTTTCTTTGACACCCACTCCAAGTCTCCTGGATCATGTTTGTTGAGAAAATCATGTTCCCGAAGGTTTCATTCCGTTTGGACTTCGTTTGATATTCCTTTTCTGTGAAACACTGAAATAGGCAAAAAAAACAGCAATTTGGGCTGGGCCTCCGGTTAATAGCTTAGTCCTAAAAATAATATAAAAGTGTATAATAAAGCCCATTAAACATCCAAAACAGGATATAATATAGCATGGAACAATCAAAAATTACAGATACGTTGGAGGCATATCAAGCATCCCCAAGCTTAATTCATGCTCGTCCTCGAGTAGGTAAATGATAAAAATAGAATTTTTGATGTGGAATGCTACTTAGCATAATTTGCAATGTAATTCTCTTATTTGTGGTATGGATATTCAGATCCGATATATTCAAGACAAAAGTTTAATATTGACATAAAAATAATAATACTTCAAGCATACTAACTAAGCAATTATGTCTTCTCAAAATAACATGGCCAAAAAAGTTATCCCTACAAAATCATATAGTCTAGCTATGCTGTATCTTCATCACACAAAATATTTAAATCATGCACAACCCCGATGACAAGCCAAGCAATTGTTTCATACTTTTGATGTTCTCAAACTTTTTCAATCTTCACGCAATACATGAGCGTGAGCCATGGACATAGCACTATATGTGGAATAGAATGGTGGTTGTGGAGAAGACAAAAAAAGGAGAAGATAGTCTCACATCAACTAGGCGTATCAACGGGCTATGGAGATGCCCATCAATAGATATAAATGTGAGTGAGTAGGGATTGCCATGCAACAGATGCACTAGAGCTATAAGTATATGAAAGCTCAACAAAAGAAACTAAGTGGGTGTGCATCCAACTCGCTTGCTCATGAATACCTAGAGCATTTTGAGGAAGACCATCATTGGAATATACAAGCCAAGTTCTATAATGAAAAATTCCCACTAGTACATGAAAGTGATATCATAGGACACTCTCTATCATGAAGATCATGGGGCTACTTTGAAGCACAAGTGTGGAAAAAGGATAGTAACATTGTCCCTTCTCTCTTTTTCTCTCATTTTTTGGGCCTTCTCATTTTTTATGGCCTTTCTTTTTTTCGTCCAGAGTCACATCCTGACTTATGGGGAAATCATAGTCTCCATCATCCTTTCCTCACTTGGGACAATGCTCTAATAATGATGATCATCACACTTTATTTACTTACAACTCAAGAATTACAACTCAATACTTAGAACAAAATATGACTCTATGTGAATGCCTCCGGCGGTGTACCGGGATGTGCAATGATGCATGAGTTACATGTATGAAAAATTATGAATGGTGGCTTTGCCACAAAGACGATGTCAACTACATGATCATGCAAGCAATATGACAATGATGAAGCGTGTCATAATAACGGAACAGTGGAAAGTTGCATGGCAATATATCTCGGAATGGCTATGGAAATGCCATAATAGGTAGGTATGGTGGCTGTTTTGAGGAAGGTATATGGTGGGTGTATGATACCGGCGAAAGGTGCGCAGTATTAGAGAGGCTAGCAATGATGGAAGGGTGAGAGTGCGTATAATCCATGGACTCAACATTAGTCATAAAGAACTCATATACTTGTTGCAAAAATCTACATGTTGTTAAAGCAACGTATTACGTGCATGCTCCTAGGGGGATAGATTGGTAGGAAAAGACCATCGCTCGTCCCCGACCGCCACTCATAAGGAAGACAATCAATAAATAAATCATGCTCTGACTTCATTAGATAATGCTTCACCATACGTGCATGCTACGGGAATCACAAACTTTAACGCAAGTATTTCTCAAATTCATAACCACTCAACTAGCATGACTCTAATATCACCATCTTCATATCTCAAAACAATTATCAAGCATCAAACTTCTCATAGTATTCAACACACTCATAAGATTTTTTTTACTAATCTTGGATGCCTATCACTTTAGGACTAATTTTTATGATTAAAGCAAATTACCATGCTGTTTTGTAGGACTCTCAAAATAATATAAGTGAAGCATGAGAGAACAATAGTTTCTATAAAACAAATCCACCACCGTGCTCTAAAAGATATAAGTGAAGCACTAGAGCAAAAACTATATAGCTCAAAAGATATAAGTGAAGCACATAGAGTATTCTAAATAATTCCGAATCATGTGTGTCTCTCTCAAAAGGTGTGTAGAGCAAGGATGATTGTGGTAAACTAGAAAGCAAAGACTCAAATCATACAAGATGCTCCAAGCAAAACACATATCATGTGGTGAATAAAAATATAGCTCCAAGTAAAGTTACCGATGGACGAAGACGAAAGAGGGGATGCCTTCCGGGGCATCCCCAAGCTTTGTCTTTTTGGTGTCCTTAGACTACCTTGGGGTGCCATGGGCATCCCCAAGCTTAGGCTCTTGTCACTCCTTGTTCCATAATCCATCAAATCTTTACCCAAAACTTGAAAACATCACAACACAAAACTCAACAGAAAATCTCATGAGTTCCGTTAGCGAAAGAAAAGAAAACACCACTTCAAGGTACTTTATTGAACTCATTATTTATTTATATTGGTTTTAAACCTACTGTATTCCAACTTCTATATGGTTTATAAACTCTTTTACTAGCCATAGATTCGTCAAAATAAGCAAACAACACACGAAAATCAGAATCTGTCAAAAACAGAACAGTCTGTAGTAATCTGTAACTAACGCAAACTTCTGGAACCCCAACAATTCTAAAATAAATTTCTGGACGTAAGGAATTTATCTATTAATCATATGCAAAATAATTAACTAAATATCACTCTCCAAATAAAAATGGCAGTAATTCTCGTGAGCACTAAAGTTTCTGTTTTTTACAGCAAGATCAAAAAGACTTTCCCCAAGTCTTCCCAACGGTTCTACTTGGCACAAACACTAATTAAACACAAAAACACAACCAAAACAGAGGCTAGATAAATTATTTATTACTAAACAGGAGCAAAAATCAAGGAATGAAAATAAAATCGGGTTGCCTCCCAACAAGCGCTATCGTTTAACGCCCCTAGCTTGGCATAAAACCAAGGATAGATCTAGGTATTGCCATCTTTGGTTTTAGGGAAGAAAAGAGCAAACTTATCATCTATGGCATTAATCTTCCTATTTTGATAAAGCACATGAATGTTAATGGTAGAAGAAAGATTAAGCATTTTACGGAAATTTGCATCTAAGCTAGCTTTCATCTCTTTGATAGATTCGTTTTGGTAGGAGAGCAAAAGAGATGTGGACTCAACCTTCTCATTCATGGGGTGCCCAAATCTTGACTTGACTTGGCGCGAATCTCCCCGACAACGGCGCCAGAAATCCTTCTTTCTACCTCTAGAGCACTGCGTTGGTTTTCCCTTGAAGAGGAAAGGGTGATGCAGTAAAGTAGCATAATTATTTCCCTAGGTTTTTGAGAACCAAGGTATCAATCCAGTAGGAGATCACGCTTGAGTCCCACGCACCTACACAAACAAATAAGAACCTCACAACCAACGCGATAAAGGGGTTGTCAATCCCTTCACGGTCACTTACGAGAGTGAGATCTGATAGATATGATAAGATAATGTTTTTGGTATTTTTATGATAAAGAGAAATAAAGCTGCAAAGTAAAATAAACGGCAATAGAAATAGCTAAGTGTTGGAAGATTAATATGATGGAAGATAGACCCAGGGGACATAGGTTTCACTAGTGGCTTCTCTCAAGAGCATAAGTATTACGATGGGTAAAAGAATTACTGTCGAGCAATTGATAGAATTGAGCATAGTTATGCGAATATGTAGGTATGATCATGTATATAAGCATCACGTCCGTGACAAGTAGACCGAAACGATTCTGCATCTACTACTATTACTCCACAGACCGACTGCTATCCAGCATGCGTCTAGAGTATTAAGTTCATGAGAACAGAGTAATGCTTTAAGTAAAATGACATGATGTAGAGGGATAAATTCATGCAATATGATATAAACCCCATCTTTTTATCCTCGATGGCAACAATACAATACGTGCCTTGCTGCCCATTCTCTCACTAGGAAAGGACACCGCAAGATTGAACCCAAAGCTAAGCACTTCTCCCAATGCAAGAAAGATCAATGTAGTAGGCCAAACCAAACTGATAATTCGAAGAGACTTGCAAAGATAACCAATCATACATAAAAGAATTTAGAGGGGATTCAAATATTGTTGTAAACTTGATCATAAACCCACAATTCATCGGATCTCGACAAACACACCGCAAAAGAAGATTACATCGAATAGATCTCCAAGAAGATCGAGGAGAACTTTGTATTGAGATTCAAAGAGAGAGAAGAAGCCACCTAGCTACTAGCTATGGACCCGAAGGTCTGAAGTAAACTACTCACACATCACCGGAGAGGCCATGGAGTTGATGTAGAGGCCCTCTGTGATCAATGCCCCCTCCGGCGGAGCTCCGGGAAAGGCCCCAAGATGGGATCTCTCGGGTACAGAAGGTTGCAGTGGTGGAATTAGGTTTTCGTGGTGCTCCTGGATGTTTGTGGGGTACGTGGACTTATATAGGAGGAAGTAGGTCGGTGGAGCAATGAGGGGCCCACGAGGATGGAGGGCGCACCCAGGGGGGTAGGCGCGCCCCCATGCCTCGTGGCCTCCTTGATTGTTTGTTGACACCCACTCCAAGTCTCCTGGATCACGTTTGTTGAGAAAATCACGTTCCCGATGGTTTCATTCCGTTTGGACTTCATTTGATATTCCTTATCTGCGAAACACTGAAATAGTAGTTTAGTCCCAAAAATAATATAAAAGTGTATAATAAATCCCATTAAATATCCAAAACAGACTATAATATAGCATGGAACAATCAAAAATTATAGATACGTTGGAGACGTATCAGGCCTCGGAACACTAGAGACCGAAAGGTCGAGCGTGAATCATATAGAAGATATGATCAACATAGTGATGTTCACCATTGAAAACTACTCCATCTCACATGATGGTCGGACATGGTTTAGTTGATATGGATCACGTGATCGCTTAGATGATTAGAGGGATGTCTATCTAAGTGGGAGTTCTTTAATAATTTGATTAACTAAACATTAATATATCATGAACTTAGTACCTGAGAGTATTTTGCATGTCTATGTTGTTGTAGATAGATGGCTCGTGCTATTGTTCCGTTGAATTTTAATGCGTTCCTTGAGAAAGCAAAGTTGAAAGTTGATGGTAGCAATTACACGGACTATGTCTGTAACTTGAGGATTATCCTCATTGCTGCACAGAAGAATTACATCATGGAAGCACCGCTAGGGGCCAAACCTGCTGCAGGAGCAACACCAGATGTTATGAACGTCTGGCAGAGCAAAGCTGATGACTACTTGATAGTTCAGTGTGCCATGCTTTACGACTTAGAACTGGGACTTCAATGGTGTTTTTGAACGTCATGGAGCATATGAGATGTTCCAGGAGTTGAAGATAATATTTCAAGAAAATGCCCAGATTGAGAGATATGAAGTCTCCAATAAGTTCTACAGCTGCAAGATGGAGGAGAATAGTTCTGTCAGTGAGCATATACTCAGAATGTCTGGGTATAACAATCACTTGATTCAACTGGGAGTTAATCTTCCGGATGATAGTGTTATTGACAGAATTCTTCAATCACTGCCACCAAGCTACAAGAGCTTCGTGATGAACTATAACATGCAAGGGATGGATAAGATGATTCCCGAGCTCTTCGCAATGCTACAGGCTGCGGAGGTAGAAATCAAGAAGGAGCATCAAGTGTTGATGGTCAACAAGACCACCAGTTTCAAGAAAAAGGGCAAAGGGAAGAAGAAGGGGAACTTCAAGAAGAACGGCAAACAAGTTGCTTTTCAGGAGAAGAAACCCAAGTCTGGACCTAAGCCTGAGACTGAGTGCTTCTACTACAAACAGACTGGTCACGGGAAGCGGAACTGCCCCAAGTATTTGGTGGATAAGAAGGATGGCAAGGTGAACAAAGGTATATGTGATATGCAAGTTATTGATGTGTACCTTACTAATTCTTGCAGTAGTGCCTGGGTATTTGATACTGGTTCTGTTACTAATATTTGCAACTCGAAACAGGGACTACGGATTAAGCGAAGATTAGCAAACAACGAGGTGACGATGCGCGTGGGAAATGGTTCCAAAGTTGATGTGATTGCGGTCGGCACGCTACCTCTACATCTACCTTTGGGATTAGTTTTAGACCTAAATAATTGTTATTTGGTGCCAGTGTTGAGCATGAACATTATATCTGGATCTTGTTTAATGCGAGACGGTTATTCATTTAAATCGGAGAATAATGGTTGTTCTATTTATATGAGTAATATCTTTTATGGTCATGCACCCTTAAAGAGTGGTCTATTCTTTTTGAATCTCAATAGTTAAGATACACATATTCATAGTATTGAAGCTAAAAGATGCGGGGTTGATAATGATAGTGCAACTTATTTGTGGCACTGCCATTTGGGTCATATTGGTGTAAAGCGCATGAAGAAACTCCATTCTGATGGACTTTTGGAATCACTTGGTACTTGCGAACCATGCCTCATGGGCAAGATGACTAAAACACCGTTCTCCGAAAGAATGGAGCGAGCAACAGATTTGTTGGAAATCATACATACTGATGTATGTGGTCCAATAAATGTTGAGGCCTGTGGCGGATATTGTTATTTTCTCACCTTCACAGATGATTTGAGTAGATATGGGTATATCTACTTGATGAAACATAAGTCTGAAACATTTGAAAAGTTCAAAGAATTTCAGAGTGAAGTGGAAAATCATCATAACAAGAAAATAAAGTTTCTACGATCTGATCGTGGAGGAGAATATTTGAGTTATGAGTTTAGTCTTCATTTGAAACAATGCGGAATACTTTCGCAACTCACGCCACCGGGAACACCACAGCGTAATGGTGTGTCCGAACGTCGTAATCGTACTTTACTAGATATGATGCGATCTATCATGTCTCTTACTGATTTACCGCTATCATTTTGGGGTTATGCTTTAGAGACGGCTGCATTCACGTTAAATAGGGCACCATCTAAATCCATTGAGATGACACCTTATGAAGTGTGGTTTGGCAAGAAACCAAAGTTGTCGTTTCTTAAAGTTTGGGGCTGCGACGCTTATGTGAAAAAGCTTCAACCCGATAAGCTCGAACCCAAATCGGAGAAATGAGTCTGCATAGGATACCCAAAAGAAACAGTTGGGTACACCTTCTATCACAGATCAGAAGGCAAGACTTTTGTTGCTAAGAATGGATCCTCTCTAGAGAAGGAGTTTCTCTCGTAAGAAGTGAGTGGGAGGAAAGTAGAACTTGATAATTAAATGTACCTGCTCCCTTATTGGAAAGTAGTTCATCACAGAAACCGGTTCCTGTGACACCTACACCAATTAGTGAGGAAGCTAATGATGATGATCATGAAACTTTAGGTCAAATAACTACCAAACCTCGTAGGTCAACCAGAGTAGTTCATCACACTGTTCTGGAGGGCATGTTACTAGACCATGGCGAACCTACGGACTATGAGGAAGCGATGATGAGCCCAGATTCCACAAAATGGCTAGAAGCCATGAAATCTGAGATGGGATCCATGTATGAGAACAAAGTGTGGACTTTGATTGACTTGCCCGATGATCGGCAAGCCATCGAGAATAAATGGATCTTCAAGAAGAAGACAGACGCTGATGGTAATTGTCGGTGTCAAAACCGGCGGATCTCGGGTAGGGGGTCCCGAACTATGCGTCTAAGGCGGATGGTAACAGGAGCCAGGGGACACGGTGTTTTACCCAGGTTCGGGCCCTCTTGATGGAGGTAAAACCCTACGTCCTGCTTGATTATACTTGATAATATGGGTATTACAAGAGTTGATCTACCACGAGATTAGAGAGGCTAAACCCTAGAAGCTAGCCTATGGTATGATTGTATGTTGTCCTACGGACTAAAACCCTCCGGTTTATATAGATATCGGAGGGGGCTAGGGTTACACAAGGTCGGTTACAAAGGAGGAGATATACATATCCGTATTGCCTAGCTTGCCTTCCACGCCAAGTAGACTCCAATCTGGACATGGGACGAAGTCTTCAATCTTGTATCTTCATAGTCCAACAGTCCGGCCAAAGGATATAGTCTGGCTGTCCGGAGACCCCCTAATCCAGGACTCCCTCAGTAGCCCCTGAACCAGGCTTCAATGACGATGAGTCCGGCGTGGAGTGTTGTCTTCGGCTTTGCAAGGCGGGTTCCTCCTCCGAATACACCACGGAAGAATAAGGATAGTGTCCGATCCTGCAAAATAAGTTCCACATACCACCGTAGAGAGAATAATATTACCACAAATCTAATCTGCTGACACGTTTTGGCAACATGACGTCACGCCACGGCCCGGTAATTATTTGAACCATTTTTCTTTAACCAGCCCCGCACATAACGCGAGGCGGTTTCTTGACACGTCTTGTCAAAGCAGAGATCATGTTCCCCTTATTACAGGATTCTCATCAATACGGACGTGGATAACCCAACCGTGCCTAGGACTCCTAGATTTTAGGCAAGTCCCAAACGGCCATGAGGAGGACGCTTGATATTCACCCTTTTTATAAAGGGACAAGGCTATTACTTTTTTCCCTCCCGTGCTCGATCGAATCCTTCCCCCGCCTCGAGTTCTAACACCGAAAGCCAAGGTCAGGTGCTTCGGACCTTCAATGATGTCCGGATCCAGCCTTCAAGGCCGGTGGATGTGACGGAGGAGGACATCAAGAAGTTGAGGGAGCCCAGGTATCTGACCGCTGAAATTTCGCATAGGCTGCCCGCCCGAGGGCAGGTCGTCCCTACTCCCGAACCCAACGAGAGCATTGTGTTCGTCTCCCACTTCCTCCGAGGACTAGGCCTCGCTCTGGATCCCTTTGTCAGGGGTCTTATGTTCTATTACAGGCTGGATTTTCACGATCTGGCCCCGGACTCCCTTCTCCGCATCTCGTCATTTATTGTCATCTGCGAGGCCTTCCTCCGCATTACCCCTCACTTCGGCTTGTGGCTCAAGACCTTCGACGTGAAGCCGAAGATGGTTGAGGGATAGTATGGAGCGTGCGGAGGAGCTTTAATAAGCAAAATTGCTGATGCTCCATGGCCAAAGGGTTCCTTTACAGAGGTGTCCGGATTGTGGCAACAGTGGTTTTACGTCACAGCTCCCCGAAGTGCCAAGTGGGTAGCTGCCCCCACCTTTCGCTCGGGCTCTCCACCACAACTGATGTCATGGATCAGCAGGGGACTGAGTTGGGGTCCAGCCAAGGACATGCCAATACTGCAGAGCCCTATCCGAGATCTCTTCGAGGGAGATTTCAACCTGGTTATGGTAATGCAAGTCATGCTGGTACGTCGAGTCCAGTGTTGCAAACGTCGGCCCCTCCGCATGTGGGAATTCAACCCAGAAGGACCACGCACTATTCAGTATTTCCTCGGCATAACGCACGAGGAGATGTACAAATCGTTCTTCGGACCCCAAATAGAGTGTCCAGACACTACCGAGGACGTGGGCCTGAGCAGCAATCGCACCGCTGCCCAAGTAAGTAATCCCATGGCCAAACACACCGTCTTTTTATTTATGATGACATCATTCTGAAGAATCGCTCTTTGACCAGGACTGGATAACAAAGGCGAAGATGATTTGGTGTTCGGCCCCCCTTCCTGAAGGCTTGGACAATCCGGTGCTGGAAAAGATGCTCGAGCCAGCACCTTGTCCGGTGCCCTCAAAGGAAGACGAAGGGGGGAATAAAGAGGGCAAAAGCGGGCCTCCATCGCTACCTATTCCAAACGAGGGAATGAGCGCCTCCACGAGGGAGGACAACCGAGGGGAAGAATCTAACATTCTTTCTCCCCGGGGAAGGAAGAAGACTACCTCCGAAGATCTGGAAATCAAGGTTTCCAAACAGGAGAAGAAATCTCCGCCAGAGGGTCTTGCCTCGGAGGGTGTTCTTGCCGCACAATGCCCACGCGGGGATCAGCCCTCTAACGAGATGTAAGTAATCAAAAGGTATTTGATAGTGAAGATATCCTACCTTCTACGGAAAATAACCGAAGTATGTGTCTTGCGGTTCGAATCTTAGCCCTTCTCAGTTGAGCTCGTCTTTGGGGAATCTTCTTCTGGAGATGATGGAGAGCGAAACACCTCCCCTTCCACACCGCCTTACGAAGCGGGTGACCCTGAGTTATCGTCGCGGAGGGCTTCTCCTGATCCGGTAAGGCCAGAAGGTAATCCTATGGCCACCCGAAGTCCTCAGTATCCGGCAATCAAAAGAGTCTGGCACTGTCTGGTGCACTGTCGGATGTACGGAGGGATCTATTGGAGAAGGTGGTTATCTCAGAAGAGCGCCGCACATTGATTGGTACGGTGATTGAAAGGATTTCGTCCGCCGAAAGCGGGCTCCATGAAGCCTTTATGAGTCTACTGACGGGTTTTGAGGTACATGAAATGATGTATATTTTTGGAAGTACCGCACATTTTTAGATGCGCCCTGTGTAGATAGTAGCCCCTGAGACTCTGGTGGTCGTTGAAAACGGCGGCAAACAGAGGATCACATCCCAGGAAATAACCAGACTGCCTTTATGTGCAGGTGGTGGAAGCTCCGGTGGCTAGCCGGACTGATGGGTATGCCGAACTAAAGCGGTAGCTGGATGCGGCAGATGCCGACATCATGCTTGTCAACGAGCGGCTTGACAAGGCACAGGGTGAGTGGCCTTTCTGGTGATCATCACATAATAAGAGCATCATGATGCCAGTATCTTTAATATGTTGTGACTGTAGATGGAGCGGCCACCGTGGAGACCCTTCGGGCGGAGCTTGCCCGAGCCAAGGAGCAAGCAAGGAGTAGCAATGCGGCTGCTTTGCAAGCGGCCGAAGAGTTAAGGGCCGAACAGGCCGCACATTGCGAGAGCAAAGAGAAAATAGCCTAGATAGTTGTAAAGTTAAAAGATACTGCCGACCGTTGCCAGCTTCTTGAAGAAGAAAACCGGGCGAAGGCGACGAACCTGGAAAAGGCCACGATGGCGATGAAAGACACCCGCTCTGCGATGAGAGCGAAAAAGGAGGAGCTGCGTCAAGCCGGGGATATCGCGGCTGGGAAACCCTTTATGCTGCAGAGGAAGTTTGGAGATCCTTGATATGCCCCTCTGGACCGGCTGTGGAGTTTGGTGGATGCATATCTGGACTTGGCGGCGGGTGTTGTCGATGCGGCCGAATACTTCCGAGATCAAACAGATTGTGAAGTGGACAAGCTATTCTGGTAACAATTTTACGTTCTAGAGCGTCCGCTTCCGTTGACTAATCGGCTTGCCGAATGGGCCGAGCTGAATAGATTGTCCGGACTCGCCATGAGGTCTGTTGTGGATCATCTGTGGCCGGAAAGGCCCATGCCGAACAGCTATTTCAGTTTGGTGCAGCAGTTCCTTGGTGCGGTGTCGTGCATTAATGCGATGAAGAGGTCGGCGTGCATAGAAGGCTCGCGGATGGCCCTTGCCCGGGTCAAAACATACTGGGCGGAGATGGATGCCACCACTGTTGCGGCGCAGGGTTCGGCCATAGGCCGAGTGGCTGCCGAGCACTATTTTGAAGAAGTTCTTGAAGGCGCTCATTCGATAGAGGCCCAGTGTTCGAAGAATATTATGTTTGAGTGACATGTATTCCCATTTTAAAAACAATGTTTTATTAAGTTTAATCAAGGCTTTATTTACACTTTTGCCCGAAAGTATTATGATGCCTCCTGTGCGGCCGTTTATGTATATATGTATATAACCTGAAAGATTGCAGTCGTCGGCTTCAGCCCCCACACATATAATGCGGGGGTGTTCGCAGAAGACGCATGTTCACACTTGATCCAACGTCTTGGTCCATTAAGGAGGTGATAGCGCAGCGAACTACGCAACCGGACTATAATGCTTTAACACTTTCACTTAGCCACAGGAATTTGACAGTGGGGCTACTATATAGCCCCTGGTGGTTTCGCACTCATCCGAATTCGGGGTGCGTACATGCCTGGCCGGGAAACGGCCCTTTGTTAAGGCGGAGGAATCCCGAAGATTCCGATAGGTCATCGAGTGGTTGACCAGTCTCACGCTATATCATGACAGTCAGTTTTCGGCTTTCTCTACTGAGGTGCTCGTCCGGATGAACCAGGGCACCATCGCAGTAGTTCTCCTGGAGCCGCCTTAGCCGATAGAGAGGAACGTAAGGCAGCAAAACACAGGAGCCGGGCAAACCCAACATTTGACCAAAGACATGATTCGGAGCTGATGCATATAAGGCCAAACTCGCGACGCCGAGCACTCCCTAAGGTATTCGGTCTTTATGGTGTAATCCGGGCCTAAACAGTGCCCTTTGTAATAAGCCCCTTGTGTCCAGGTACGTGCATTATTCTGACGTGGCCACATGCCAAGACGTCAGCATCCTTCTCAATTGTACTGTGAATCCGAGGGATGTGTATCAACAAGAGACTGTAAAAAAGGTTTACACATGGTCTTAATCTAAAAAGAATCCTTGGAATGGGTCCCTGCTGCACGTCTGCGCCTGTGTCTCCGTTGTGCCGTATTCTGGATGGGTGTAGCACGATGGTCATCTGAAAAAGACAGGAACTTAATTGAAAAGTTGTCGTGCAAAAGGTAAGTTATACTAAATAAACAATATGAGTAAAGTTGAGCCTGATTGTCACTTGTGCGCGCGTGTTGAGCCCCTTGTATTGTAATAGGGGTATAGCCATCAAACCTGTATCAATTACATATAGCGTTACTGGACTCGTCCAACCATGTCTGTGGTCTTAACGACCTGTCAGATGCTTTAGTTGGTGAGGCCGTTTAGTGTGCGGCTGCTAAGGCAGCCACAAGTTCTCCGCGCGCAAGGAGCGCTCAATATTTCCATTTACTGTAATGATGCCATGTGGACCGGGCATCCTAAGCATGAGGGAAGCGCAATGCGGTATTGCTTTAAAGCGTGCGAAAGCTTCGCGTCCGAGTAGTGCTTGATAGCCACTTTGGAACGGAGCGATGTGGAAGGTTAAATTTTCGCTGCGGAATTTATCGGTGAAGCCGAATATAACCTATAGTAGCAGGGAGCCCGTGCAATGGGCCTCTGGGCCTGGCATTACTCCTTTCAAGGTAGTATTGTTGCGGCTAATGTTTGTTGGGTCTACCCCCATTTTGCGGATTGTGTCCTGATATATCAGGTTTAAACTACTGCCGCCGTCCATCAGGACTCGTGTGAAGTGGTATCCGTCAATTATCGGGTCTAACACCAAGGCAGCCCATCCTGCATGCAGGATACTTGCCGAGTAATCCCGATGGTCGAAGGTGATCGGTTGGGATGACCAGTGGCAGAACTCCGCTGTGATAGGCCCTGGGGCATGTGTCTCTAGGAGTGTCGCTTTGTTTCTCCCCTTTGTCACATGTAATACGTTTACTGTTTTGACTTCTGGTGGGAACTTCTTCTGTTCCCCAGTACTTTGCTTGCGAGGCTCGTCCTCGTCTTCGCTTGGTGTATCCTGCCCCTTGTGTTTGGTGTTGAGCTTGCCGGACTGCTTGAAGACCCAACATTCTCTATGGGTATGATTTGCAGGTTTATCAGGGGTGCTATGGATCTGACATATTTGGTCCAGAATCATGTTTAGGCTGGACAGTTCGTCTCTGTTGCCCTTGGGGGCAGCTTTTGTTGACCTGGTCGAGAGCTTTTGAATCCGGCGTTTACCACTGTGCTCTTCGGGTTGTCTTCTTTATTCCGGCGCTTGTTTTTTTTGCGTCGTGATTTCCCGTTTCCGTCCCGGACTTCGGATGTACTTGGGTCGCTGGTGCTGCATCGGGCTAACCAGTTGTCCTCTCCCACGCAAAAGCGGGTCAGGGGGGGTTGTTAATGCTGCCATTGTTCTCGGTTTTTCTTGGCCGAGGTGTCTGGCAAGCCATTCGTCTCGAACGCTGTGCTTGAAAGCTGCTAAGGCTTCGGCGTCCGGACAGTCGACTATTTGGTTCTTTTTAGTGAGGAACCTATTCCAAAGCTTTCGGGCTGACTCTTCGGGCTGTTGAGTTATATGACTTAAATCATCTGCATCCGGTGGTCAGACATAGGTCCCTTGAAAATTTTCCCGAAAGGCGTCTTCAAGCTCTTCCCAGCTTCGAATGGAGTTTTCGGGGAGGCTTTTAAGCCAGTGCCGAGCTGGCCCTTTGAGCTTGAGGGGTAAGTACTTGATGGCGTGGAGATCGTCTCCTTGAGCCATATGGATAGGGAGGATGTAGTCCTCAATCCAGACCCCAGGGTCTGTCGTTCCATCGTACGCCTCTATGTTTACAGGTTTGAATCCCTCTGGAAATACATGGTCCAGCACCTCATCGGTGAAACATAGGGGGTGTGCGGCACCCATGTATTTGGGTGTACCATTGTATTGGGATGTTTGTTGTGTTGCATTGCGTGCTGGAGCGCGCTTGCGTGGCCTGTAGATGGATCTGATTGCGCCGTACTTTTGATGCGAGTCCTCATGTGGATCGCGTACCGGCTTATGTGTGGTGTCGTTTGCCGTTCTATGTTGGACACGAGGTCGTCTATCCGACTGGATGGCCGTTGTGTTTTTTGCTTGCAGGGGATCTAAGGCCTCCTCATCGAATTCAGGTAGCAGCTTTCGCTTCGGGTAGCTCTTGATGTGGTGATTACCGCCGTACTTTGCTGCAGTGTTGAGTACTTCACTCCATCTGATTCTGAGTGTGTCTTGTGCAGCCCTGAGCCTTTGCTCCTGCTTTTTCAGACTCCTCGCAGTGGCAACCAGCCTTTGATGGGCACTCTGTTGCTCCGGGTGCTTCTCCGGAGTGATGTCATCCGGACTGTTATCTTCAACGGGGTCGGGTTGTTCGATTTGATTCTCCGTGTTGCCCTGGTCGGGCGATGGTTCACCCTGCTCTATCGCTGGGTCTATATGGCCGTTGTTTCTGCCGAGGCGGGATTTGGAGCGGCGCTTACGCCGCCGCTTTGACTGCTTCTCGAGGGAACAACCCTTCGCGGTGTCCTTCCGTTCCTCGTTGTCGTTTTCTTTGGGTGTGTCCACCATATATACGCCATATGATGAAGTGGGCGTCCAGTGCCATGTGGGCAGTGGTTCTTGTTCGTCTCCTGCATCGTCGTCCATACTGTCGATGTCTTCGGAGTCGAAGTCGAGCATGTCGGTCAAATCATCGACAGTGGCTACTAAGTGGGTGGTGGGTGGGCGGCGAATTTCTTCGTCATCCGAACCCCAATCCTGCCGAACATAGTTCGGCCCGGACTCTCCTGACAGGGAGAGAGAGACCTTAATGAGTTCAGTATGTCGCCGAAGGGCGAGTGCTGAAAAATATCCGCAGAGGTAAACTCCAAGATGTAACATCCCAAATTTTCAATTGGAATGTTATACATAGGTCATTCATGCATATCATATTGTATTGCATTTCTCGTTCCGCAATCCTCAAAATCCTAAGCAACTCAAGGACCTTCGGAGAGAGTTGGGGGTTTCCCAGGTTTCTTATTTGATTTTTATCAAATATTGAAACAAGGATTCTTGATTTTAATTATTTTTCTCCCCGAAAAATATTTCATGCTAAAATAAATGAGAGGGGATAATATGACTTCTCCAAAATAATTGAAATATTGGAGGAAAAATATTAAAATCATTTATTTGATTTTATTTGATTTTATTCCGATTTTATTTGCATTAGAAAAATTGCATGTTTTCAAAATTGCATTTTAGGGCCAAGAAAATGTTCATCTCATTGTAAATATTTTATTTAGACGGTGAAAATTTGTTTTGGCATTTTTAGATTTTCATTATTTTTCTAGGATTTTATTTCGGTCGGTGAAATTATTAAAAAAAAGTTCCCGCGCCCGAAAGGGCCTAAGGGCCAGCCGAGCCAGGCCGCCGCCCCCTGCGCGCGCGCCGCTGCCACCGCTCGGACCGGAGTCCGAGTCGGACTCCGCCTCCGCCTGCCGCCACGGCTTGCCCCCTCTTCCAAGGCGCGCCGCCCCCGCCCTTTATATACGCCCGCCCCCGAGCCCCAACACCACACCACCACCACCGCCAGCCCCACCGCCGCAGCCCCGCCGCCCCGCAGCCGCCGCCGCTTGCCGCAGCCGCCGCCACTTGCCGCCCCTCGCGTCGCCGCCGCCGCTTGTCGCCGCCGCCCCGCAAGCCGCCGCCCCACCGCCCTCGTCTCGCCAGAGCCCCTAGCCGGAGGTACCGCACCGGAATCCGAGCCGCCGTTTTTTTCTAAAACCGTTCGGTTTTTTTAGAAACCCTAGATCCGGGTTTTTTCGGATTGCTGGTTTTTCTTTTTTTCGGTTTTCCTGTTTAGCGGACGTTTGTCCGAACGTTCGTTTTAACGAACGGTTCTTCGCCCATTAGTTACAGCTAACGAACGCTCGTTCGTTAGTCTGTTCATCAGTTTTCTTTTGTCGGATTTATTCCGTGATTTTTTTTCTGATCGCAATTTCTGATCCGATCTTAGTTTATGTTTATCTTTTCGCTCGTTAGTCGGAATCAGGCAATTCAAGCGCCTAGAGTTTTGTTCGAAACCCTCTTTCCATTTAACCAACTTAAATGAGTTTTTGCTACTGTAAAATTTGACCTAGGTTCAGATTAGTAAACGAAGCTTCTTTCTTTCGTCGTTTGAGTTTTGTTGCTTCGTTTGATTTGATTCTTTTTTGTGAACCGGAGTTCTTAAGTTGAACCTTCTGGTCAACCCCCCCCTTTTATTTGAGTTTTGCTTGTGCATATCTTGCTTGTTGCTTATGTATGCTATTCTTTGTTTGCGATAGAACACCCGGAGTGCGAAGCGTGCTACTACGAGTCCCTAGGTTTCGCAGACCGTTAGCGAGGCAAGTAACACTTTGATCATAACCCTTTTATCACGCAGTTTTTATGCATTAGTTCCAATCCTCAAACATTGCATGGTTAGGATGTCATTAATATGTGGGTTGGGAAGTAGTTGATGAGGTAGAACCTATTACCCTGTTACATTCAAACCCTGGGAGTTACTGCTACGCTGCTTATATTACTATGCTATGCTATGCTCGTAGACGTGGTTTGGGTTTGAGTGAAATCCATGACAGATGTGAGATTGTTAATTAATGGTTCAAACTTAAGGTGGCAACTTGAATTGACATATGGGTGGATTGAGGCACCTGGAGTACCCAGTGTTTTCTATTTTTTTGGAAATCCCGGAGTACCCGTGTGATCTTCCTATGGACCACCACCCAGGCTCAAAGGGAACTGAGATGATTCATGCTAGAAACTTCCGTGTGCAGCCACAAGCTATTATGGGCTCTAGCATAATTGAGTAAGTTACGTGAAGCTCTTGAAGAGGCAGATCAGCAGGTAGTGGGATGTAGGTTTGGTATGGTCTGTCCGAAGTAGAGAGTTAATGTTTCTGAAAGACTGTGTCTCGGTCATCCGTATCTCAAACACCTTGTAGTGCAAGAAATCCAACGGAGGCGATCGATTCTTGTGGGAAAAAGTGCACAAACCTCTACAGAGTATATAATCTAATCATGGTTAGCCGTGTCCCCGGTTATGCAGAATTCTTGAGTACCTAGTATTTGGGTCATCACATGTATCTCATCATTCTTGAATAATATTGTTGGGATGTTAATTACTTTAATTGGGATTGAGTTGGAGGAACCTGCTCAATGATGTTTCAACTACCATGATAGTTAAATTAAAATCTATTCCTTTGTTGTAGGGAAAAATTAGCTTTTCGCAAAATTGTAACCACAGAGCTTTCCACCAGCCAAATATGCATGTAGTGATAGCATTATTCTGTTCTTGCTCTACTATGTTACTTTGCCAGCATATTCCATGTGCTGACCCGTTTTCGGGCTGCAACGTATTATGTTGCAGACTTTTCAGACGAGGAGTAAGGTTCGTTAGGTCGTTGCCGTGCAGCTCATCTATGTCGTTGGAGTTAATGGACTCACTTTATCTTCCAAGCCTTCCGATGTTATCGTATTACATGGCCTTAAGCCATATTATTGTAATAAGTTCTCTTTTGAGACATTCGATGTAATAAGTGTGTGATTGCCACTCTGTTATAAATCCTTCGAGTACTGTGTGTGTCAGCATTACCGATCCAGAGATGACACTGAAGCACAGAGACTTGACCATCTGAGGTCGGGTCGCTACAAGATGGTAACAGAGCACACGCTGAGTGTAGGACACGACCACTAAGATAAACCCTAGGTCACACTTCTCTACTCATTTCTGACTCCTCTCCATTTTCTACTCTTTAGGATGGCGGAGATGATGAACAAGTTTGCACAACCGGATGAAGACACACCTTTTGGACGCCACTTGAAGGAAGTCACTAGGTACTTGAACATTGGAATACCAAGCTTCACCGGAACGTACAACGCCACTTTACCTGAAGAGGAGCGCTGGATGGCTCAAGTACAAGTTCCAGGAAGGACGTTCTCGCCAACTTCTAAACCCATAGAGTTTTCTTTTGAAGTACCCACCTGGAGTCTAGGAAAGAGCATGGCAGCCCACATTACCATGGGACTCATTGGAGAGGTCTACAATAGGGAGCTTAAGGACACTATCTACCAAATATGTGGGCGCCAAGACGAGCAATGGGAAGTAATCAGCACCAGGAAGGATAGATCCATTGCAGCTTTCATCCAGGAGTTAAACCAGCACATTCGACGCCGGGAGAACCAGATGTGCGCGGACATGATGGACTTGAAGAAGGCGAAGAATAGAATCATCGAGTTGGAGGAAGAACTCAAGTTTACACGCGATGGATATGAGGAGGAAATCAAGACACTACTGGAGAAGAATGACGACTTAGTCAAGAAGATCGGAGTATTCATGGGAGGACCGGCACCAGTGGAAGAAGACAAAGAAGAAGAACCCAAGGAGATACGCCCTGAGGACTACATCATCATCGACGACACCGATTCTGATCCAAGTGATGATGACTTTGAAGACGAAGCTGGAGCTGACATCATGGAGTCTTCCACCGATCAAAATTTCTAGATAACCACCAAATATTAGTAGTATTTCCCCATGTAATTAGTAGTAGATTAGCACCTTGCGATAGTCCTAGACCGTTTGTATGCCCTTGCTTGATTGATTGAGTGAAATGTTGTGTTTGTCTCATGTGCATATGGGTAGTGTTTTCTCATTAGACCCCTTTTCTATTCTGATCTCTTCCATCTAAACCCATCAGATGCCTCCGAGACGTGACACCGGTTTTGCTTTCCCACCGGAGCTCACCCAGTTGATCCAATAGCAGAATACTTTGATGCAATTGCTAGTTCAGAACCAGGGCAACAACAACAACAACAGCAACAGCAACAACAACAACAACAACAACAACAACAACAACTCGCCGCCAGTGGACAACATAGCCCGTTTTCTAAGGTTACAGCCGCCGGTGTTTTCCAGTAGCACCGAGCCTATAGTTGCTGATGATTGGCTACGCCGTATTGGAAGGGAGTTGACCACCGCAGGTTGCACGGATGCTGAGAGGGTGCGCTTTGCCGCACATCAATTGGATGGACCTGGAGCCTCATGGTGGGAGAATTACACAGCCACTTTCCCCATAGCCAACTTCACTTGGGACCAGTTTCAGCAAGCTTTCCGCACGGCCCATGTCTCTGTTGGGGATCGTAGCAGAAATTTAAAATTTTCTACGCATCACCAAGATCAATCTATGGAGTAATCTAGCAACGAGGGGAAGGAGAGTGCATCTACATACCCTTGTAGATTGCTAAGCGGAAGCGTTCAAGTGAACGGGGTTGATGGAGTCGTACTCGTCGTGATCCAAATCACCGATGATCCTAGTGCCGAACGGACGGCACCTCCGCATTCAACACACGTACAGCCCGGTGACGTCTCCTACGCCTTGATCCAGAAAGGGGAGAAGGAGAGGTTGGGGAAGACTCCATCCAGCAGCAGCACGACGATGTGGTGGTGGTGGAGGAGCGCGGGACTCCAACAGGGCTTCGCCAAGCACTACGAGAGACTAGGAGGGAGAGGGGTAGGGCTGCGCCAACAGGGGAGGAACTTCGTGTGTTGGGCTGCCCCTTTGCCTCCACTATATATAGGGGAGAGGGAGGGCTGCTCCCCCACCTAGGGTTTCCTCCCTAGGGGTGGCGGCAGCCCTAGATCCCATCTAGGGTGGAGGCCACAAGGGGGAGAGGGGAGGCGCACCTGACGTGGGCCTTAGGGCCCATCTGCCCTAGGGTTTGCCCCCCTCCCCTCTTGGAGGCGCCTTGGACCTTGGCGGGAGGCGCCCCAGCCCACCTAGGGGCTGGTCCCTTCCCACTATTGGCCCATGTAGGCCTCCGGGGCTGGTGGCCCCACCTGGTGGACCCCTGGACCCCTCCGGTGGTCCCGGTACACTACCGGTGATGCGCGGAACACTTCCAGTGGCCAAAACCATACTTCCTATATATTAATCTTTACCTCCGGACCAGTCCGGAACTCCTCGTGACGTTCGGGATCTTATCCGGGACTCCGAACAACATTCGGTAACCGCGTACATACTTTCCCTGTAACCCTAGCGTCATCGAACCTTAAGTGTGTAGACCCTACGGGTTCGGGAGTCATGCAGACATGACCGAGACAACTCTCCGGTCAATAACCAACAGCGGGATCTGGATACCCATGTTGTCTCCCACATGCTCCACGATGATCTCATCGTATGAACCACGATGTCAAGGATTTAATCAATCCCGTATACAATTCCCTTTGTCTAGCGGTTTAGTACTTGCCCAAGATTCGATCGTCGGTATCTCGATACCTTGTTCAATCTCGTTACCAGCAAGTCTCTTTACTCGTTCCATAACACATCATACCGTGATCAACTCCTTGGTCACATTGTGCACATTATGATGATGTCCTACCGAGTGGGCCCAGAGATACCTCTCCGTTTACACGGAGTGACAAATCCCAGTCTCAATTCGTGCCAACCCAACAGACACTTTCGGAGATACCTGTAGTGAACCTTTATAGCCACCCAGTTATGTTGTGACGTTTGGTACACCCAAAGCATTCCTACGGTATCCAGGAGTTGCACAATCTCATGGTCTAAGGAAATGATACTTGACATTAGAAAAGCTTCAGCATACGAACTACACGATCTTTGTGCTAGGCTTAGGATTGGGTCTTGTCCATCACATCATTCTCCTAATGATGTGATCCCGTTATCAACGACATCCAATGTCCATGGTCAGGAAACCATAACCATCTATTGATAAACGAGCTAGTCAACTAGAGGCTTACTAGGGACATGGTGTTGTCTATGTATCCACACATGTATCCGAGTTTCCTATCAATACAACTCTAGCATGGATAATAAACGATTATCATGAACAATGAAATATGATATAATAATAACTAATTTATTATTGCCTCTAGGGCATATTTCTAACAGTCTCAACTAGAGCTATGCAGATGAAGAAGCGGGAGTTCCGCAACCTATGTCAGGGGAACCGTACTGTGCCTCAGTACGTGGATGAGTTTAGCAAGTTATCTCGCTATGCCCCTGATGATGTGGCCACAGATGCCGCGAAGCATGAGAAATTATGGAAGGGCAGAATGATGAGATGAGCATGCAGTTGATGGTAGCAACCTTCAACAACTACCAGGAGTTGGTAGATAAGGCTCTTGTGATTGAAGGGAAGCAGCAGCAGATTGAGAGCCGCAAGAGGAAGTATGGATAGGGGAAGTATAACTCAGGAGCTCAGCAGAAGCCTCGCCTAACCCCGAATTCGGGAGGACTTTTTCATAACCATGGAGGTCACAACCACACTGGAGGAGGATCACATAACCACAATGGTTCTAAGAATGGGAATGGGAACGGAACCAACATAACCAGAACCGCCTCAATCCAGCCACACCCACCAAAAGAGACCTAAGTCACGTTACTTGCTTCAAGTGTGGGAAGACTGGACACTAAGCCACGGAGTGCCCTGAAGGAAAGAATGGAAACGGAAATGGGAGTGCGAGGAAGAAGCCTAATCCATTCAACAAAGGACAAGTGAACCACGTTAACGTGCAGGAGGTTGAAGAGCAGCCAGACGCAGTAATAGGTAAGTTTTTGGTTAAGTCATTTACCGCTCTTATTCTTTTCGATACTGGTGCATCGCATTCATACATATCAAGGGGATTTTTGGATAAGTTTAAACTACCAACCCAAACCCTTAGGACCCCTCCGTTAGTAAGCTCACCCGGAACTGAATACATGGCTAGCCGATGGTGCGACCAGGTACCCTGAACCATTGGCACACATGTTTTTCCGTCCGACCTAATTATCTTGGAGTCACAAGGATTGGATGTGATATTAGGTATGGACTGGATGTCAAAGTTTGGAGGGAGTATTGACTGTGCTAGTAAGTTGATTTATCTTACCACCCCGGAGGGAAAAAGGATTAAGTATGTGTCTAGGCATGTGCCTAGGAGGAGCCAAGTGAATGACCTTACGGGAGTTGTTCAGGAGGAAGTGCCTGTAGTGAAGGATTATCTGGATGTTTTTCCAGAGGAGTTACTAGGCATGCCACCGGATAGAGACATTGAGTTTTTGATAGAGCTGTTGCCAGGAACAGGACCAATATCCAAGAGACCCTATCGGATGCCCGCAAATGATCTGGAGGAAATTAAGAAACCGATCAAGGAGTTATTGGAAAAAGGATACATTTGAAGAAGTTCATCACCTTGGGGAGCCCTGTGCTTTTGGTTGAGAAGAAGGACAAATCCCTAAGGATGGTTGTCGATTATCGAGCCTTGAATGAGGTGACAATTAAGAACAAGTACCCACTGCCGATGATCAACGATCTGTTTGATCAGTTGCAAGGTGCTAAGGTGTTCTCAAAGATCGATCTACGATCAGGATACCATCAGTTGAAGATACGTGAGAAGGATATACCAAAGACAGTGTTCACGACGCGGTATGGATTATACGAGTACACGGTCATGTCATTTGGACTGACTAATGCCCCTGCTTATTTCATGAGCATGATGAACAAGGTGTTCATGGAGTATTTGGACAAGTTTGTTGTGGTGTTTATTGATGATATTATGGTATACTCGAAGAACGAGGAGGAGCAAAAGGAGCATTTGCGCTTAGTTCTCGAGAAACTCAGGGTAAACCAGTTGTATGCTAAGTTTAGCAAATGCGAGTTTTGGTTGAAAGAAGTCGGATTCCTTGGACATGTTATATCGGGAGAAGGTATAGCAGTAGACCCCAGCAAAATTCAGTCAGTCACTGAATGGTTGGCACCCACCTCCGTTAGCGAGATCCACAGTTTCCTTGGACTCGCAGGTTACTGTCGGAGATTCATTGAGAAATTTTCCAAGATTGCAAAGCCAATGACTGAACTGCTAAAGAAGGATACTAAGTTTAAATGGACAGAAGATTGTGAGGCAAGTTTCCAGTTGTTGAAGGAACAGTTGACTACAGCGCCAGTGCTAACACTGCCGGATATACATAAGGAATTCCAAGTGTATTGCGACGCCTCTCGCTTAGGACTTGGATGTGTACTTATGCAGGATGGAAGAGTTGTTTCGTATGCCTCACGACAACTAAAACCTCATGAGTTGAACTATGCCACGCATGATTTGGAGTTAGTAGCCTTAGTGCATGCATTAAAGACTTGGAGGCATTACCTTATTGGAAACCGATGTGATGTATACACGGACCATAAGAGTTTGAAATACATCTTCACCCAGAAGGAACTGAACCTTAGACAGAGGAGATGGTTGGAGCTTTTAAAGGATTATGATATGAAGCTACATTATCACCCAGGAAAGGCCAATGTTGTAGCAGACGCCTTGAGTAGGAAGAGTTATGCTAATATCCTTGAAAGTAAGGGATTGCCGAAGGAGTTAGCAGAGAATATCATGGAACTTCGATTGGAGATGGTTCCTAGAGGATTCGTTGCAACAATGGAGGTCCAGTCGACATTGCTGGACAAGATTCGGGAAGCTCAGAAGGATGAAAAGGAGATTGCCGAGATAAAGGAGAAGATGAGCAAAGGAAAGGCCAAAGGTTTTCGTGAAGATGAACACGATACCCTATGGTTTGAGGACCGAGTTTATGTGCCAAATAACCAGGAGATCAGGAGGTTAATACTTCAAGAGGCTCATGATTCACCATACTCGATACACCCCGGAAACACCAAGATGTATCTGGATTTGAAGGAACGTATCTGGTGGACAGGTATGAAAAAGGATATTGCCGAATATGTAGCTGTATGTGATGTATGTCAGCGAGTGAAGGCAGAACATCAAAAGCCAGCAGGATTATTACACCCTATGCCGATACCCGAATGGAAGTGGGATAAACTTGGCATGGATTTTATCACCGGATTGCCAGGACTAAAGTAGGATATGATTCCATATGGGTAGTACTTGATCGCTTGACCAAAGTGGCTCACTTCATCCCAGTCAAAACCACTTATACCAGTGCAAAGTTGGCCAAGATTTATATGTCCAGGATCGTATGTATGCATGGTGTTCCATGGACCATCGCATCAGATAGAGGAACACGGTTTACTTCAAAGTTCTGGCATCAGTTACATCAGACTTTGGGAACAAGGTTAGAGTTCAGTACAGGTTTTCACCCGCAGGCAGATGGACAGACTGAGAGAGTGAACCAAATTTTGGAGGACATGTTGAGAGCCTGTGCGCTAGATTATGGATCTAGTTGGGATGACAATTTGCCTTACGCAGAGTTCCCGTACAATAATAGCTACCAAGCCAGTTTGAAGATGGGACCGTTTGAATCCATGTATGGACGCATGTGTAGAACACCCTTGATGTGGGATGAGGTAGGAGACCGACAGTTGTTTGGACCAGACTTGATCAAAGAGTCTGAGGAAAAGGTTAAATTGATTCGCGATAGATTGAAGATTGCTTAGTCCATGCAGAAGAGTTATGCGGACTCAAAACGCAAAGAGGTAACCTATGAAATTGGAGACAGAGTATATCTGTGAATATCTCCCTTGCGAGGAGTGAAACGTTTTGGAGTTAAGGGGAAATTAGCTCCGAGATTTGTAGGACCGTATCGTGTTTTGGAACGGATGGGAGAAGTTGCCTACAAGTTGGAATTACCCGAGGGATTGTCAGGAGTTCATGATGTGTTTCACGTTTCACAGCTGAAGAAGTGTCATGCTGAGATGGTCGATATACCATTAAGAGATACAGTACCCTTGGAGGCAATTCATTTGGACAGTGATTTGACTTACGAGGAGAAGCCAGTAAAGATTCTTGAGTTTGCCAGCAGAGTCACCCGCAGTAAGGTTATCAAGTTCTGCAAAGTTCAGTGGAGCCACCATACCGAGGATGAAGCCACCTGGGAACAAGAGGATGATCTTCGCCAAGACCACCCACACCTATTTTCTAGCCAACCCGAATCTCGAGGGCGAGATTCATCTTAAGGAGGGTAGGTTTGTAAAATCCCAAATTTTCAATTTGGAATGTTATACATAGGTCATTCATGCATACCATATTGTATTGCATTTCTCATTCCGCAATCCTCAAAATCCTAAGCAACTCAAGGACCTTCGGAGAGAGTTGGGGGTTTCCCGGGTTTCATATTTGATTTTTATCAAATATTGAAACAAGGATTCCTGATTTTAATTATTTTTCTCCCCGAAAAATATTTCATGATAAAACAAATGAGAGGAGATAATATGACTTCTCCAAAATAATTGAAATATTGGAGGAAAATATTAAAATCATTTATTTGATTTTATTCGGATTTTATTTGCATTAGAAAAATTGCACGTTTTCAAAATTGCTTTTTAGGGCCAAGAAAAGGTTCATCTGGTTCTAAATATTTTATTTAGACGGTGAAAATTTGTTTTGGCAATTTTAGATTTTTATTTATTTTTCCAGGATTTTATTTTGGTCGATGAAATTATTTTTTTAAGTTCCTGCGCCCTACTGGGCCAAAGGCCCAGCCGAGCCAGGCCGCCGCCGCCGCCCCCTGCGCGCGCGCGCCGTCGCCGCCGCTCGGACCAGAGTCCGAGTCAGACTCCGCCTCCACCTGCCGCCGCGCCTTGCCCCCTCCTCCAAGTCGCGCCGCCCCCGCCCTTTATATACAGCCGCCCCTGAGCCCCAACACCACACCACCACCGCCGCCAGCCCCGCCGCCGCTTGCCGCCCCCGTCGCCGCTTGCCGTGCCTCGCGCCGCCGCCGCCGCTTGCCGCCGCCGCCCCGCAAGACACCGCCCCACCGCCCTCGTCTCGCCGGAGCCCCTCGCCGGAGGTACCGCACCGGAATCCGAGCCACCGGTTTTTTCTAAAACCGTTCGGTTTTTTTAGAAACCCTAGATCCGTTTTTTTCGGATCGCCGATTTTTCTTTTTTTTCGATTTTCCTGTTTAGCGGGCGTTCGTCCGAACGTTCGTTTTAACAAACGGTTCTTTACCTGTTAGTTACAGCTAACAAATGCTTGTTCGTTAGTCTGTTCGTCAGTTTTCTTTTGTCGGATTTATTCCGCGATTTTCTTTCTGAACCGATCTTAGTTTCTGTTTATCTTTTCGCTCGTTAGTCAGAATCAGGCGATTCAAGCGCCTAGAGTTTCGTCTCGAAACCCTCTTTCCGTTTAACCAACTTAAATGAGTTTTTGCTACTGTAAAATCTGATCTAGGTTCAGATTAGTAAACGAAGCTTCTTTCTTTCATCGTTTGAGTTTCGTTGCTCCGTTTGATTTGATTCTTTTTGCGAACCGGAGTTCTTAAGTTGAACCTTCTGGTCAACCCCCCCTTTTATTTGAGTTTTTCTTGTGCATCTCTTGCTTGTCTCTTATGTATTCTATTCTTTGTTTGCGACAGAACACCCGGAGTGCGAAGAATGTTACTACGAGTCCCTAGGTTTCACAGACCGTCAGCGAGGCAAGTAACACTTTGATCATATCCCTTTTATCACCCAGTTTTTATGCATTAGTTCCAATCCTCAAACATTGCATGGTTAGGATGTCATTAATATGTGGGTTGGGAAGTAGTTGATGAGGTAGAACCTTTTACCCTGTTACATTCAAACCCTGGGAGTTACTTCTATGTTGCTTATATTACTATGCTATTCTATGCTCGTAGACGTGGTTTGGGTTTGAGTGAAATCCATGACAGATGTGATATTGTTAATTAATGGTTCAAACTTAAGGTGGCAACTTGAATTAGCATCTGGGTGGATTGAGGCACCTGGAGTACCCAGTGTTGCCTGTTTTTTTGGAAATCCCGGAGTACCCGTGTGATCTTCCTATGGACCGCCACCCAGGCTCAAAGGGAACTGAGATGATTCATGCTAGAAACTGCCGTGTGCAGCCACAAGCTATTATGGGCTCTAGCATAGTTGATTAAGTTACGTGAAGCTCTTGAAGAGGCAGATCAGCAGGTAGTGGGATGTAGGTTTGGTATGGTCTGTCCGGAGTAGAGAGTTAATGTTTCTGAAAGACTGTGTCTCGGTCATCCGTTTCTCAAACACCTTGTAGTGCGAGAAATCCAACGGAGGCGATCGAGTCTTGTGGGGAAAAGTGCGCAAACCTCTACAGAGTGTACAATCTAATCATGGTTAGCTGTGTCCCCGGTTATGGACAATTCTTGAGTATCTAGTATTTGGGTTATCACATGTATCTCATCATTCTTAATAATATTGTTGGGATGTTAATCACTTTAATTGGGATTGAGTTGGAGGAACCTTCTTAATGATGTTTCAACTACCATGATAGTTAAATTAAAATCTATTCCTTTTTTGTAGGGAAAAATTGGCTTTTCGCAAAATTGTAACCATAGAGCTTTCCACCAGCCAAATATGCATGTAGTGATAGCATTATTCTGTTCTTGCTCTACTGTGTTACTTTGCCAACATATTCCATGTGCTGACCCGTTTTCGGGCTGCAATGTATTATGTTGCAGACTTTTCAGACGAGGAGTAAGGTTCGTTAGGTCGTTGTCGTGCAGCTCAGCTATGCCATTGGAGTTAATGAACTCACTTTATCTTCTAAGCCTTCCGTTGTTATCATATTAGATGGCCTTAAGCCATATTATTGTAATAAGTTCTCTTTTGAGACATTCCATGTAATAAGTGTGTGATTGCCACTTTGTTATAAATCCTTCGAGTATTGTGTGTGTCAGCATTACCGATCCAGGGATGACACTTAAGCAGAGAGACTTGACCATCTGAGGTTGGGTCGCTACACAAGATCGGCGCCCAGGAGGATTCGATAGGTACCGGCGCAGGCGGTTCGGAGTCCGTGGCCGGGGAAGAATCCGGTAGTCTGGCATCACGGCTCCCGTGAAGGGTAAGGTCGATACTCGGCTTAATTGCCGATGAGAGTGCGGCCTCCGTGGTGGGGTCTATCCACCCGTCCATGGATGGTGCAACTGGCTCTGAATTAAGGGTCGTAGTGGTTGCGGGTGCGATCTCCTGAACATTGTCCGATGGCAGAGCTAAATCATGCTCATCGTGACCGTGTGGCGCATTGGGAAGGGGCTCGAATCCGTCGAAGATCAAGTCTTCACGGATATCCGCCATGTAGTTTAAGCTTCCAAACCTGACCTGGTGGCCAGGGGCGTAACTCTCGATCTACTCCAGATGGCCAAGCGAGTTGGCCCGCAGTGCGAAGCCGCCGAATACAAAGATCTGTCCATGGAGAAAAGTCTCACCCTGGACTGCATCGCTATCGATGATCGAAGGAGCCATCAAGCCTAGCGGCGACAACACAGAGGAACTCTCAATGAAAGCATCAATGTCGGTGTCAAAACCGGCGGATCTCGGGTAGGGGGTCCCGAACTGTGCGTCTAAGGCGGATGGTAACAGGAGGCAGGGGGCACTGTGTTTTACCCAGGTTCGGGCCCTCTTGATGGAGGTAAAACCCTACGTCCTGCTTGATTATACTTGATAATATGGGTATTACAAGAGTTGATCTACCACGAGATCGGAGAGGCTAAACCCTAGAAGCTAGCCTATGGTATGATTGTATGTTGTCCTACGGACTAAAACCCTCCGGTTTATATAGATACCGGAGGGGGCTAGGGTTACACAAGGTCGGTTACAAAGGAGGAGATATACATATCCGTATTGCCTAGCTTGCCTTCCACGCCAAGTAGAGTCCCATCCAGACACGGGACGAAGTCTTCAATCTTGTATCTTCATAGTCCAACAGTTCGGCCAAAGGATATAGTCCGACTGTCTGGAGACCCCCTAATCCAGGACTCCCTCAGTAATGTTACTGTCTACAAAGCTCGAATTGTTGTGAAAGGTTTTCGACAAGTTCAAGGAGATGACTACGATGAGACCTTCTCACCCGTAGCGATGCTTAAGTCCGTCCGAATCATGTTAGCTATTGCCGCATTTTATGATTATGAAATTTGGCAAATGGATGTAAAGACTGCATTCCTGAATGCATTTCTGGAAGAAGAGTTGTATATGATGCAACCTGAAGGTTTTATTGATCCAAAGGGTGCTAACAAAGTATGCAAGTTCCAATGATCCATTTATGGACTGGTGCAAGCCTCTCGGAGTTGGAATAAACGTTTTGATAGTGTGATCAAAGCATATGGTTTTATACAGACTTTTGGAGAAGCCTGTATTTACAAGAAAGTGAGTGGGATCTCTGTAGCATTTCTAATATTATATGTGGATGACATATTGTAGAATTTCTGGATTGCATAAAAGGATATTCGAATACGAGTGTTTCAATGAAAGACCTCGGTGAAGCTGCTTACATATTGGGCATCAAGATCTATAGAGATAGATCAAGACGCTTAATTGGACTTTCACAAAGCACATACCTTGACAAAGTTCTGAAGAAGTTCAAAATGGATGAGGCAAAGAAAGGGTTCGTACTTGTGTTACAAGGTGCGAAGTTGAGTAAGACTCAATGCCCGACCACTGCAAAAGATAGAGATAAAATGAAAGATGTTCCCTATGCTTCAGCCATAGGCTCTATCATGTATGCAATGTTGTGTTCCAGACTTGATGTGTGCCTTGCTATTAGTTTAGAAGGGAGGTACCAAAGTAATCCAGGAGTGGATCACTGGACAGCGGTCAAGAACATCCTGAAATACCTGAAAAGGACTAAGGATATGTTTCTCGTTTATGGAGGTGACAAAGAGCTCATCGTAAATGGTTACGTTGATGCAAGCTTTGACACTAATCCGAACGATTCTAAATCGCAAACCGGATACGTGTTTATATTGAACAGTGGAGCTGTCAGTTGGACAGTTCTAAACAAAGCGTCTTGGCGAGATCTACGTGTGAAGCGGAGTACATTGCTACTTCAGAAGCCGCAAATAAAGGAGTCTGGATGAAGGAGTTCATATCCGATCTAGCTGTCATACCTAGTGCATCGGGTCCAATGAAAATCTTTTGTGACAATACTGGTGCAATTGCCTTGGCAAAGGAATCCAGATTTCACAATAGAACCAAGCACACTAAGAGACGCTTCAATTCCATCCGCGATCAAGTCCAGGTGGGAGACATAGAGATTTGCAAGATACATACGGATCTGAATGTTGCAGACCCGTTGACTAAGCCTCTCTCACGAGCAAAACATGATCAGCACCAAGGCTCCATGGGTGTTAGAACCATTACTATGGAATCTAGATTATTGACTCTAGTGCAAGTGGGAGACTGAAGGAAATATGCCCTAGAGGCAATAATAAAGTTATTATTTATTTCCTCGTATCATGATAAATGTTTATTATTCATGCTAGAATTGTATTAACCGGAAACTTAGTACATGTGTGAATACATAGACAAACAGAGTGTCACTAGTATGCCTCTACTTGACTAGCTCATTAATCAAAGATGGTTAAGTTTCCTAACCATAGAAATGAGTTGTCATTTGATTAATGGGATCACATCATTAGGAGAATGATGTGATGGACTTGACCCATTCCGTTAGCTTAGCACTTGATCGTTTAGTTTATTGCTATTGCTTTCTTCATGACTCATACATGTTCCTATGACTATGAGGTTATGCAACTCCCGATTACCGGAGGAAAACTTTGTGTGCTACGAAACATCACAACGTAACTGGGTGATTATAAAGGTGCCCTACAGGTGTCTCCGATGGTACTTGTTGAGTTGGCTTAGATCAAGATTAGGATTAGTCACTATGATTGTCGGAGAGGTATCTCTGGGCCCACTCGGTAATGCACATCACTATAAGCCTTGCAAGCATTGTAAATAATGATTTGGTTGCGAGATGATGTATTATGGAATGAGTAAAGAGACTTGCTGGTAACGAGATTGAACTAGGTATTGAGATACCGACGATCGAATCTCGGGCATGTAACATACCGATGACAAAGGGAACAACATATGTTGTTATATGCGGTTTGACCGATAAAGATCTTCGTAGAATATGGGGGAGCCAGTATGAGCATCCAGGTTCCGCAATTGGTTATTGACCAGAGACGTGTCTCGGTCATGTCTACATAGTTCTCGAACCCATAGGGTCCGCACGCTTAAAGTTCGGTGATGATCGGTATTATGAGTTTTTGTGTTTTGATGTACCGAAGGTAGTTCGGAGTCCTGGATATGATCACAGACATGACGAGGAGTCTCGAAATGGTCGAGACGTAAAGATCGACATATTGGAGGACTATATTCGGACACCGGAAGTGTTTCGGGTGGTTTCGGAAAAAACCGGAGTGCCGGAGGGTTACCGGAACCCCCCCCCCCCACCCCGGAGAAACAGTGGGCCTTATGGGCCTTAGTGGAGAGAGAGGGATGGCCTAGGGCAAGCCACGCGCCCCTCCCCCTCTGGTCCAAATTGGACTAGGAGAGGGGGCGCCCCCCCCCCCTTTCCTTCTCCCTTTCCCCCTTCCTTTCCCTCTCCTAGTAGGAGTAGGAAAGAGGGGAGTCCTACTCCTACTAGGAGGAGGACTCCTCCTCCTGGCGCGCCTACAGGGGCCGGCCGGCCTCCCCCCTTGCTCCTTTATATACGGGGGCATGGGGCACCTCTAGACACACAAGTTGATATGTTGATCTCTCCCAGCCGTGTGCGGTGCCCCCCTCCACCATAATCCTCCTCGATCATATCGTAGCGGTGCTTAGGCGAAGCCCTGCGTCGGTAGCATCATCATCACCGTCATCACGCCGTCGTGCTAACGGAACTCTCCCATGAAGCTCTGCTGGATTGGAGTTCATGGGACGTCATTGAGCTAAACGTGTGCTGAACTTGGTGGTGTTGTGCGTTCGGTACTTGGATCAGTCGGATCGTGAAGACGTACGACTACATTAACCGCGTTGTGCTAACGCTTCCGCTTTTGGTCTATGAGGGTACGCAGACACACTCTCCCCTCTCGTTGCTATGCATCACCATGATCCTGTGTGTGCGTAGGATTTTTTTTTTTGAAATTACTACGTTCCCAACATTATATACGTGAATTATGCAAAGCTATCTTGTTGCAAGGCATTATATATGTGAATTATGCAATGCCATGTTGTTTAGCCAAGCGTCATATATGTAAATTATATCATGTCATCCTTTTCTGTATGTCTCGTTGCATTTGTCGACAATGTTTATATATTCAACTTCTCTTCCTGTGCATCAGCCATTTGAATTGGTGATGGAGAAATCTGAAGTGAAAACAAGGTCTTCAGAGCAGACAAGGCCACCTGCTGAAGGAGATATCTTGCTGGTTACAGATAGCTCTTCAGAGGAGGATTCAGAGGTAGATGACCAGTCCTATTATCCCCCTAAGGTGTATGCTCAAACTTGGCAGGGTTATATTACTCATATCATGCATATGTTGTATTGCAATGCTTAGTTTTTACATCCGTCGGCGTTCTGGGAACGGGGGTCCCCAGACTTGCCTGCCTGCGGCCCGCTGCGTGGCTAAGCCAGCAGGCTGTACGGCCCATCTTCATCAACAAGGCATCCAAGACCCTCATGAGGGTCCAAGCCTGAGGAGGCGGACGACACAAGACCTCCTCTGGAGTGGCCTAGTTGGGCAGGCTCACGATAAGCGGAGATATCAAGGCAAGGCAAACCTCACGAGGCTCTCATGACGCGAGCCATGACGATCGACACCAGGCGGGCGCCAGCGCGTGCAGCGTCCTTGTTTCCTCTTTGGTGCTATGGAGGCCTACGCAGGCGAGGAGTACCGAGGCATCAGGAAAAGGTTGCCATATCAGTGCAACAAGACCAGCACCAGAAGGACGGCAAGACGGAGGTCATCGTGGAGCCCAAGACGGCGTCACCACCAGAGCCTTTCGCAGGCGGGGACCGCCTTTGTCGGGATAGCTTGTACTAGTTGTCCCCCTTTAAATTTTCCCGCCGTTGTTGGCTCCCTTCCCGCTCAATATTTGGGAAGAGGACCAGGGCCTCTATAAGTAGGACTAGCCACCACCATAGGCAAGGGCGGGCCATTTTAGACCATCCAGAACCACACAAGTTAGCCAGGCACAAGAACACCTCAACCTCAGGAGGCTATTCTTCCCCTTGTATTGTTCGTCATCACCCCTGGAGGCAATCCACCACCACCACACTGGAGTAGGGTATTACACCACAATGGTGGCCCGAACCAGTATAAATCTTGTGTCTTTCTATGTTGCGAGTTCGTTGAGTTTGTCCACGAGATCTTAGCGAGCTAGGGCATAAATCGGTGGGAGGAAAAGACTTCACACACACCCCAGTGTTTGAACCTTAAGGGTTTGCCGGAACCCCACATCTGAAATTTGGCGCGCCAGCTAGGGGTGCGCCGTAGCTTCCCCTCTGTCGATCTGCGCTCTGTCGCCACCATGCTTCGCCCACATGGCAGGCGACCTGCCGCCAACTCCGACGGTCAGCGTTGACAATGAGGCCAGGGGGCTTCGAGCCCTGGCCCCCGCCCTGCAACGGGTGTAGTGGCCGTCCAAGTTCAGGTTGGAGATGCTGCCGTGCTACGACGGCGCGGCAGACCCGTCAACTTTCCTGCTGGCGTACGAGGAGGCCATCCTCGAAGCCAGGGGTGATGACAAGGTCATGGCCAACTGGCTTCCCATGGCCCTCGCCGGCGAGCCACGTGCCTGGATGCTCAACCTTCCCAGATCCATGATGGCATCTTGGGTGGAGCTCCGCGGCCTATTCACTGCTCGCTACGCGGTGCCGGCGCACCACGCAATCGCAGCCCTAGCTGGGCGGCTCTCAAGCACCGCCGTCAGACCGCCACGCCAAGCCGTTCCTCCGTCAGATCGGGGCCACCTCCAGGCTCCCGGGGACTTCGCCGGGTTGGGCTGCGCCAAAGGCCGACCTCACCTTCGGCTCAGAAGACCACCCCGACTCCACCACCGGTTCCGGAATGCTCCCGATGCTCTGCACGCCCACCATCTGCAACATGGTCGTCACCAAGACCCTTATCGATGGTGGTGCTGGCCTCAACTTACTCTCCGTGGAAGCCTTCAGCCTTCTCCACGTGCCACTCAAGCGGATCGGCCTCAGTAAGCCCTTCTCGGGAGTGGGTGGTGTAGCTGGCCACTCCTTAGGACAGATCTGCCTCCCTGTCACCTTTGGCACACGCGACAACTACCACACTGAGCTAGTGCACTTCGACATCGCTCGCATCGATCTCCCGTACAACGCCATCCTCGGGTACCCGGCTCTTGCTCAGTTTATGGCGGCGACTCACCCGGCTTACAACCTCATGAAGATGCCAGGGAGCAAGGGCGTCCTCACCATCAAGGGGGACACTAAGGAGGTCGTGACAGCGCTCAGGCTCGCCTTCAAGGCCTTGTCAGCAGCACAACCCGCCGACGCCGGTGCCCCCGCGGCCAGGGAGGTCGCACCCACCAAGAAGAAGCAGTTGTTCACCCAAGACAAGGCAGAAACCAAGCAGGTATCGGTCAGCGAGGATAGGTCTTCAGGAGCCAC
Organism: Triticum aestivum; assembly: GCF_018294505.1. Lineage (NCBI taxonomy): Eukaryota > Viridiplantae > Streptophyta > Magnoliopsida > Poales > Poaceae > Triticum > Triticum aestivum. The sequence goes on along the minus strand of NC_057812.1, from coordinate 539,652,418 downwards.
CTTTACCATCGGAGCCGGCCTTGACCCGGAACAAGAAGAAGCCCTGGTGAGGTTCTTGCGCGTGAAGGGGATATTCGCGTGGGAGCCCAATCAGCTGGTATCCCGAGGGAGGTGATACAGCATCATCTAATGGTATGCCCCAACATCCGCCCCGTGAAGCAGCGAGCGAGACGGTAGTCCACTGAGAAGCAGGCCTTCATCGTCCAAGAGACATGCAAGATATAAGCGGAAGGTGCCATCCGAGAGGTCCGATACCCCGAATGGCTGGCGAACCCTGTCGTAGTGCCGAAAAAGGCGGGAAGGAACGGATGTGCATTGACTTCACCAATCTTAACAAAGCCTGCCCCCAAGATCCGTTCCCACTCCCGTGCATTGACCAGATTGTCGACTCCACCGCCGAGTGTGACCTGCTGTGCTTCCTGGATGCGTTCTCAGGGTATCATCAAATCAAGATGGCGGTGGAAGATGTGGAAAAGACGACCTTCCTGACACCATGTGGGGTGTACTGCTACACCTGCATGCCCTTCGGGCTGCGTAACACGGGTGCAACCTTTCAGCGGTTGATGCACATTGCTCTGGGGCGGCTGCTTGGGAGAAACGCAGAGGCCTACGTCGATGACATAGTGGTCAAGTCTCGCGAGGCGAGGACATTGATTCAAGACTTGGAGGAGACCTTCGAGAGCCTACGCCAAGTGAACTTGAGGCTCAACCCGAAGAAGTGAGTTTTCGGCGTCCCCTCTGGCAAGCTGCTGGGATTCCTCGTATCCCACAGAGGGATCGAGGCTAACCCAGAGAAGATCAAGGCCATCGAGGACATGAGCCCACCGCAGACCCTCAAATAGATGCAAAAGCTAGCTGGGCGGGTGTCCGTGTTAGGGCGTTTCATCACCAAACTAGGAGAGCGCGCCTTACCTTTCTTCAAGCTCATGAAGAAGAAGGGCCCATTCGAGTGGAAACCAGAGGCCGACCGGGCCTTCCAAGACCTCAAGAAATACCTTACTAACCCCCGGTGATGGTGGCACCGCGGCCCCTCGAACCTCTGGTACTCTACCTTGCTGCCACCCCGTACTCCGCCAGCGCGGTGTTGGTGGCGGTTCGGGAGGAGTGCCAAGCCAAGGGCGCACCGCGCCAAGCCAGGGCTGAAGTGGCGCGGGGATAGGAAGGCGCAGCAAAGGCGTCAACGGTGGAAGGCCAAGCTCAATAGGGCGGCATCGCAGAAGCCACCGAGGACAATCAGGTCTCAGGGATCCTCCCACCTTAGGATATTCCACGATCTCCACATGACTCGAGCCTCGACAATGTGTCGGCCCTCGTCGAACACCCGGTGTACTTTGTCACCACTGTACTACGGGACGCAAGGGCACGCTACCCCATGCCCCAGAAACTCCTGCTCGCACTCCTGGTGGCCTCACGCAAACTGCGACACTACTTCCAGGGCCACCCCATCAAGGTCGTCTCAGCCTACCCATTGGAGAGGGTACTTAGGAGCCCTAACTCGGCCGGAAGGGTCACTAAGTGGAACATCGAGCTGCAAGCATTCCAGTTGGAGTTCAGCACTACCAGGGTCATCAAAGGGGTCGCACTCGCTGACTTTGTGGCAGAATGGACGGATGCCCCAATACTCGAGGAAGGAGAAGACCGGTCCACCTCCCCAGGAAGTGAGGCCCCGGACGGCTGGGTCATGTATTTCGATGGCGCCTTCGCACACCAGGGCGCGGGGGCTGGAGCAGTGCTCATCTCGCCCACCCAGGACAAGCTCTACTATGTCATGCAACTCTTCTTTCAGCATGGCGAGAAGGTCTCGAACAATATCGCAGAATACGAAGGCCTCATAGCTAGCTTGAAGGCTGCGGCGGCTCTAGGGGTGAAGCGCCTCACTGTCAGAGGCGACTCACAACTCCTCGTCAACTTCTCCAACAAGGTGTACGAGCCGAAGGACGGGCATATGGAGGCCTACCTTGTGGAGGTGCGCAAGATGGAGAAATAGTTCTCGGGCCTGGAGCTGCAGCACGTGCCCCGGGGCACCAACAAGGAGGTTGACAACATCGCCAGGAGAGCATCCAAGCGGCAACCGCAAGAGCCAGGCGTCTTTGAGGAGCGGCTCTTCAAGCCATCAGCTGCGCCACCCCTTTCAAGCACGATTCAACCTCAGGAGGAGCTCCCCCAGCCTCCGGCCACAGGGGCCCCAGCCTGTGGCCCGACCTCAGGAGCTCGGCTGCTCTTGGCGCTCGAGCCCCAGGAGGAATGCTGGACCAAAGAATTCAAGGAGTACTTAACGCACGGGACGCTGCCAGAGAAGGAAGAGGAGGCGGAGCGCGTGGCCCAGCAAGCCACGGCATACTGTATCCAAGACGGCGAGTTATACAGGAAACGACCAAACGATGTCACGCTGCGCTGCATATCCAGCGATCAAGGAAGGGAGTTGCTGATTGACATACACGACGGGGACTGCGGACACCACTCGTCATCACGAACCCTTGTCGGCAAGGTGTTCCGCAGTGGATTCTACTGGCCTACAACACTCCACGACGCAGCCGAGCTGGTGAAATCCTGCGAAGCTTGCCAGTTCCATGCCAAGCAAATCCATCAGCCAGCTCAGGGTCTTCAAACTATCCCACTCACATGTCCGTTCGTGGTATGGGGGCTGGATATCCTAGGCCCGTTCCCTCGGGCGCCAGGGGGCTTCCGCTACCTCTACGTCGCCATCAAGAAATTCACCAAGTGGGCGGAGGTGGAAGCCGTCCGTACCATCCCGGCCGGCTCTGCTGTCAAGTTCATCAAGGGCCTCGCAAGCCGCTTCGGGGTCCCCAACCGCATCATCACAGATAACGGTTCGCAGTTTACTAGCAACCTCTTCAAAACCTATTGTGCTAACCTTGGAACGCAGATTTGCTACGCTTCGGTGGCCCACCCCAAGAGTAATGGTCAGGCCGAACGTGCTAACGCAGAGGTCCTGAGGGGCCTCAAGACCAGGACCTTCAAGAAGAAGCTGGAGGCCTGCGGCAGGGGCTGGCACGACGAGCTCCAGTCCATACTGTGGTCCATCCGAACCACCGCCACCAAGCCAACGAGAGAGACTCCATTCTTCCTCGTCTATGGAGCTGAAGCGGTCCTTCCTCACGAGGTCAAGCATCGCTCCACACGGGTCCTGGCGTTCGATGAAACGCAGCAGGATGCCACACGGGGATGGACCTCGTGTTGGGGGAGGAACGTCGCTGCGAAGCTGCGCTACGGGCGGCAAAGTACCAGCAAGGATTGCGGCGATACCACTGCCGCAACGTCCGCTCCAGGACACTCGAGACGGGAGACCTAGTCCTGAGGCGGGTCCTCTCCAGGGAAGGGCTGCATAAGCTTTCACCAATGTGGGAGGGCCCGTTTAAATTCGTCCACATCTCCAGGTCTGGCGCCGTGCGCCTAGAGACACAAGATGGGGTACCAGTCCAAAACGCCTGGAACATCCAGCACCTCCCGAAGTTCTACCCATGAAGCAAGGCCCAGTGCCTGTGAAGCAAGGCCCAGATCCTGTGAAGCAAGGCCCAGTGCTTGTGAAGCAAGGCCCAGTGCCTGTGAAGCAAGGCCCAGAGCCTATGAAGAAAGGCACAGAGCCTGTGAAGCAAGGCCCAGAGCCTGTGAAGAAGGCCCAGTGCCTGTGAAGAATCACCGCTCGTGACACTCTCACGTAATAATGAGTTGGGGATGTACACGCGCCGGAGTCTCAGGAGTGTCGGCCTCAGGCCCTGGGGCTCCCGCCCACGCCTAGTGGCAGCACTTAGCTCCATGCTGGTGAGAAGACTTGAAGACTAGATTAGGTGCCGGACGCGGCTTTTCATTTGCTTTCCGTGGTTGGCTTGCTTTTCCTTAATTGAAGATTGCTTTTGGCGTTCCTTGCTGATCTGACCCCCTCACCTCTCACTCCATTTTTCCGGCTCGGGTTTGCTCGCGTTCTATCTCTCGCATGCCTCACGAGGGAACTAGGCAGGTGCCCTCGCGAGCATTTTTTTCTCCCTTCTCTGCCTTCTCGTGAGCCACCCTCGTTCGAGCCCAAAAGCTGGTGTGCTTCTCCTAGTCCGTACCCCTCGGGTACCGTGACACAAAGCGCCAGGTCAGGGCCAGGGTGAACGACAAATATTTAGCGCACTTCCTAACGAGTTTTTGCAGTTCCCGAGCGAATGCAGGCCGCCGAGGCAAGATGGACACGAGGAAATGAGCGCCTCGTGAGGAAGAGGGTGTCCCGAATATACCAGGTTAAGTTACCTTCGCACGAAGTAACGACACAACATGGGAACAACACACATAGTGCAACAACTGAGGAACTATAGTTCGATACACGCCCCCCTGGGCCCATACTGGTTTCATTCTTGATGCAGGAAAAAGAGTAAAACAAAAGTAGTGTTGTAGCAATCTGCGGAGGCAGACCCCTAGCAGCACCCCGAGCCTAGCCGGATCCTTCTTCGTGCTTCACGGAGGCGCAGCGATGAGATGAACCACTACCGCCTTCAAAGCGGGTGCAGCAGCGTGGCGGCTGGTCGTGGCCACTACTGCTGAAGCTGTCACCGGACGAAGAGCCGCCGTAGCTGGACAAGACACATCCGCCCCCGAGGGCAGGCTTGCCCTCATCCTCGTCGCGACCGTCCCCGAGACCGAGCACCTCCTCACCATCATTCGCCTCGGGGCAGCACCGAGCGCGGCGACCATCTTCCCCAAACACCCTCACGTAGAGGGTCGATCCACCATCGTACTTGAAGTGGAGGGCGCACCACCTACCCAAGCCGCACGCGCGGGCGAACGTCTTCCAGCCGCAGGCCAGAGCTATGTTGCCCATGGCGGAAGTCGCGACTGCAACCCAAGACGCCTTGCTACAGCAACCATCTGCTTGCAGCCAGAGTCTGCCTGGACTGGAGGCCGGCAACTCGTCGGCGAAGAAGCGCAGAAGTGGGAGCCAGTTGCCGGCCGGATTCTCTGACCAGACGACAAACTCCGGCGACACTTCCATCGTGTGGAAGCGCAGACGGGGGGGCCGCGCCACCAAAGCACGCCTCCCCTCGTCAACTGGATCGCCATGGCTGGGACGACCCCCTCCGCGTGCTGCGGCGCTGCTCTGATGGTGGGCCGCGGCAGGAGACGCGGTGCGCTTGCGCAGACGGCCACGTCCGCGCTTGGGCACTGGGGAGCCGGGTCCCTCACGAGGGGCCTTTCCCTTCTCGGCGGCGGAGAACTTCCTTCATGGCGCCATTGGTGGCACTATAAGTAATGGAGCGAAGAAGAAGCAAGCAAGCGAGGAAGAGATGGGTGACCTGGGCTCCGCCCCCACCCCATTTAAAGCAAGGGAAGGCCAACCGGCGCCTCCCACGATCACAAGTAATGATGGTTTTCCTTGCATGCCGGAGAGACTTGTCGAGTCGTGCAGTTGCCGAGACAGCATGGGGAAGCGGAGACACCCGCATCCGATCAACCGCCACGCGTCAATCGAGGCCGTAGGCTTTTGGGGGCCCGCGGTGCTTCGTACTTGACCCTTGGCTTCGCCGTGAAGCCAAGCCCGAGCGCACCTTGGGCCCAGGGGCTACTGTCAGCATTCTGGGAACGGGGGTCCCCAGACTTGCCTGCCTGTGGCCCGCTACGTGGCTAAGCCAGCAGGCCGTACAGCCCATCTTCATCAACAAGGCATCCAAGACCCTCGCGAGGGGCCAAGCCTCGGGAGGCGGACGACACAAGACCTCCTGTGGAGTGGCCTAGTCGGGCAGGCTCACGAGGAGCGGAGATATCAAGGCGAGGCAAACCTCATGAGGCTCTCGTGACGCGAGCCATGATGATCGACACCAGGAGGGCGCCAACGCGCGCAACGTCCTTGTTTCCTCTTTGGTGCTAAGGAGGCCTGCGCAGGCGAGGAGTACCGAGGCATCAGGCAAAGGTTGCCATATCGGTGCAACAAGACCAGGACCAGAAGGACGGCAAGACGGGGTCATCATGGAGCCCAATACGGCGTCACCACCAGATCCTTTCGCAGGCGGAGACCGCCTTTGTCAGGATAGCTTGTACTAGTTGTCCCCCTTTAAATTTGTCCGCCGTTGTTGGCTCCCTTCCCGCTCAATATTTGGGAAGAGGACCAGGGCCTCTATAAGTAGGACTAGCCACCACCATAGGCAAGGGCGGACCATTTTAGACCATCCAGAACCACACAAGTTAGCCAGGCACAAGAACACCTCAACCTCAGGAGGTTGTTCTTCCCCTTGTATTGTTCGTCATCAGCCCTGGAGGCAATCCACCACCACCACACTGGAGTAGGGTATTACACCACAACGGTGGCCCGAACCAGTATAAATCTTGTGTCTTTCTGTGTTGCGAGTTCGTCGAGTTCGTCCGCGAGATCTTAGCGAGCTAGGGCATAAATCGGTGGGAGGAAAAGACTTCACGCGCACCCTAGTGTTTGAACCTTAAGGGTTTGCCGGAACCCCACATCCGACAACATCATATACACAATATTGAATGTCATCTCCTTAGTTGACACATCATATATGCGATACGGTCCTACAAATCCGTTCCAAAACACGATAAGGTCCTACAAATCTCGGGGCTAACTTTCCCTTAACTCCAAAACGTTTCACTCCTCGCAAGGGTGATACTCACAGATATGCTCTGTCCCCAATTTCATAGGTTACCTCCTTGCGCTTCGAGTCTGCATAACTCTTCTGCCTGGACTGAGCAATCTTCAGTCTATCACGAATTAGCTTAACTTTCTCTTCAGACACTTTGATCAAGTCCGGTCCAAATAGCTGTCGGTCTCCTACTTCATCCCACATTAATGGCGTTATGCACCTTCATCCATACAGGGCTTCGAATGGTGCCATCTTGAAACTGGCTTGGCAACTATTGTTGTATGAGAACTCTGCGTAAGGCAAATTGTCATCCCAACTAGATCCATAATCTAGCGCATAGGCTCTCAACATATCTTCCAGAATCTGGTTGACTCTCTCGGTCTGTCCATCCGTCTGCGGGCGAAAGGCTGTACTGAACTCCAATCTCGTACCCAAAGTCTGGTGTAACTGATGCCAAAACTTTGAGGTAAAGTGTGTTCCTCTATCTGATACGATGGTCCTCCGAACTCCATGCAGACATACGATCCTGGACATATATATCTTGGCCAACTTCGGACTTGTATAAGTGGTTTTCACTAGGATAAAGTCAGCCACTTTGGTCAAGCGATCAACTACTACCCATATGGAATCATATCCTGATTTGGTCCTGGGCAATCCGGTGATAAAGTCCATGCCAAGTTTATCCCACTTCCATTCGGGTATCGGCATAGGCTATAACAATCCTGCTGGCTTTTGATGCTCTGCCTTCACTCTCTGGCATACATCGCATACAGCTACATAATCGTCAATATCCTTCTTCATCCCTATCCACCAGAAATGTTCCTTCAAATCCAAATACATCTTGTTGTTTCCGGGGTGTATCGAGTATGGTGAGTCATGAGCCTCCTGAAGTATTAACTTCCTGATCTCTGGGTCATTGGGCACGTATATCCGGTCCTCAAACCATAAGGTATTGTGCTCATCCTCGCGAAAACCTTTGGCCTTTCCTTTGCTCATATTCTCCTTTATCTCGGCAATCTCTTTGTCATCCTTCTAAGCTTCCCGAATCTTACCCAACAACGTCGATTGAACTTCCATTGTTGCAACAAAACCTCTAGGAACAATCTCTAATCGAAGTTCCATGATATCCTCTGCTAACTCCTTTGGGAGTCCCGTACTCTCTAGGATATTAGCATAACTCTTTCGGCTCAAGGCGTCTGCTACGACATTGGCCTTTCCTGGATGACAGTGCAGCTTCATGTCATAATCTTTTATAAGCTCCAACCATCTTCTCTGCCTAAGATTCAGCTCCTTCTGCATGAAGATGTACTTCAAACTCTTATGATCCGTGTACACATCACAACGGTTTCCAATAAGGTAATGTCTCCAAGTTTTCAATGCATGCACTACTACTGCTAGCTCCAAATCCTGAGTGGCATAGTTCAACTCGTGAGGTTTTAGTTGTCATGAGGCATACGAAACAACTCTTCCGTCCTGCATAAGCACACTTCCAAGACCTAAGCGAGAGGCATCACAATACACTTGGAAATCCTTATGTATATCTGGCAGTGTCAGCACTGGGGCTGTAGTCAAAAGTTTCTTCAACTCCTGGAAACTTGCCTCGCAATCTTCTGTCCATTTAAACTTAGTATCCTTCTTTAATAACTCCGTCATTGGTTTCGCAATTTTGGAAAAATTCTCAATGAATCTCCGATAGTATCCTGCGAGTCCAAGAAAACTGTGGATCTCGCTAACTGAAGTGGGTGCCAACCATTCAGTGACTGACTGAAGCTTGCTGGGGTCTACTGCTATACCTTCTCCTGATATAACATGTCTAAGGAATCCGACTTCCTTCAACCAAAACTCGCATTTGCTGAACTTGGCATACAACTGGTGTTCCCTGAGTTTCTCGAGAACTAATCGCGAATGCTCCTTATGCTCCTCTCCATACTTCGAGTATACCGTAATATCATCAATAAACACCACAACAAACTTGTCCAAATATTCCATGAATACCTTGTTCATCATGCTCATGAAATAGGCAGGGGCGTTAGTCAGTCCGAACGACATGACCGTATACTCATATAATCCCTAACGTGTGGTGAATGCTGTCTTTGGTATATCTTTCTCTCGAATCTTCAACTGATGGTATCCTGGTCGCAAATCGATCTTCGAAAACACCTTAGCTCCTTGCAGCTGATCAAACAGATCATTGATCATCAGCAGTGGGTACTTGTTCTTAATCGTCACTTCATTCAAGGCCAGATAATAAACAACCATTCTTAGGGATTTATCCTTCTTCTCAACCAAAAGCACTGGGGCTCCCCATGGTGATGAACTCCTTCGAATGTAACCCTTCTCCAATAATTCCTTGATATGTTTCTTAATCTCCTCTAGATCATTTGCGGGCATCCGATAGGGTCTCTTGGATATTGGCCCGGTACCTGGCAGTAGCTCTATCAAAAACTCGATGTCTCGATCCGGTGGCATGCCTGGTAACTCCTGTGGAAAAACATTCGGGTAATCCCTCACTACAGGAACTTCCTCCTGAACAACTCCCGTGAGGGTATTCACTTGGCTCCTCCTAGGCACATGCCTAGATACATACTTGATCCTTTTCCCCTCCGGGGTGGTGAGATAAATCGACTTACTAGCACAGTCAATACTTCCTCCATACTTTGACATCTAGTCCATACCTAATATCACATCCAATCCTTGTGACTCCAAGATAATTAGGTCGGACGGAAAAACATGGTTACCAATGATTAAGGGTATCTGGTCGCACCATCGGCTAGCCATATATTCTGCTCTGGGTGAACTCACTAAGAGGGGGGTCCTAAGAGTTTGGGTTGGTAGTCTAAACTTTTCCACGAATCCCCTTGATATGTATTAATGCGATGCACCAGTATCAAAAAGAACAAGTGTGGTAAATGACTTAACCAAAAACTTACCTATAACCACGTCTGGCTGCTCTTCAACCTCCTCCACGTTAACGTGGTTCACTTGTACTTTGTTGAATGGATTGGGCTTCTTCCCAGTGCTCCCATTTCCGTTTCCATTCTTTCCTTCAGGGCATTCCGTGGCATAGTGTCTAGTCTTCCCGCACTTAAAGCAAGTAACGTGACTTAGGTCTCTTTTGGCAGGTGTGGTTGGGTTGGGGCGGTTCTGATTGTTGTTAGCTCCGTTCCCATTCCCATTTTTAGAACCATTGTGGTTATGCGATCCTCCTCCGATGTGGTTATGACCTCCATGGTTATGAACAAGTCCTCCCGAGTTTGGGGTTAGGCGAGGCTTCTGCTGAGCTCTTGAGTTATACCTCCCTTGTCCATACTTCCTCTTATGGCTCTCAATCTGTTGTTGCTTCCCTTCAATCATAAGAGCCTTATCTACCAACTCCTGGTAGTTGGTGAATGTTGCCACCATCAACTGCATACTCATCTCATCATTCATCCCTTCCATAAACTTCTCCTGCTTTGCGGCATCTGTGGCCACGTCATCAGGGGCATAGTGAGATAACTTGCTAAACTCATCCACATAATGAGCCATAGTACGGTTCCCCTGGCGTAAGTTGCGAAACTCACATTTCTTCATATTCATGGCTCCAGTTGAGACATGGGATGTACGGAAAGCTTGCTGCAATTGGTCCCATGTCACCGTGGCTATAGGGTAGGTGACAGTGTAAATCTTCCACCATGATGTTGCTGGTCCATCCAACTGATGTGCGGCAAAACACACCTTCTCAGCATCACTGCATCCTGAAGTGGTTAACTCCCTTCCAATCATGCGGAGCCAATCATCTGCTACTATAGGCTCGGTGCTACTGGCAAACACCGGCGGTTGCAACCTCAGAAAACGGGCTAAGTTGTCAACTGGTGGTGGTGGTGGTGGATTGTTGTTGTTGTTGTTGTTGTTGTTGTTGCCCTGGTTCTGAACTAACAACTGCATCAGGGTATTCTGCTGCTGGATCAATTGAGTGAGCTCGGTTGGGAATGCAAATCCGGGGTCACGTCTCGGAGGCATCTGATGGGTTTTAGAGGGGAGAGATTAGAATAGAATGAGGTCTAATAAGAAAGCACTACCCATATGCACATGAGACAAACACAAACATTTCACTCAATCAATCAATCAAGTCATACAATCGGTCTAACTATCGCAAAAGTGCTCGGACTACTCTATTTACATGGGGAAATACTACTAGTGATGTGGTGGTCTACTAAAAATATTCCTCGGTTGCAGACTCCATGATATCTGCTCCAGCTTCGTCTTCAAAGTCATCATTGCTCAGGTCAGAGTCGGTGTCGTCGATGATGATGTAGTCCTCCGGGCGAATCTCCTTGGGTTCTTCATCTTCTTCTACTAGTGTGGGGTCTCCCATAAATATTCCGATCTTCTTAATCAGGTCGTCATTCTTCTCCAGTAGTTTCGCAATTTCCTCCTCATATCCATCGCGTGTAGACTTAAGTTCTTCTTCCAGCTCGATGATCCTTGTCTTCGCCTTCTTCAAATCTATCATGTCTGCGCACATATGATTCGCCTAGCATCGAATGTGCTGGTTTAGTTCCTGGATGAAAGCTGCAATTGATCTATCCTTCCTGGTGCTGATCATCTCCCATTGCTCGTCTCGGCGCCCACAGATTTGGTAAATAGTGTCTTTAAGCTCCTTTTGATAAACTTCTCCAATGCGTCCCATGGTGATGTGAGCTGCCATACTCTTTCCTAGACTCCAGGTTAGTGCATCGAAGGAAAACTCTATGGGTTTAGAGGTTGCCGAGAACGTCCTTCCTGGATCTTGTACTTGAATCATCCAGCGCTCCTCTTCTGGTAAGGTGGCGTTGTAGGTCCCGGTGAAGCTTGGTATTCCAATGTTCAAGTACCTAGTGACTTCCTTCAAGTGGCGTTCAAAAGGTGTGTCTTCGTTCGGTTGTGCAAACTTGTTCTTCATCTCCGCCATCCTAAAGAGTAGAGAATGGAGAGTAGTCAGAAATGGGTAGAGAAGAGAGACCTATGGTTTTAGCTTAGTGGTCGTGTCCTACACTCAGCGTGTGCTCTGATACCATCTTTGTAGCGACCCGACCTCAAACGGTCAAGTCTCTGTGCTTCCGTGTCATCCCTAGATCGGTAATGCTAACACACACAGTACTCAAAGGATTTATAACAGAGTAGCAAGCACACACTTATTACATCGAATGTCTCAAAAGAGAGCTTATTACAATAGGTATGGATTAAGGCCATCAACTCCAACGGCATAGCTGAGCTGCACGGCAACGACCTAATGAACCTTACTCCTCATCTGAAAAGTCTGCAACATAATACATTGCAGCCCGAAAACGGGTCAGCACATGGAATATGCTGGCAATATAACACAGTAGAGCAAGAACATAATAATGCTATCACTACATGCATATTTGGCTGGTGGAAAGCTCTATGGTCATAGTTTTGCAAAAAGCCAATTTTTCCCTACAACAAAGAAATAGATTTTAATTTAACTATCATGGTAGTTGAAACATCATTGAGAAGGTTCCTCCAACTCAATCCCAATTAAAGTAATTAACAACCCAACAATATTAATTAAGAGTGATGAGATACTTAAGATACTCCAAGTACTAGATACTCAAGATTGTCCATAACCGGGGACACGGCTAACCATGATTAGTTTGTACACTCTGCAGAGGTTTGCGCACTTTTCCCCACAAGACTCGATCTCCTCCGTTGGATTTCTCGCACTACATGAGGTTTGAGAAACGGATGACCGAGACATAGTCTTTCAGAAACATTAACTCTCTACTCCGGGTAGACCATACCAAACCTACAAACCCACTACCTGTTGATCTACCTCTTCAAGAGCTTCACGTAACTTACTCAACTATGCTAGAACCCATAATAGCTTGTGGCTGCACACGGAAGTTTCTAGCATGAATCATCTCAGTTCCCTTTGAGCCTGGGTGGCGATCCATAGGAAAATCACACAGAACCCCGGGATTTCCAAAAATACAGGCAACACTGGGTACTCTAGGTGCCTCAATCCACCCCGATGTAAATTCAAGTTACCACCTTAAGTTGAACCATTAATTAACAATCTCACATCTGTCATGGATTTCACTCACCCAAACCACGTCTACGAGCATAGCATAGCAATATAAGCAACGCGTAGAAGTAACTCCCAGAGGTTTGAATATAACATGGCAATAGGTTCTACCTGAACAACTACTTCCCAACCCACATGTTAATGACATCCTAATCATGCAATGTTTGAGGATTGAAATTAATGCATAAAAACTGGGCATGGAAAGAGTATGATCAATGTGTTACTTGCCTTGCAGACGATCCGTGAAACCTAGAGACTCCAAATAACACGCTTCACACTACGAGAATTCTATCGCAACCAAACAATAGCATACATAAGCAACAAGCAAAGATGCATGGGCAAAACTCAAATAAGAGAGATTGACCAGAAAGTTCAACTTAAGAACTCCGGTTTGCAAAAAGAATCAAACCAAACGAAGCAACGAAACTCAAACGGCGAAAGAAACAAGATCCGTTTACTAATCTAAACTAAGGTCAAATTTTTATAGTAGCAAAAACTGGTTCAAGTTGTTTAAGCGGAAAGAGGGTCTCGAGACGAAGATCTAGGCGCTTGAATCGTCTGATTCCGACTAACGAGCGAAAAGATAAACAGAAACGAAAATCGGATCAGAAATCACAATCGAGAATAATCGCGGAAAAATCCAATAAAAAGGAACTGACGAACAGACTAACGAACAAGCGTTCATTATCTGTAACTAACAAGCGAAAACCATTCATTAAACGAACGTACGGACGAACGTCCGCTAAATAGAGGAATCGGGAAAAACTGGCGAACCGATCTAAAAAATGTACTAGGTTTTTTTTTAAACCGAATCGGTTTCTCAAAAAAAAACGGCGGCGGCGGAGTGGCGCGGTACCTCCGGTGAAGCGGGGCTTGGGTGGTGGGGCGGCGGCTTGCGGGCGGCGAGGCGACAGCGGCGTGGCGCGGCGAAGCGGCGGCCAGGCGCGGCGAGGCGCGGGCGGCAGGAGGCGGCGGTGCGGCTCGGGGCGGGGCTCGATGGCGGTGGTGGTTGTGGTGGTGGTGGGGGGTCCGGGAGGGAGTATATAAAAGGGGGACGGCGCGGCTTGGAGGAGGGGCCAAGGCAGCGGCGAGGAGGAGTCCCGGCCGGACTCCTCATCCGAGGCGGCGGCGACTCGGTCTCCGGGTGGGAGACGGCGCGCGCGGGGAGTGGGCCGGCCCAGCTGGGTTTCGGCCCAGTCGGCTGGAAGTTTTTTTAAAAAAAATAATTCTGCCAAATAGAAAATAAATCCTAGAAAATAAAATAAAAATCTAAAAATGCCAAAATAAATTTTCACCGTCTAAATAAAATATTTAGAACGAGATGAACATTTTCTTGGCCCTAAAATGAAATTTCGAAAAAGTGCAATTTTTCTAATGCAAATAAAATCCAAATAAAATCAAACAAATGATTTTAATATTTTTCCTCCAATATTTCAATTATTTTGGAGAATTCATATTATCTCCTCTCATATATTTTATTATGAAATATTATTTGAAGAGAAAAATAATCAAAATAAAAAATCCTCGTTTCATTATTTGATAAAAAAACAAATATGAAAACCGGGAAATCCCCAACTCTCTCCGAGGGTCCTTGAGTTGCTCAGGATTTCGAGGATTGCGGAACAGAAATGCAATAAGTAGGCATGAATGATCTATGTATAACATTCTAAATTGAAATTTTGGGATGTTACATGTTTGCTTGTAGTCAGTGCAGTTCTTTTTCCGCGGTTTGCTAGTGGCCGCAATAACCTATTTTTTAAAACTAGGCCACAATAACCATGGGCTACATATTTACTGTAGTTACCATGGGCCTCCTACGGGCTGTAGAAACAATGGGACTTCTACGGGGCGTAGAAACAATGGTCCTTCTACGGGCGGTATGATCGATCGGCCAAACATGGGCCAATAACAAACCACATTATGGGTCGTAAACGGGCTAGATTTGGAATCGTCCGTTCATGGGCCAACAATAACGGGCCGTCGTTAATCGGCTGTATTTGATGACGCTATGAAAACGGCCCAACGAATTAATGGGTCGCAAACGGGCCGATTGTAACCACGGGTGAAATTTGGCCCACAAGCAGAAAAGGCCAGTAATGGGCCATAAGTAACCGCATGCTGGAAATGAGCCCAAGAATAAATGGGCCCTGAGAAGGCCGAAAGATAACATGGGTTGGAAACGGCCCAATGGAATAATGGGTCGTTAATGGGTATAAAACGGTACACTGTTCATTGCGGGCCAGATACACCACGGGCCGTTAATGGGCCAAGACTTACAAATGGCCTCGTATGGGCCGAAAGACATCATGGACCATACATGGGCCGGAAGTAACAATGGGTTGGAATCATATTGGATGGCCCAGATGAAGCTACTGGGCTTGATTCCGATTGGCCGTAACGGGTCGTGAGTTAATGGGCCGTAAATGGGCTATATACGAATAGGCCATTAACAGGCTTTCCGTGGGCCAGCCCGTTACCTTTTGACCAAGTTAAATGGGTCGTCCTTTTCACCAGAATGGGCCTCTGTTGGGCTGTGCCACGTGTCGACGTATCATAGGCGCCTCCTGTCCAATGGATGGATGACATCTGAACCAACGGTGAGCCAACATGTGTTTCCTCCGGCCAATGAGAATTTTACACGTGGAAAATCCTTATTGGTCCGAGCTGTTAGCGGGTTATCGGATCCAAAACCAGACCTGAGAGCTTAACGGCAACCCGTTACGGTAGATACCATGTGTCGGTCACCCTTGAAGAAAGCAGTTCCATGATGCGCAATTTATCGTCATGGAAGTGGACACTTCCGTGATGATAATTTTGGTAATGTCATGGAACACTTCTACGACAGCATAGGTATGACTATCTTGATTTTGTCATAAAATTGTCATGGATGTACATGCAAGATAGAAAACGCGACCTACTATGACAAACACGTATCATCACGGAAGTGCATTTTTTTGTAGTGCTCACGGCATGTAATCATTGATTTGATGCCAAATTTGTTTTACTATTTGTATAGGTGTTGTCTGATGATGTGGACAGCGAGGATGAAGATGTCCAGAGGAGGTACAAGAGGCAAATCCTGAGGGAGCTTTATGCGGGAATGCATAACAGGCGTATTAGGACCTAGAACGGCGGCTATCGATGCCCATTTTGCAACCACAAGATTCATGACGCGTATCTAAGTGTTCTGGCGCATGCAAGAGGATGGGCCATTGGCTCCTTCAAGCAGAAGTATTCTCACAGGGTGGTGCACGGAGCGTACGCCGAGTATCTAGAGAAGCTTCAGGATCGTGCCGGCATGTGAGATGAGATGTGGGATCGAACTATGTACGCTTGAGTATATGCTTAATGACGGTTGAACTATGTACTTATGGTTGAACTATGCTTGTGTACGTGTACGCTTATTATCTATGTCTGAGTATGTTTAATCTATGTTTACTTATGTCTAACCGTGGGATATGGATGCAATCAGTTAGGTTGATGGAATCTACCTCCTCTTGGTTTATTGGTCCCCTTTGTAATTTGTGTTAGATTTGGACCAAAGGTTTAACTCACAAAATGTTAGTGCAGGTCAGCAAAAATTATATCGTTGGATGGGTATTTGAGCATAGTGTTCAATGATATAATTTTTGGTGACATGCATAAACATTTCTTAGTTAAATATTTGGTCAAAATTTGGTAAAAATTACAAAGGGGACCAATAAACTAGGACGGAGGTAGTACGTCAATCACACACGGTTCCCAAAATTGGAACCGTGTGCCATGACTTTCATTTTGCCTGTTGCGTCAATCACACACGGTTGGCTCTAGCAAACTGTCACCTCAAAAATTCTTTGTGGGACAGAAAACCCTCACCACCCAGTTCAAAAAAGAAAAAGGAAAACCCTCACCATCCTCACGTCACAAAAACCCTCACCCCGCCCGCCACCCCCCTCCAGTCCCCATTCACACCTACAAAAACTCCTCCGCGTCTATGCATGGCACCACCTATCGTGGCAGTAAACACTTAGCTCCACGCCTGCCGCCGCCGCTAGGATGCCGGCAAAGCCCACCGCATTTCGCCACTTCCGCTTGCCGCCGCCTATCGCCATCGACTTTCTCGACGCTGCTCGAGTTTGACCCAGCTCCGCTCGGTTGGGGAATCTGTCGTACTGAGGGTTCTTTCTCATGGACAACAAGGTAACTAATTTAATGAGATATTACCTCATTTATTATCCTAGTTCATCTGCCTCCTTTAATCACCTGGCTGAAATCGCCGTGAATTCATTTTTATTCGAGCTGATTTGAGAGTTTTCTTCCATTCATAGAGTGTACACTGAGCGGACACATCAGGGCCTTTCGACCTCCGCCAGACATTCCATCTCACCGTACCAGATGACTTGAGGATGCGTACGGTATGTTCAATCTCACCCTAAATCGGCTAGCATGGCCTACTTTCCTGGACATGTTCTAAATATTACTACATTTGGATAAAAGGTGCCACATGCACCATATACGTCAAAGGGGATTTTTTTCCCTCTTCGTTCTATATTAGGAAAATTAATGATGTATTGTTCTTTCGATTACTCTCATATTTCCATGACATCATGTTTACTCTATCTGCTTAATTATAAATTTTTGTCCTTTGATTTCGACTGTTGTACAGTTCTTTCAATTTGGGCTCATATTTGCATGTTACCATATTTTTAACAATCCTACCATTTTCTGTAGCGTGTCCCTTGCTATGCAACAGAATCTGTAGTGCACAATCTTTCCCTTTACATAAATCAAGACTGCATGGATGTCATACTGCACACAAACCATGGATTTACAATTGTTGCTACTGTAAGACTTGATGAATGTGGTGACCCCTATTTTGGCACTGGCTTTTGGAGAGAAATTGGTAAGTTTTACGAACTGCAAGCTGGCACTGGAATTGCACTGCACATAAAAGGGCCTGGTCATGAGATATATGGTAACTTCCCTGACGATATCATCCGTCCAGACTTTGTTCGAAGTAAGTTTTCTTTTCAACTATCTGCATGTTGACTTACCCATCAATATCAAATGAATTGTGTAGTATTTAAGCAACCAATTGTTATTCCCTTTTCTTATTATATTCCTACCTAATAACTTATAGTTAGCAATACACTTTTCTATTGCCCTGTTTTAATTAAATATTCCATATACACCCATTTCTATCAGAAAGCGCCGCTGACAAGGAGACTCCAGAGGTGGAGAACGGGGCTACCAACAAGCGGAGGCGGGGAGAGCTAGAACCGCAAGCGACTCCAGCAGGCCTAGACTTCATAAGCAGCCTCCCCGATGATATGTTGATAGTCATCATCTCCCTCCTCCCAATCAAATATGGGGCGCAGACCACCATCCTTTCCCGGCGGTGGCGCCCCCTATGGAAGTCCATCCCTCTCAACCTCATCGACACCCACGAGCTCTACCATGGCTATCACAAAAGCTTGGATGTGTTCTCCAAGATACTCGGCAGTCACCTTGGCCCAACCAGAGGCCTTAGAATGGGCAAGTTCAATTCCAACGACAAGGACCGAGCCAAGCTTGACGACTGGTTCTGATCCCCCGCCCTAGATCAACTCGAGGAGCTCACTTTTGATGATGGGCATATGCAGTCGCTGCCAACGTCTGCACTTCACCTCGCGCCCACGCTGTGCGTCGCCAAGTTCAGGAACTGCCATCCCCTCCCCCTTAATGACGCGCCCGCTATTATTCTACCATGACTGAAGCACCTCGAGCTTGTCGTCGTCTGCCTCACAAATGATGACATGGAGTGCCTACTTCATGGCCATACTGCACTCGAGTACCTTCGTCTTCAGGCAATCAATGGGTTGAGTACCTTCCACATCACCTCCATGACTCTCCGGACTATTTATGTGTGTTGCTGGTGCAGCAGGAAGACATCACAAGATGTGTACCACAGTGTGGTCATAGAGGACACACCTGCACTTGAGAGATTACTTGTAGTTGATCAAGAAGGTCCAACAAGAATCAATGTCATTTCTGCGCCGAAATTGACAGTAGTGGGATACTCGTCTTACAAATACTCCGAACTTGTTATTGGATCCACACCCGTTCAGGTACAACAGCCGCCTTCTACCTCTCCTTCTACAAATTAACATTATTTCTAATTTTGAAGATGTTTGTCCGTCTGTCATTCAGAAAATGATTCCGACAAGCTTGACCCCAAAACTGTGCACAGTGAAGGTCTTGGTACTAGAATCTATCGGCCCCAACCTGGAGCAAGTTGTTAGTTTCCTGAGATGCTTTCCGTGCCTGGAGAAGCTATATATCGAGGTGATGTTCCTTTCCTGTTAAATGTTAACCATAAGGGAGTTCAATTTGTGACACCTTTTTCCAAGTTTACAATGACAATGTACTATGATTTCTGAAGGATTATTTTGGAGGATTTCAGTACATACATGTCCCCCCATATTGGTTGCTTGATCAATATGGTTACAATCAATAAGCATTTCTCCTTTGCATTCATCTGTACTAGTTTTCTTAGGGAACTATTCATCCACTCCAACCTCTTGTGAAGAAGGCAATATTTTTCTAGAATGTAATCAAATGCCCATGTTAAACATGTTAGATCGAAGATGGCATGTTAATGCATTTTACAAATCCTGCAAACCAAATAGGCATGTAGTAATGTTCAAAACTGCATGTAGGTGATACGTCCATTTTGCATCATGCTTTCATATCGATATTTATTGCATTATGGGCTGTTATTACACATTATGTCACAATACTTATGCATATTCTCTCTTATTTTACAAGGTTTACATGAAGAGGGAGAATGCCGGCAGCTGGGATTCTGGGCTGGAAAAGGAGCAAATATTAGAGACCTATTTTGCACAGCTCCAAAAGTCTTGAAACTTCACGGAAGCTATTTCCATAATATATAAAAAATACTGAGCGCAAGAAGTTCCAGAGGAGGGCCACACCCTGGCCACGAGGGTGGGGGCACGCCCTACCCCCCTGGGCGCGCCCCCCTGCCTTGTGGGCCCCCTGGTGGCCCTCCGATGCCCATCTTCTACTATATGGAGTCTTTCGTCGAGGAAAAAATCATAAGCAAGCTTTCAGGACGAGACTCCGCCGCCACGAGGCGGAACCAATCTAGGGCTCTGGCGGAGCTGTTCTGCCGGGGAAACTTCCCTCCAGGAGGGGGAAATCATCACCATCGTCATCACCAACGATCCTCTCATCGGGAGGGGGTCAATCTCCATCAAGATCTTCACCAACACCATCTCATCTCAAACCCTAGTTCATCTCTTGTATCCAATCTTTGTATCCAAACCTCAGATTGGTACCTGTGGGTTGCTAGTAGTGTTGATTACTCCTTGTAGTTGATGCTAGTTGGTTTAGTTGGTGGAAGATCATATGTTCAGATCCATTATGCATATTAATACCCCTATGATTATGAATATGAATATGCTTTGTGAGTAGTTACGTTAGTTCCTGAGGACATGGGAGAAGTCTTGCTATTAGTAGTCATGTGAATTTGGTATTCGTTTGATATTTTGATGAGATGTATGTTGTCATCCCTCTAGTGGTGTCGTGTGAACGTCGACTACATGACACTTCACCATTATTTGGGCCTAGAGGGAGGCATTGGGAAGTAATAAGTAGATGATGGGTTGCTAGAGTGACAAAAGCTTAAACCCTAGTTTATGTGTTGCTTCATAAGGGGCTGATTCGGATCCATATGTTTCATGCTATGGTTAGGTTTACCTTAATACTTCTATTGTAGTTGCGGATGCTTGTAATAGGGGTTAATCATAAGTGGGATTCTTGTCCAAGTAAGGGCAGTACCCAAGCACCGGTCCACCCACATATCAAATTATCAAAGTACCGAACGTGAATCATATGATCGTGATGAAAACTAGCTTGACGATAATTCCCATGTGTCCTCGAGATCGCTTTCCTTCATATAAGAGTTTGTCCAGGCTTGTTCTTTGCTACAAAAAGGATTGGGCCATCTTGTTGCACCTTATTTACTTTCATTACTTGTTACTCGTTACAAATCACCTTATCACAAAACTATCTGTTACCTATAATTTCAGTGCTTGCAGAGAATACCTTACTGAAAACTGATTATCATTTCCTTCTGCTCATTGTTGGGTTCGACACTCTTACTTATCGAAAAGGCTATGATATATCCCCTATACTTGTGGGTCATCAAGACTCTTTTCTGGCGCCGTTGCCGGGGAGTGAAGCGCCTTTGGTAGGTGGAACTTGGTAAGGAAAAATTTATATAGTGTGCTGAAATTTACTATCACTTGTTACTATGGAACATAATCCTTTGAGGGGTTTGTTCGGGGTATCTTCACCTCGTCCGGAACCACAATTAGTAACTCCTCAACCTACTGAACCTACTGAAAATGTTTACTTTGAAATTCCTTCGGGTATGATAGAGAAACTGCTAGCTAATCCTTTTGCAGGAGATGGAACATTGCATCCCGATTTGCACTTAATCTATGTGGATGAAGTTTGTGGATTATTTAAGCATGCAGGTATGCCCGATGATATTATCAAGAAGAAGGTCTTCCCTTTATCTTTTAAGGGAGATGCATTGACATGGTATAGTCTATGTGATGATGTGGGATCATGGGACTATAAACGGTTGAAATTGGAATTCCATCAGAAGTTTTATCCTATGCATCTTGTTCATCGTGATCGTAATTATATATATATTTTTGGCCAGGCGAAGGAGAAAGCATCGCTCAAACTTGGGGGAGGCTTAAGTCAATGTTATATTCATGCCCCAATCATGAGCTCTCAAGAGAAATGATTGTTCAAAATATTTATGCTCGGCTTTCTGACAACAATCGCTCCATGCTCGATACTTCTTGTATTGGTTCCTTTATGATGAAGACTATTGAATTCAAATGGAATTTATTGGAGAGAATTAAACGCAACTCTGAAGATTGGGATCTCGATGAAGGTAAGGAGTCGGGTATAACACCTAAGTCTGATTGTGTTAAATCTTTTATGGATACCGATGTTTTCCGTAAATTTAGCACTAAATATGGACTTGACTCTGAGATAGTAGCTTCTTTCTGTTAATTCTTTGCTACTCATGTTGATCTCCCTAAGGAGAAGTGGTTTAAATATAATCCTCCTATTGAAACAAAAGTAGTTGCACCTATTAAAGTTGAAGAAAAAACTATCACTTATGATGATCCTATTGTTCCTACTACTTATGTTGAGAAACCACCTTTCCCTGTTAGAATAAAGAATCATGCTAAAGCTTCAACTGTGGTCAACAAAAGTAATATTAGGACACACAAACCCCCTGAGCAAGTTAAAGTTTAACCTAATATTGCTATGGTTAAAGATCTCCTGGATGATAATATTGATGGGCATGTTATTTATTTCTATGAAGAAACTGCTAGAATTGCTAAGCCTGGTGCTAAGGATAAACATAGACCTGTTATAGGTATGCCTGTTATTTATGTTAAAATAGGAGATCATTGTTATCATGGCTTATGTGATATGGGTGCTAGTGCTAGTGCAATACCTATTTCCTTATATAAAGAAATTATGCATGATATTGCACCAGCTGAGATAGAAGATATCGATGTTACCATTAAGCTTGCTAATAGAAATACTATATCACCAATTGGGATTGTTAGAGACGTTGAAGTCTTGTGTGGGAAGGCTAAATATCCTACTGATTTCCTTCTTCTTGGTTCCCCTCAAGATAGCTTTTGTCCCATTGTATTTGGTAGACCCTTCTTGAATATTGTTAATGCTAAGATAGATTGCAAGAAGGATGTTGTTACTATTGGTTTGGGTGATATGTCTCATGAGTTTAACTTCTCTAAATTTCATAGACAACCCCGTGATGAGGAATTACCTAGTAAGGATGAAATTATTGGTCTTGCTTCTATTGTTGTGCCTCCTAATGATCCTCTAGAACAATATTTGCTAGACCATGAGAATGATCTGTTTATGAATGAAAGAAGGGAAATAGGTGAAGTATTATTTAAACAAGGACCCATTCTAAGACACAATTTGCCTGTTGAAATCCTAGGGATCCTCCTCCACCCAAGGGTGATCTCGTGTTTGAGCTTAAACCATTACCTGATACTCTTAAATATGCTTATCTTGATGAAAAGAAGATATATCATGTTATTATTAGTGTTAACCTTTCAAAGAAGGAGGAAGAGAAATTACTGAAAACTCTGAAGAAGCACCGTGCTGCTATTGGATATACTCTTGATGATCTTAAGGGCATTAGTCCCACTCTATGTCAACACAAAATAAATTTGGAGAAAGACGCCAAACCAGTTATTGATCACCAACGATGGCTGAATCCTAAGATGAAAGAAGTGGTAAGAAAGGAAATATTAAAGCTCCTTGAGGCAGGTATAATTTATCCTGTTGCTGATAGTCGGTGGGTAAGTCCCATCCATTGTGTCCCTAAGAAGGGAGGTATTACTGTTGTTCCTAATGATAAGTATGAATTGACCCGCAAAGAATTATTACATGTTATAGGATGGTAATTGATTTCCGCAAATTAAATAAAGCTACTAAAAAGGATCATTACCCCTTGCCTTTTGTTGATCAAATGCTAGAAAGATTAACCAAACATACACATTTTTGCTTTCTAGATGGTTACTCCGGCTTCTCTCAAATACTTGTGTCAGTTGACGATCAATCAAAGACCACTTTTACTTTCCCTTTCGGTACTTTTGCTCATAGACATATGCCTTTTGGTTTATGTAATGCACCTGCTACCTTTCAAAGACGCATGATGGCTATATTCTCTGACTTTTGTGAAAAGATTTGTGAGGTGTTCATGGATGATTTCTCCATTTATGGATCCTCTAATAATGATTGCTTGAGCAACCTTAATCAAGTTTTGCAGAGATGTGAAGAAACTAATCTTGTTCTGATGGGATAAATGCCACTTTATGGTTAATGAAGGTATTGTCTTGGGGCATAAAATTTCTGAAAGAGGCATTGAAGTTGATAAGGCTAAAGTTTATGCTATGGAAAAGATGCCATGTCCCAAGGACATTAAAGGTATAAGAAGCTTCTTGGGTCACGCCAGTTTTTATAGGAGGTTCATTAAGGACTTCTCTAAAATTTCTCGGCCTCTAACTAACCTATTACAAAAAGATATTCCTTTTGTCTTTGATGATGATTGTGTAGAAGCATTTGAAATACTTAAGAAAGCATTGATTTCTGCACCTATTGTTCAGCCACCTGATTGGAATTTACCCTTTGAAATTATGTGTGATGCTAGTGATTATGTTGTAGGTGCTATTCTAGGGTAAAGAGTTGATAAGAAATTAAATGTTATTCAATATGCTAGTAAAACTCTAGACAATGCCCAGAGAAATTATACTACCACTGAAAAATAATTTTTAGCAGTTGTTTTTGCTTGTGATAAGTTCAGACCTTATATTGTTGATTCTAAAGTAACTATTCACACTGATCGTGCTGCTATTAAATATCTTATGGAAAAGAAAGATGCTAAACCTAGACTTATTAGATGGGTTCTCTTGCTACAAGAATTTGATTTGCATATTATTGATAGAAAGCGAGCTGAGAACCCCGTT
Source organism: Triticum aestivum (assembly GCF_018294505.1). NCBI lineage: Eukaryota > Viridiplantae > Streptophyta > Magnoliopsida > Poales > Poaceae > Triticum > Triticum aestivum. The sequence goes on along the minus strand of NC_057812.1, from coordinate 539,628,182 downwards.
GCAGACAACTTGTCTAGGTTACGGAATGTTCTTGATGACCCACTACCTATTGATGATAGCTTTCCTGATGAACAATTAAATGTCATAAATGCTTCTCGAACTGCTCCATGGTATGCTGACTATGCTAATTATATTGTTGCTAAATTTATACCACCTAGTTTCACATACCAGCAAAAGAAAAAGTTCTTCTATGATTTGAGACATTACTTTTGGGATGACCCGCATCTTTATAAAGAAGGAGTAGATGGTGTTATTAGACGTTGTGTACCTGAGCATGAACAGGAACAGATCCTACGCAAGTGTCACTCCGAAGCCTATGGAGGACACCATGCTAGAGATAGAACTGCACACAAGGTATTGCAATCCGGTTTTTATTGGCCTACTCTCTTCAAGGATGCCCGTAAGTTTGTCTTGTCTTGTGATGAATGTCAAAGAATTGGTAATATTAGTAGACGTCAAGAAATGCCTATGAATTATTCACTTGTTATTGAACCATTTGATGTTTGGGGCTTTGATTATATGGGACCTTTTCCTTCCTCTAATGGGTATACACATATTTCAGTTGATGTTGATTACGTTACTAAGTGGGTAGAAGCTATTCCAACTAGTAGTGCTGATCATAACACCTCTATTAAGATGCTTAAAGAAGTTATTTTCCTGAGTTTTGGAGTCCCTAGATATTTAATGACTGATGGTGGTTCACACTTTATTCATCGTGCTTTTCGTAAAATGCTTGTTAAGTATGATGTTTGTCAGTGTCAAAACCGGCGGATCTCGGGTAGGGGGTCCCGAACTGTGCGTCTAAGACGGATGGTAACAGGAGGCAAGGGACATGATGTTTACCCGGGTTCGGGCCCTCTTGATGGAGGTAATACCCTACGTCCTGCTTGATTGTTCTTGATGATATGAGTATTACAAGAGTTGATCTACCACGAGATCAGAGAGGCTATAAACCCTAGAGGCTAGCCTATGGTATGATTGTATGTTGTCCTATGGACTAAAACCCTCCGGTTTATATAGACACCGGAGGGGGCTAGGGTTACACAAGGTCGGTTACAAAGGAGGAGATATACATATCCGTATTGCCTAGCTTGCCTTCCACGCCAAGTAGAGTCCCATCCGGACACGGGACGAAGTCTTCAATCTTGTATCTTCATAGTCCAATAGTCCGGCCAAAGGATATAGTCCGGCTGTCCGGAGATCCCCTAATCTAGGACTCCCTCAGTAGCCCCTGAACCAGGCTTTAATGACGATGAGTCCAGCACGCAGTGTTGTCTTTGGCATTGCAAGGCGGGTTCCTCCTCCGAATACACCATGGAAGAGTTTGAATGCAAGGATAATATCCGACCCTGCAAAATAAGTTCCACATACCACCGTAGAGAGAATAATATTTCCACAAATCTAATCTGCTAACACGTTTCGACAGCATGACACCACACCATGGCCCGGTTATTATTCGAACCGCTTTTCTCAACCAGCTCCGCACATATCGCGAGGCGGTTTTCTTGATACGTCTTGTCAAAGCAGAGATCGTGTTCCCCTTATCACGGGATTCTCATCAATACAAACGTGGGTAACCCAACCGTGCGTGTTGGTATCACTCCTAGATCTTAGGTAAGTCTCAAACGGCCACGAGGAGGATGCCTGATATTCACCCTCTTTATAAAGGGGACAAGTCTTTTTCTTTTTTCCCTCCCGCGCTCAATCAAATCCTTCCCCCGCCTCGAATTCTAACACCCAAAGCTCAGGTCAGGTGCTTCAGACCTTCAATCATGTCCGAATCCAGCCTTCAAGGCCGGTGGATGCCTTCCTCCGTTATGGAGGAGGACATCAAGAAGTTGAGGGAGGCCAGATATCTGAGCGCCGAAATTTCGTATAGGCTGCCCACCCGAGGGTAGGTCGTCCCTACTCCCGAACCCAACGAGAGCGTTGTGTTCGTATCCCACTTCCTCCGAGGACTAGGCCTCGCTCTGGATCCCTTTGTTAGGTGTCTTATGTTCTATTACGGGCTGGATTTTCATGATCTGGCCCCGGATTCCCTTCTTCACATCTCGTCATTCATTGTCGTATGTGAGGCCTTCCTCCGCATTACCCCTCAGTTCAGCTTGTGGCTCAAGACCTTCGATGTGAAGCCGAAGACGGTCGAGGGGCAGTACGCAACGTGCGGAGGTGCTTCAATAAGCAAAATTGCTGACGCTCCATGGCCAAATGGTTCCTTTCCAGAGGTGTCCGGATTGTGGCAATGGGAGTGGTTTTACATCACAGCTCCCCGAAGTGCCAAATGGGTAGCTGCCCCCACCTTTCGCTCGGGCCCCCCAGCATAACTGATGTCATGGATCAGTAGGGGGCTGAGCTGGGGTCCAGCCAAGGATGTGCCAATACTGCAGAGCCGTATCCGAGATCTCTTCGAGGGAGATTTTGGTCTGGTTATGGTAATGCAAGTTATGCTGGTTCGTCGAGTCCAGCCTTGCAAACGTCGACCCCTCCGCATGTGGGAATTCAACCCGGAAGGATCGCGCACTATTCAGCATTTCCTTGGCATGACGCACGAGGAGATGTACTAATCGTTCTTCAGACCCCAAATAGAGTGTCCAGACACCACCGAGGACGTGGGCCTAAGCTGCAACCGCCCCGCTGCCCAAGTAAGTAATCCCATGGCCAAACACAATGTCCTTTTATTTATCATGACATCATTCTGAAGAATCGCTCTTTGACCAGGACTGGATAACAAAGGCGAAGATAATCCGGTGTTCGGCCCCCCTTCCTGAGGGCTTGGACAATCTGGTGCTGGAAAAGATGCTCGAGCCAGCACCTTGTCTAGTGCCCTCAAAGGAAGATGAAGGGGGGAATAAAGAGGGCGAAAGCGGGCCTCCTTCGCTACCTATTCCAATCGAGGGAATGAGTGCCTCCGCGAGGGAGGATAACACAGGGGAAGAATCTAACATTCTCTCTTCCCGGGGAAGGAAGAGGACTACCTATGAAGATCCGGAAACTAAGGTTTCCAAATGGGAGAAGAAATCTCCGCCAGAGGGTCCTGCCTCGGAGGGTATTCTTGCCGCACAATGTCCGCGCGGGGATCAGCCCTTTGTCGAGCTGTAAGTAATCAAAAAGTACTTAATAGTGAAGATATCCTACCTTTCTTCCGAAGACAATAACCGATGCTTATAAATTGTAGTCCGGATTGCAGCCCTTCTCGATAGAGTTCATCTTCGGGGGATCTTCTTCCGGAGATGATGGAGAGCGAAACGCCTCCCCGGACTCCCCAACTCAAGAAGCGGGCGACCTTGAAGTGTCGTCGCGAAGGGTATCTCCGGATCCACTAGGGCCAGAGGATAACCCTTTGGCTGCCCGGAATCCCCAGTATCTGGCTCCTGAGGAGAGAGACAGCAAGGGTCCATACAGTGTGCGGTCAGACGCGCTGAAGGATCTTCTAGGGCAAGCTGCCGTCTCGGAAGTGCATCATATGCTAATGGGTACGGTAATTGAAAGGATTTTATCCGCTGAAAGCGGTTTGCATGAAGCTTTTATGAGTCTGCTGAAAGGCTTCGAGGTACGTGAAATAATGTATGCCTTTAACAATACCGCATACGTTAGGTATGCCCACGCAGATAGTAGCCCCTGAGACTCTGGTTGTCGTCGAGAACGGTGGCAAACGGAGGATCATAGTCCCAAGTAATAACCAGACCGCCTTTATGTGCAGGTGGTTGAAGCTCCGGTTGCTAGCCGGACTGATGGGTTTAACGAACTAAAGTGGCAACTGGATGCGGCAGATGCCGACATCGTGCTTGTCAACAAGCGGCTTGATGAGGCACAGGGTGAGTGTTTTTTCTGGTGATCGTCACATAATAAGAGCAGCATGACGCCAGTATCTTTAATATGTTGTGACTGCAGATGGAGCTGCCACCGTGGAGACCCTTCGGGCAGAGCTTGCCCGAGCCAAGGAGCAAGCAATGAGTAGCAATGCGGCCGCTTTAAAGGCGGCCGAAGAATTAAGGGCCGAACAGGCCGCGCATTGCGAGAGCAAGGAAAAAATAGCCAAGATGGTTGTAGAGTTAAAAGATGCTGCTGACCGTTACCAGCTTCTTGAAGAAGAAAACTGGGCGAAGGCGACGGACCTGGAGAAGGCTCGGGTGGCTGCCAAGGAAGCCCGCTCCAAAATTAGAGCAGCGAAGGAGGAGCTGAATCAAGCTGCAGATATCATGTCTGGGAAGCCCTTCTTGTTGCGGACTAAGTTCGGAGATCCGAAGTATGCTCCTCTGGACCGGCTATGGAGTTCCGTGGACGCGTACATGGATTTGGCTACAAGTGCTGCTGATGCGGCCGAGTACTTCAAGGATCAGAAATTTCTCGAAGTGGAAAAGTTGTTCTGGTCATAGTTTCAAGCTCCGGTCCGTCCGTTGTTGTTGAATGAGCGATTGGCCGGGTGGGCCGAGCTCCATAGGTTGTCTGGAATTGCCATGAGGTCCGTTGTGGATCACCTGTGGCCGAGAGGGCCAAGGCCGAATAGCTACTTTAGCTTAGTGCAACAATTCCTTGGTGTTGTGCCACGCATCGATGCTGTAAAGAGATCAGCGTGCATAGAAGGTGCGCGGATGGCCCTTTCCCGTGTCAAGACATACTAGGCGAAGATGGAGGCCACCACTGTTGCGGCACAGGGTTCGACCATAGGCCGAGTGGCTGCCGAGCACTACTTTGAAGAAGTCCTTGAAGGCGCTCGTTCAATAGAGGCTCAGTGCTCGAAGAATATTATTTTCTAGTGACATGTAGCCCCATTGTACAAACAATGTTTTTCTGAATTAATCAAGGTTGTGTTTATACTTTTTCCCGAAAGTACTATGATGCCTCCTGTGCGGACGTTTATGTATATATGTATATAACCTGAAAATTCCAGTCATCGGCTTCTGCCCCCACGCATATAATGCGGGGGTGTTCGCAAAAGATGCATATCCACACTTGATCCAACATCTTGGTCCATTACGGAGGTGATAGCATAGCGAACGAGGCAATCAGACTATATTGCTTTAACACTTTCACTTAGCCATAGGAGTTTGAAAGTGGGGCTACTATATAGCCCCTGGTACTTCTGCGCTCGTCCGAATACGGGGCGCGTACGTACATGACCGAGAAACAGCCCTTCGTTAATGCGGAGGAATCCCGAATATTCCGATCAATCATCGAGTGGTTGACCAGTCTCTCGCTATATCATGACAGTCAGTTTTCGGCTATCTCTACTGAGGTGCTCATCTGGATGAACCAGGGCACAATCGCAGTAGTTCTCCGAGTGCTACCTTAGCCGATATAACAGAACGTAAGGTACCAAAACATGGGAGCCAGGCAAACCTAACATTTGACCAAAGACATGATTCGGAGCTGATGCATATAGGGCCAAACTCGCGACGCCGAACACTCCCTAAGGTGTTTGGTCTTTATAACATATACCGGGCTAAACAATGCCCTTTATAAGAAACCCCATGTGTCCAGGTACGTGCAAAATCCTGGCGTGGCCACATGCCAATAACGTCGGCATCCTTCTCGGTTGTGTGGAGTATCCGGAGGATGTGAGCAACAAGAGACAGTAAAAAAGGTTTACGCAGGGTCTTAATCTAAAAAGAAACCTTTGGGTGGGTCCCTACTACACGTCTGCGCCTGTGTCTCCGTTGTGCCATGTCCTGGACAGGTGTAGCACGATTGTCATCTGCAAAAGGAAAGAACTTAGGTGAAAGTTGTCGTGCCAAAAAGAAGAATGAATTATCAAAGTTCCAGAGAAGCCTAGTTGAGCCGGGTTGGCCCTGATTACACACGGGAAGCCCCTGGTATCATTTTATGAGGGTTCGAAAACCAATCTCATGCATGTATGATGGAACACCGGACTTGTCTAACCGTGTCTGTGGTCTTGATGACCTGCCATTTTTCTGGTTGGTGAGGCCGTCTAGTGTGCGGCTGTTAGAGTCGCCGCGTCCTTTTTCGCATGTAAAGAACGGTTGGTATTTCCGCTAACTGTGATGACGCCTTGTGGACCGGGCATCTTGAGCTTGAGAAAAGCATAATGCGGTATTGCGTTAGAGCGAGCGAAAGCCGCCCTTCTGAGTAGGGCTTGAAAATCACTCCGAAATGGAGCGTGAAAAGTTAATGTTTCACTCCGGAAGTTATCGGGAGAACCGAATACCACCTCTAGTAGTAGAGAGCCCGTGCAGTGGGCCTCTTGGCATGGTATTACTCCCTTGAAGGTAGTATTACTGTGGCTTATTTGTGTCGGGTCTATCCCCATTTTGCGGACTGTGTCCTGATATATCAGATTTAGATCACTGCCGCCGTCCATGAGGACCCTTGTGAAATGGTACCCATTTATGATTGGGTCTAACACCAAGGCCGTCAGTCCTTCGCGCCGGATATGTGTATCGTGATCCCTACGATCGAAAGTGATCGGGCAGGCCGACCAGGGGTTGGGCCTAGGGGTGACGGGCTCTATGGCGCGTGTGCATCGGAGTGCGTGATTGCTTCTCCTCTTTGTCACCTGGATCACGTTTACTGTTTTAACCTCTGGTGGGAACTTTTTCTGTCCTCCGGCGCTTTGCTAGCAAGGTTCATCCTCGTCTTCGCTTGGTGTCTCTTCCCCTTTGTGTTCGGCGTTTAGCTTACCGGCCTGCTTGAAGACCCAACATTCTCTGTGGGTATGATTTGCAGGTTTGTCTGGGGTGCCGTGAATCTGACAGAGTTTGTCAAGAATTTTGTTTAGGCCAGATTGTCCTTCTCTGCTGCCTTTGAAAGGCTTTTTCCGCTGACCTGGTCGAGAGCCCCTGAATCCGGCGTTTACCGCCGTGTTATCTGGGCTACCTTCTTTATTTCGACGCTTGTTTTTGTTGCGTCGTGGTTTACCATTGCCATCCCTGACTTCGGATGTGCTTGGGTCGCTGGTGCTGCTACGGGCCAACCAGCTGTCCTCACCCGCACAAAAGCGGGTCATGAGGCTTGTTAGGGCTGCCATTGTTCTCGGTTTTTCTTGACCGAGGTGTCTGGCGAGCCATTCGTCTCGGACGCTGTGTTTGAAAGCTGCTAAGGCTTCGGCGTCCAGACAGTCGACAATTTGGTTCTTCTTGGTGAGGAACCTGTTCCAAAGCTTTTGGGCGGACTCTCCGGACTATTGGATTATATGACTTAAATCGTCTGCATCCGGAGGTCGGACATAAGTCCCTTGAAAATTGGCCCGAAAAGCGTCCTCGAGCTCCTCCCAACTTCCAATTGAGTTTTCGGGGAGGCTTTTCAGCCAGTGCCTAGCTGGCCCTTTAAGCTTGAGGGGCAAGTATTTAATGGCATGGAGATCGTCTCCACGAGCCATATGGATGTGGAGGATGAAGTCCTCTATCCAGACTCCAGGGTCTGTGGTTCCGTCGTACGCCTCTATGTTCACTGGTTTGAATCCCTCTAGGAATTCGTGATACAGCACCTCATCAGTGAAACATAAGGGGTGTGCGGCACCCTTGTATTGGGATGCACCATGGTGTTCGGACGGTTGTAGTATTCAGTGTTGCTTGTGTACCGTAGCGCGCTTCATAGACCCATAGATAGATCTGGTCGCGCTGGATTTTTGACGCAAGTTCTCACGTAGATCGTGTGTTGACTTATGCGTGACTTTGTTAGCCGCTCTATCGCGTTCACAAGGTGGTGGATCCGGCCGGTTGGCCGTATCACTTTTCGGCTGTATGGGCTCTAAGACCTCATCGTCGAATTCAGGTAATAGCTTGCGCTTTGGATAGCGATTTGGATGGTAACTTCCACCATACTTTGTTACATTGTTCCACTTGATGTTGAGCGTATCTTGTGCAACCTTGAGCCTTTGCTTCTATTTCTTTAGGCTTCTCGTTGTGGCAATAAGCCTTCTGCGGAGGTTCTCTTGCTCCAAGTGTGTTTCCAGGATGATGGGTGCATCTTCGTCCGGACTGTTTTCTTCCCTAGACTGGGATTGATGAGGCTTATTTTTGGCGTCATCGTGTTCGGACGTCGGATCCGTACTATGTTTGAAGTTTGCATCTTGATCGTGTTCTGCCACCGGGGTGGTGCAGTTGTCGTCTCTTCCAGAGTCGTGTGGACTATTATTATCATTGTTCTTGCTATGGCGGGACTTAGAGCGGCGCCGCTGACGTCGGTGCTTGAGTTGCTTCTTGGAGGTGTCATCCTCCGCTGTCTCATCGCCATTGGCTTCTTTGGGGGTGTCCACCATGTATACGTCATGTGATGAAGTGGCGGTCCAGCGCCCTGTGGGCGGAGGTTCCGGTTCGTCCCCTGCATCGTCGTCCATACCGTTGATGTCTTCGGAGTCGAAGTCAAGCATGTCGGTTAAGTCGTCGACAATGGCTACTAAGTGGGTGGTGGGTGGGCAGCAAATTTCTTCGTCGTCCGCATCCCATTCTAGCTGGACATAGTTCGTCCAGGGTTCTCCTGACAGGGAGAGAGACCTTAATGAATTTAGCACATCTCCGAAAGGTGAGTGCTAAAAGATATCCACGGAGGTGAACTCCATGATTGGTGCCCCGTCGGTTTCGACAGGCACAGATGTAGGCGGCTCGGAGTCCGTGGCCGGGGATAAATCCAGTGGTTCGGCGACACGGATCTCGTGCGGGGTGAAGTCAGTATCCGGCTCTATCGCCACTGAGAGTGCGGCCTCCATGGCGGGGTCCATCCCTCCGCTCTCGGATGGCACGACTTGCTCCGGATTAAAGGCTGGAGTAGCTGCGGATGCGATCTCCCAAACACTGTCCGACGGTAGAGTTACGTCTTGCTCATCGTGACTGCGCGGCGCGGCCGGCATGGGCTCGAATCCGTCGAAGATCAAGTCTCCACGGATATCGGCCGTGTAGTCCAAGTTTCCAAATCTGACCTGATGGCCAGGGGCGTAGCTCTCAATCTGCTCCAGATGGCCAAGCGAATTGGCCTGCAGTGCAAAGCTGCCGAATATGAAGATCTGTCCGGGGAGGAAAGCCTCACCCTGGACCGTATCGCTAGCGATGATCGAAGGAGCCATCAAGCCCAAGGTTGGAAAAGGCGGTAGGCGTAAGCGAGGCGGTTGGCTTTCGCCTAGTGCCTAGGCGGTGCTTAAGCGCCCTAGGCGTGGCCTAGGCGGTAATATAGTTTTACTATCAGGGTATATTTGTGGATATGATATGCATGCCGATATTAATTTAGGGCATATAAATAAGTTAACTACCAACTACTACCATTGGCATATGGCCCATTTGGCATATATATGAATGCAATATGGCATCGTTTGTTGCTTAGGGAGACAATTCTTTGCTTGCCCTGCCTAAACTTCCATTTATGCCCTAGGCGAGGCATTTGGCCATCGCCTAGCGCCTCCTAGGCACTGCCTTTTCCAACAGAGATCAAGCCTTATGGTGACGACACAGTGGAACTCTCAATGAAAGCACCAATGTCGGTGTCAAAACTGGCGGATCTCGGGTAGGGGGTCCCAAACTGTGCGTCTGAGGTGGATGGTAACAGGAGGCAAGGGACACGATGTTTACCCAGGTTCGGGCCCTCTTGATGGAGGTAATACCCTATGTCCTGCTTGATTGTTCTTGATGATATGAGTATTACAAGAGTTGATCTACCACGAGATCAGAGAGGCTAAACCCTAGAAGCTAGCCTATGGTATGATTGTATGTTGTCCTACGGACTAAAACCCTCCAGTTTATATATACACCGGATGGGGCTAGGGTTACACAAGGTCGATTACAAAGGAGGAGATATACATATCCGTATTGCCTAGCTTGCCTTCCACGCCAAGTAGAGTCCCATCCGGACACGGGACGAAGTCTTCAATCTTGTATCTTCATAGTCCAACAGTCCGGCCAAAGGATATAGTCCGGCTGTCCGGAGACCCCTAATCCAGGACTCCCTCAATGTTAATCATAGAATTGCATCTCCTTATCACCCATAGTCTAGTGGTCAAGTAGAATTAAGTAACAGAGAGCTCAAATTAATTTTGCAAAAGACTGTTAACAGATCTAGAAAGAATTGGTCCAAGAAACTTGATGATGCCTTATAGGCTTATAGAACTGCATATAAAAATCCTATGGGTATGTCTCCGTATAAAATGGTTTATGGTAAAGCATGTCACTTACCTCTTGAATTAGAACATAAGGCATATTGGGCTATTAAAGATCTCAACTATGACTTCAAACTTGCCGGTGAGAAGAGGTTATTTGACATTAGCTCACTTGATGAATGGAGAACCCAGGCTTATGAAAATGCCAAGGTGTTTAAAGAAAAAGTTAAAAGATGGCATGATAAAAAGGATACAAAAGCATGAGTTCAATGTAGGTGATTATGTATTGCTATACAACTCTTGTTTAAGATTTTTTGCATGCAAACTTCTCTCTAAATGGGAAGGTCCTTACGTTATCGAGGAGGTCTGTCATTCCGGTGCCATAAAGATCAACAACTTCGAAGGCACAAATCCGGAGGTGATGAACGGTCAAAGAATCAAACAATATATCTTAGGTAATCCCATAAATGTTGAAACTAATATTATTGAAACCGTAACCCCAGAGGAATACATAAGAGACACTTTCCGGAACATTTCAGACTCCGAAAAGGAATAGGTACGTGGTACGGTAAGTAAACCGACTCCAAAATAGTTCTAATGGAAATATTTCTTCGTTTTGGAATATTTAAGAAAATAGGAAAATAAGAAGCAGACCGGAAAGGACATGAGGGTGGGAGGCGTGCCCTACCCCCTGGGCACGCCCCCTGTCTCGTGGGCACCTCGTGTGCCCTCCGGACTCCGTTTTCTTGCACGATACTTCTTTTAGTCGGTAAAAATTCATTATATAATCTCCCGAAGCTTTTGACCACCGTATCACGCAAATATCTCATGTCTTTGTTTCGAGTTGTCCTGCTGCAGATCAGAGCAACATGTCGTCCTAGGACTCGGAAGGAGAAAGCTATGTGGTTGATTACCTTGCAGATCCTAAGGTCTATGGGGATGTGGAGCATTATGGTTGGACTACGGAAGAAGAAGAGGACTATGAACCCAAGGGAAAGGAGGAGACGAGCTCATATGAAGATGAAGTCCCATTACCTCAACCTGGGGACATGCATGTGGAGTTCAAAAAGTCAAGCCTCCCTGATAGAGCAAAGAAACTTAAGATCGAGTTTATCCCTTTTTGCCTATTGCAGGAAAACAAGCAGGAATTATGCAAAAAGATATTAAGCCTGGAGCAGGAGATTGATGACCTGAGGGATCAAAATTCTATCCTCAAGCGCAAATTAAGGAAGAAGCCTACACCATCAACAAAACCATCATCTTCCTCACCCCCCCAAAGAAGGAGACATAATCACATGGGTATGGGCACTCCCCTTGGCAACTGCCAAGCTTGGGGGAGTGCCCTGGTATCGTATCACCATCACTTTTATCTTTACCGTTTTTCTTAGTTCGATCCTTTTGATAATATCTTGATCTAGTAGAATAAAGTTATAGTATGATCAAGTTGTGAGTTTTGCTTTATGATCCTTCTATGTAATCGAGTCCATGAGCCATATATAATAAAGATTAGTGTTGAGTCAAGGGCTTGATTATTTTGCTATGATCTTGAGGGAATAAAATAAAAATAGAAAGAATAAAAAGAAATAAAGAGATCATATGGATCTTATGGAGAGTAATGAGCTCACATATAAAGAGTATGATGAATAAAAGTTGTTGAGAGTTGACAAACATAGTTTTGGTCATCGTTGCAATTAATAGGAGGTAATAAAGAAAGAGAGGTTCACATATAAATACACTATCTTGGACATCTTTTATGATTATGAGCACTCATTAAAGTATGACATGCTAAGAGTTCACATTGGACAAGGAAGACAACATAATGGGTTAAGTTTTCTTACATCTGAGATAAATTATATTGTCATAGATCATCCAACATGTTGAGCTTGCCTTTCCCTCTCTTGCTAGCCAATTCCTTTGCACCAAGTAGAGATACTACTTGTGCTTCCAAATATCCCTAAACCCAGTTTTGCCATGAGAGTCCATCATATCTACCTATGGATTGAGTAAGATCCTTCAAGTAAGTTGTCATCGGCGCAAGCAATAAAAATTGCTCTCTAAATATGTATGACTTATTAGTGTGGAGAAAATAAGCTTTATACGATCTTGTGATGTGGAAGAAATAAAAGCGACGGACTGCATAATAAAGGTCCATATCACAAGTGGCAATATAAAGTGACGTTCTTTTGCATTAAGATTTTGTGCATCCAACCCTGAACGCGCATGACAGCCTCTGATTCCCTCTGCGAAGGGCCTATCTTTTACTTTTTTCTTCTACCTTACATAAGAGTCATGGTGATCTTCACCTTTCCTTTTTACATTTTATCCTTTGGAAAGCACAGTGTGTTGGAAAGATCCTGATATATATAGCTAATTGGATGTGAGTCTCCATGAACTATTATTGTTGACATTACCCTTGAGGTAAAACGTTGGGAGGCAAAACTATAAGCCCCTATCTTTCTCTGTGTCCGATTAAAACTTCGTACCCATAAATATTGCGTGAGTGTTAGCAATTGTGAAAGACTAAAAGATGGTTGAGTATGTGGACTTGCTGAAAAGTTCTTATATTGACTCTTTCCTATGTTATGATAAATTGCAATTGCCTCAATGACTGAGATTAGAGTTTGTTGGTTCTCAATGAAGTTTATGATTCATACTTGAAATTGTGATTGAATTGTTACTCCCTCCGGTCCTTTTTAGTTCGCATATAAGATTTGACTGAAGTCAAGCCTTGTAAAGTTTGACCAACTTTATAGAAAAAAGTACCAACATTCACAATCTAAAATCAATACCAATAGATGTGTCATGACTTAAAGTTTCATATTGTATAACTTTAGCATGGCAGATGTTGATATTTTTTCATATAAATACGGTCAAACTTTATGAAGTTTGACTTCAGAGAATTCTAATATGCAGAGTAAAAAGGACCGGAGGGAGTACTTTAGAATAAGAGATCATATGACAATATATATATGTTGTTGTTCTAAGAATGATCATAATGCCCTCTTGTCCGTATTTTATTTTTATCGACACCACATGTGGACATATTTTTCGATTTTGGCTTTCGCTTGAGGACAAGCGAGGTCTAAGCTTGGGGGAGTTGATACGTCCATTTTGCATCATGCTTTTATATCGATATTTAATGCATTATGGGCTATTATTACACATTATGTCACAATACTTATGCCTATTCTCTCTTATTTTACAAGGTTTACATGAAGAGGGAGAATGTCGGCAGCTGGGATTCTGAGCTGGAAAGGAGCAAATATTAGAGACCTATTCTGCACAGCTCCAAAAGTCCTAAAACTTCGCGGAAGCTATTTCCAGAATATATAAAAAAATACTGAGCGCAAGAAGTTCCAGAGGAGGGCCACACCCTGCCACGAGGGTGGGGGCGCGCCCTATCCTCCTGGGCGCGCCCCCTGCCTCGTGGGCCCCCTGGTGGCCCTCCGATGCCCATTGACGGTGTCCTGGACTAGGGGGTACTCACCACGTCATCTCCCGATCTATTAGATTGGGCCGAGGACCCCCATGGCCGTATACTCATGGGCCAGTTCGGACAGCTGCCGCATACAAGGAATATTCCACAAGACTTCGCGATCAAGACAAGGACTTCTCCCCACCGGCGTATTCGGCTAGGACTCTTGTTAACCTAGGCCTCTGGTGCATTATATAAACCAGGGCCAGGCTAGTCGATAGAATATACAACTTTATCATACAACAATCATACCATAGGCTAGCTTCTAGGGTTTAGCCCACTTGATCTCGTGGTAGATCTACTCTTGTACTACCCATATCATCAATATTAATCAAGCAGGACGTAGGGTTTTACCTCCATCAAGAGGGCCCGAACCTGGGTAAAACATCGTGTTCCTTGCCTCATGTTACCATCCGGCCTAGATGCACAGTTCGGGACCCCCTACCCGAGATCCGCCGGTTTTGACACCGACATTGGTGCTTTCACTGAGAGTTCCGCTGTGTGATCGACAAAAGGATCGATGGCTCGCCTGCAGATCAACTGCGACTTCGGCGTCTTCGTCACCAGTTCGATTGGTCACCTTGGTTCGACCAAGAATTGTGCCCCGTGTTCGGATCACCATGTTTGGACGAGGGCCTTCATCCAACATCAACTCCGATCTCTATCAAGATCACGGAGGAATCATCTATGGAGCTCGGGGGCTCAACATCAATATTGCCCTCGAGCGACCGTGTTGTTTTATTTTTGGACAGCGAACTCGTATCTGCCGCCACCACCTCCTCGAGTATCGCTTTGACGATCGCTTTGGTGGAATTGTGCGAAATTGGTTCTATAACAACCCTGGAAAATTTCGTCGAGTTCCGATGGAGGAATCTCTGGCAATCCACGATATACCAGAGCCCTGTCAAATCTGGATGGGAATTTGGATGAGTTTAGGGCATGGTGTCCAGCTTCTAGCTCGGACGTCCTTTGGAAGATCCAACCGTTGATCGGCTGCGGAATTCCTATATCTACCACCTCTCAAAATTTCAGCTCGATCCGACCGTCCAAACTCCAGGAACCTTCCGATTAGTGCATCACTTTCCGGATCTATTTTCTGCGCGAAAACGAATCCGACCCGAGTTCATCTTTTTTATGAACGGGATTTCGGACACCCCTTTTGAAGGAAGTTTTGTATGGGGTATTGTGTTTTGTTCCCGAACACACCCCACTAACTTTAAGATCTTTTGAACATGATCTTCAACATCATGCTGGTGTCAAACCAGTCCGGCAATATTACTCCACGGCTGCCGACCTACGCTAGACACGTCGTCACTTTAGCGGAGCTCAACTTCTTCGGATCATCATCTCGGCAAGCCGAACAAGAGTCCGACATCGCGAAGGATAAATCATCATCAACATCGCTGCCCCACGGATTACACAGAGCGGGCACCGGCATCGCTGCACAGTCGCTTCATCAAGCCGGCATCGACCACGTCACGACCTGCATCGACAGGGCCGCACTATTGCTTCTTCAAGCTGGTGTCCATCACGCCGACCTACTTCAACATCTCAGCTGGACCGGGGGTTTCGCCATCTCTTCATCAACCTACTCCGGACGCTTCGGCGTCACTAGCCGACCAGCTCCGTCACGTTAGCTGGGCCGAGGGCTTTGCCTTGGCGAGTCAACCTTTACCAGCATTGCCATGCCGTCATTTTATCGCCCATCAGGCAATGGGTGTGCAGAGCGAGTCCCAATTTTGGGAATCATCTTCCTTCAGATTGCTACAACAAATAAACCAGGTGCTATTAATCCCAGTATTTTTTGCTTGTTTGGGTTCATTTTTCCCAAGGAATTATTACTCTGGTTTGTCCATGATATGTACACAGGTCTATCAAATGGTGACCGCATTAACGACGGTCGCGTGGTGCTTCGATCAGTTTCCATACATAGTCCGGCGAACGCCGCATCCGGAGCTTGGACCGACCTGTGAATTCAGGCTTTGCCACGCCTTTACTACATCACGTCGAAGCCCTGCATCGACATTGACTTCGATGCCAGGCCATATTTCTTCTTTTCCTCACTTTGCATAAATTATTTATTATGCAAAAAAAATTTAATTATCATTATTACTATTATCTCCGGTTTGCACTATTTTTTGTGCACAGGAAAATGATCCGGGGACTTCGGCGTCACTCTGCCGGTCTGCATTGACCGTGCTATGTCACCACTTCGGCGTGTCGAGCTCTTCGCTCCGCAACCTCGGGACCGGCTTGGGGGATGGAACCTTGCCCCGCATCAAGCTCGGACCGCGTCATCAATACCGAACACATTAACCAGCTAAGTCGCTTTCATGCTCAAAGCTTTAATTTCTAACTTGTGTTCGGTTCGACCAAGAATTATACTTTTTTGGAAAAAAATTGCTTGTAAAAAATTTCCTTCTCCAAAATTTGTTTGTGACGCATAAATTCAAATATCCCGTTTACTTGGGGGCTTCCTTTATGAAGCTTTTCCTCTTGCATATGATTATACTTGTACGGCTTCGTTCCTTGTTCGTGTATTACGCCACAATATGCACCATATTGACTTAAGAGATTTGCAAGCTGGGTTGCCTCGCTCCTGTGTTTACCCCTACGTTCCCGATTGTTCGGCTAGGGAATAAAGGGAGCACCTCTGCGATTGTCACGATCGGGTCACCCGAGCTGGACCTCAGACTTTGGTGAAGCCGAAACCTAGCGCTCTTATTGTTTTCAATGATGGTCGGCACACAACGGAACTCATGAGTACAAAAATTCTATTGCACAAGTCTCATAATAATAATGAGCACCGAAGAAAGGTATCGGTGGGGGTACTATTTTCTTCGAAGATGCTTCTTACACTTCACGATAATATAGCATAAGTTCCCTGAGCGCGCTTTGTCTGTTACAGCCTTATGGCCTGATTGCCTGGTTATTGGAAACACCGTCGATATTCTCGACCGATGGAGTGCATAACACTTTTTGGTCCTTGACCGAAGAGGGAGAAGCTGACGGTCGGTTAAGACGCGTTTAAAGTTCGGTTGAACATAGATATGATATAAGTACTTCGGTACATGCAATCATTCTTGTACCCAAGTCACTTGGGGGCTCTTAAGTTTATTTGAGCCGTTTTATAATAAGTGTTCTTCTTCTTAGTCATTGCAAAGTTTTATTATTATTATTTATCACTCCTTTTTTCGACACGAGTGTGCGGTCACTAGCCGGGGAGCCTAGTTTCTCTCTCAAAGCCGCTAGAGTTTAGTTTGCTAGACTAGCCTGATGAGAAGTACTCCGCCCTCGGGATAGGAGGTTGAAGCCGTAGGCTGACCCGCTCGAAGTCTTGAGATAGGATATATCATGTTAAAGCACGACAGAAGCACTTCCTTTTTCTAAGACCAACTTTCGGATTGGCACCGAACACTTGATGTTGTTCGGACGTCATGTTTTTACTGACGTTTCTTGGTTTTCCAAGCTTTTTGGCACTTTTAAACTATTTGTGCTTTTCCAGCATTAGTCTCGCAGTGCAACGCCGGACACCTTTAGGGATTCGGCAAAAACATTCTCAGATATTGCTATATATGCATCGGTTTCGAATTGTGTCTTCGGTCAATAGTTGGGTTGCCCGGCTCCTGCACTTGCTTCCTACATTCCGTTTTGTTCGGCTAGGCGTGCAAAGGGAGAACCACTGAGATTGTGCTTCCAGCTCACATGGTTAAGCACCTCAGTGGAGAAAGCCGAAAACTGACTTTCACAATAAGCGTAAACTGGTCAGCGATCCGATGACTATGTTAAATGATGGGCCGTTCATAACATTGGCCGAAGTGTTTACGGCTTGACCCCGACTGTCGCCGAACACTACCGGGGGCTATTAACTGGCCTCCCAAACTAAATCCTCAATATTTTGCTCTTACATTAGAGCTGAGGTTTAATGATCATGCTTAGCATGACAACCCAAAGAAAGGAACCGATAGCGGAACTATTTTCTTTGGAAGACATTTCTTCTGTTAAACAGTAATATAACTCTCTGTGTACCTTTGTTTATAAAACTGTATGGACAGATTGCCTTGTTTGTTGTAAATCTTTGCCCTCATAAAGGCTTCATAAAGTAGGACAAACACTCCTCGGCTACTGGCTGAGGAGGTGGAAGCCGATAGTCGGTCAACAAAGTTTTGTACAATGCGGATCCGAGCATTAATGACATAAAGTACTTGGATACATAGAGTCATTACACATAATTTGTGATTTTACTATGGATATTGATCCTTAATTCGGCCACCCGTGCCCGCATTAAGGCTCGGGGGCTACTGGGCTTCGGGCTTATTATTTACAAATATTAAAGGGGCACATTGATCCCCTGATCTGGTGTTACCACCCAACCAGTGTCTCGGGGGCTACTGCATTGCTTGTCCAATGTAGAAAATTTTATGTGCAATATAGTTTCCGAGGAGATTTTGATCCTCAGGTTGGTCGGCCGCACCCAACCTGAGTCTCGAGGACTGAGCATGCCGCTTTTAGTGTCCCGAAGTATTCTGCCGAGCTTGGACTTGATCCTCAGGCCGATTTTGCAAATCAACCTGAGTCTCAGCGGCTACTGGGATCAGCGGTCTTACGTCATCCTTCAGGTGCATCTCGGGTTTTAGACCGATACACACCTTGAGGGCTACTGGCTATATATCTCGGCAGAGAATAAATTGCGCCAATAAAAAATATTCACAAAAATCGGCCCACATTCGGGGTGGTGCACCACCTCGGAAGCAGCCCGGCATAAAGCTCGGGCGCTAGTGGCTGGCTCCATAGAGGGCATTTCCGGCATTAAGCTCGGCTAAACTCCTTCAAACTTCTTTGAACCAAGGTGATTTACGACACCTCGGATACAGTCCGGCTTTGGAGCTCGGATATACAGTCCGGTGTTGGAGCTCGGATACATAGTCCGGCGTTGGAGCTCAGATACATTCCGGCGTTGGTGCTCGGTTGCAAAAGATACCTCGAATGCAGTCCGGCGTTGGAGCTCGGATGCAAGAGGACGCTGCCGCCCGGGAACAACTTCAAACCCGAGGTGTGGCATAAAAATAACAAGGCATTGGTAAAGGCCGGAAACTTAAAGGGGCTCCTCGGATACCCAACATGTGAAGTCGTCGAATGCATTTCGGCGATCCTCAGGATCGAAGATGAGAAGATTTGTTGAACCAGTTTTCAAGACCGACGACCGAAGATGAAGAACAGTTCGGAAGAATCGAGGAGCGTCCCTAACTTGAAGACCGGTTCAGGGGGCTACTGACGGTGTCCTGGACTATGGGGTACTCACCACGTCATCTCCCGATCTATTAGATTGGGCCGAGGACCCCCATGGCCGTATACTCATGGGCCAGTTCGGACAGCTGCCGCATACAAGGAGTATTCCACAAGACTTGGCGATCAAGACAAGGACTTCTCCCCACCGGCGTATTCGGCTAGGAATCTTGTTAACCTAGGCCTTTGGTGCATTATATAAACCAGGGCCAGGCTAGTCGATAGAATATACAACTTCATCATACAACAATCATACCATAGGCTAGCTTCTAGGGTTTAGCCTCCTTGATCTCGTGGTAGATCTACTCTTGTACTACCCATATCATCAATATTAATCAAGCAGGACGTAGGGTTTTACCTCCATCAAGAGGGCCCGAACCTGGGTAAAACATCGTGTTCCTTGCCTCCTGTTACCATCCGGCCTAGACGCACAGTTCGGGACCCCCTACCCGAGATCCCCGGTTTTGACACCGACACCCATCTTCTGCTATATGGAGTATTTCGTCGAGGAAAAAATCATAAGCAAGCTTTCGGGA
Source organism: Triticum aestivum (assembly GCF_018294505.1). NCBI lineage: Eukaryota > Viridiplantae > Streptophyta > Magnoliopsida > Poales > Poaceae > Triticum > Triticum aestivum. Next base: position 539,608,843 of record NC_057812.1, on the reverse strand, counting down.
CGAGACTCCACCGCCACGAGGCGAAACCTTGGCGGAACCAATCTAGGGCTCTCGCGGAGCTGTTCTACCGGGGAAACTTCCCTCCGTGAGGGGAAAATCATCACCATCGTCATTACCAATGATCCTCTCATCGGGAGGGGGTCAATCTCCATCAACATCTTCACCAGCACCATCTCGTCTCAAACCCTAGTTCATCTCTTGTATCCAATCTTTGTATCCAAACCTCAGATTGGTACTTGTGGGTTGCTAGTAGTGTTGATTACTCCTTGTAGTTGATGCTAGTTGGTTTACTTGGTGGAAGATCATATGTTCAGATTCATTATGCATATTAATACCCCTCTGATTATGAATATTAATATGATTTGTGAGTAGTTACGTTAGTTCCTGAGGACATGGGAGAAGTCTTGCTATTAGCAGTCATGTGAATTTGGTATTCGTTCGATATTTTGATGAGATGTATGTTGTCATCCCTCTAGTGGTGTCGTGTGAACGTTGACTACATGACACTTCACCATTATTTGGGCCTAGAGGGAGGAATTGGGAAGTAATAAGTAGATGATGGGTTGCTAGAGTGACAGAAGCTTAAACCCCTAGTTTATGTGTTGCTTTGTAAGGGGCTGATTTGGATCCATATGTTTCATGATATGGTTAGGTTTACCTTAATACTTCTGTTGTAGTTGCGGATGCTTGCAATAGGGGTTAATCATAAGTGGGATGCTTTTCCAAGTAAGGGCAGTACCCAAGCACCGGTCCACCCACATATCAAATTATCAAAGTACCGAACGCGAATCATATGATCGTGATGAAAACTAGCTTGACGATAATTCCCATGTGTCCTCGGGAGTGCTTTCCTTCATATAAGAGTTTGTCCAGGCTTGTCCTTTGCTACAAAAAGGATTGGGCCATCTTGCTGCACCTTATTTACTTTCATTACTTGCTACTCGTTACAAATCACCTTATCACAAAACTATCTGTTACCTATAATTTCAGTGCTTGCAGAGAATACCTTACTGAAAATTGCTTATCATTTCCTTCTGCTCCTCGTTGGGTTCGACACTCTTAGTTATCAAAAAGGCTACAATAGATCCCCTATACTTGTGGGTCATCAGTAGGCACTAACACGTTTTCTTCTTTTGCAGATAAGATTAGGCCCAGTGGTGGATAATGTGATACAATATAACAATCACGTCAAATGCCTAGATCTGCATCTCTCGGAAATTACTTTGAACTCCTACCGAGGGACCTTACCGGAGATTATATTCGCCACGTTCTTTGTTCTCAGAGCAAGGGAGCTGAAGGAAATGAGGTTTGCCCTACATTTATTTCGCAAAAATGAATGGTTTGTTGATCAGCGCCCGCGCCTGCGGCACAATGGAATAGGCTCCAAAAATGCCGAATTTCATTTTGGAACTTCAGATGACAGAGTAATCAGAAGTCATCGTGTCAACCCATACATGACTTCTCAGTGGCTGACCCCTTTACAAAAAATTGTGAGGTTTCGAAACCAAACTTAGAAGTGGTAATATTAGTTTAAACCTCTCTAATATCCATGTTCAGCGGATCAGCACAAGTGTTTGCAGATGATGAGATGAATTTCATTTCTAATATTAGTTTGAACCTTGTAATCTTCGAATTTGAGCCATATAACTCTGGAATTTGAACCTTGTAATATTTCGAGCTTTTGTGGTACAATCGTTGAAATTGCATCGTATGAGACTCGTATATTGGTAGCACTATTTTGAGCTTAATATGCAATGGTCTTAGAATTTATTAACCATTCTTGAATCTGTATAGCTAACTCGACTGCGATCTTTGACATTATTGCATGCAGTTGGTTTCTTCCACTGTGTGCCATGTAGAGCGCAGAATTAATTATTGCACTCGAGTGTCCATCATCACCCTTCTGTGTAACTTTGACATCATCACCCACGGGTAAACTTATGACCGAAGTCATTCCACACACTTTGTTTTTACAAAGCCTTTTGCCAATAAATGCCCATGATTGGTCCCTCTTCTAGCCGACGCGTGGCCAAACTAGCCGGGCGGGAAGCTTGCGCTCTAAACTACGAGGTAGCACGGGAATAGGCTCACCAACAATACATTTGGCGCCTCTTCGAGCCCACGCATCCAGTGCGGTGTTGTCAAGCGTGCACTGGAATCCTCTGCTATGAACGTCGTGACAAGACGTGACGATTATAGGCCGGCCGGCCCCCATTTATTACAGCGGCCATTTAACCCTTGTGTCCCTTCAACCTTTCGATCGTGCCCCACCATTGCAAGAAGCACACCCACCACAAGAAATTATTAGAGGCTATCCTGCGCGGCTCTAATGGCGCTCCGAGCGGCTGCCGACGACGAGCAGCAGTTCACCATGAGTGCCGTGGTGGACACCCACACAAGGTTCATGGACCTCTCAGTGGTGTACACCAATGACCCGGTCTGGGTGGAGCACTCCATCCACATCATGGAGTTGTTGCTTGCCGAGGAGAAGTACAAGGTGGTCGGGTTCGACCTCGAGTACACTCACGCTCGTGCCGGGTCTCGTCCCAAGGTCGTCGTCGCCCAGATGTGCGTGCGCCACCACGTCCTCGTCTACCACTACTGCCTGGCCACAAGGCCTTGCGAGCGTTTTGCCAGGTTTCAACAACCCCACTACATGTTCGCTACAGTGGACATCACCAACGATGTAAAGGCGCTCGAGAATTCAGGCATCGCCTGCCAGAATCTTGTGGACATCCAGGGCCAATACAAGATCTAGGGCATCAAGGAGCATGAGAAGGACTCACTGGTTCACCTCGCCGAGGCCATCATCGACCCCTACTACAGAGACATGAAGGATTTGTGCAACAAGGACAAGTGTCCCTGGCACTCGGCCTGGATGGAGAAACTCAACAAAGCTCACATCGTGTACGCGGCCAAGTGTCCGTGTCAACACCGGCGGATCTCCCAAACTGTGTGTCTAAGGTCGATGGTAACAGGAGGCAGGGACATGGTGTTTTACCCAGGTTCAGGCCCTCTTGATGGAGGTAATACCCTATGTCCTGCTTGATTGATATTGATGAATATGAGGATTACAAGAGTTGATCTACCACGAGATCGTTGTGGCTAAAACCCTAGAAGTCTAGCATGTATGATTATGATTGCCTCTACGGACTAAATCCTCCGGTTTATATAGACACCGGAGGGGGCTAGGGTTGTACAATGTCGGTTACAGAGAAAGGAATCTTCATATCCGAACGCCAGGCTTGCCATCCACGCCAAGGAGAGTCCCATCCGGACACGGGAGAGTCTTCTGTCTTGTATCTTCATGGCCCATCAGTCCGGCCCACGTCCAACAGGTCGGACGCCTGAGGACCCCTTAATCCAGGACTCCCTCAGTAGCCCCTGAACCAGGATTCAATGATGAGGTGTCCGGCGCGCAGATTGTCTTCAGCATTGCAAGGCGCATAAAAATACTCCAAAACAACCTTTGAACACAGAAATGTGTCCGGCTCTGCAAAACGAGTACCACACGCAGAGAGTATAATATTTTATGAGTCCAATCCACTGACAACTTTTGTAGCATGACATCACGATAGCCCGGTCACTATTTCGAACTATTTTTAGCCTCCCGCTCCATGTATCAAGATGCGGTTTTATTGGCACGTCTTGTCAAAGCAGAGATCATGTCCCCTTATTCCGGGATTCTCGTCAATACGGGCGTGGGTAATCCAACCGCGTCTTCTGCACAACCCTCGGGGAATAGGCGAGTTTTAAGGCGAGTGGGGAGGCGCTTGATATTCACGACCTTTATAAAGGGATAAGGATTCACCTCTTTCACCCACGTCTTCCTTCTCTCTGCCCATCCATTCTCGAGCTCCGGCGCCCAAGCTTCCATCCTTTCCACCTCAAAAAAGCACTCTAGCCATGTCCGGATCCGGAGCGCAGGGCAAGTTGATGGTTTCCTCCGTCAAGGAGAAGGACATCACCAAGCTCCGGGAGGCCAGGTACTTAGCCAAGTAAATCGCCCACCGGCTTCTGGCCAAGGGACAGATTGTCCCCACCCCAAAGACCCACGAGAGGGTTGTGTTTATCCCCCACTTCGTCTGTGGGTTGGGATTTCCTCTCCATCCATTCGTCCACGGACTTATGTTCTACTACGGGCTGGATTACCATGATCTGTCCCCCAACTCCTTCCTCAATATCTCGGCATTTATTGTCCTGTGCGAGCCCTTCCTCCGTATCTCACCCCACTTTGGACTGGGGTTGAAGATCTTCAACGTGAAGCCAAAGGTGGTGGATGACCAACATGCAGAGTGCAGAGGCGCCATGGTGAGCAAGCTGCCCAATGTTTGGCCCAAAGGTACCTTCATGGAGACCGTCAAAGGGTGGCAACAACAGTGGTTCTATGTCATAGAGCCTCGCAACGCCACCTGGGTCGCGGTTCCTGAATTCCAGTCCGGCACCCCGATGCGGCTCACCTCCTGGCTAGAGAAGGGTCTGGACTGGTCTTCATCGGACAAGCTGACAGCGGTTCAAACGTGCATCAGGAGCATGGTGGACAAGAACGTCAAGTTTGTCAATGTGATCCAGGTGATGCTCGCTCGCCGGATCCTTCCGTGCCAAAGCCGTACTTGCCACTTGTTGGAGTTCGATTCGGCCAAGCACCAGACCTTTTAACGGTTCATCGGCACTACGCACGAAGACATCTAGAAGGTGCTCTTCAAGGCCAATGAGACGTGGCCGGCTACGACCAAGGACCATGGGCATGACCTGGCCCATCCTGCTAGTGCGGTAAGTTTTCCGTATTTCAAGGTGTATCCTTTACTTGCTTACTCAAGGAAGATGTCTAAGGTTCCTTATTTGTTTTTTCAGGGCTGGACAAAGAAGGCGGAGTGGATTCGGTGTCCGGCTCCGCTGCCCGAAGAACCAGCTATCCCGCTTCTGACGAAGATGCTGGTTTCGGCGCCCTATCAAGTGCCGGAGAAGAAGGCCAAGGGGACCAGAGGTGGTCTCCGCCATAAGGGCACTTCGGACGTGACGTCCGAAGACGCCGAAACCCACTCCCCTCCCGCCACCGACAATGAGGAAGAGGAGGAAAGCAATTCTCCCCTGAGGGGGGAAGGAAGAAAAGGGCGGCCTCCACGCATCTGGAGGCAGATGCATCCAAGAAGGGGAAGGCTTTTGCCGTGAACAACTCCGCGCGGGAGATTGATAGCAGCTCCGAGTGGCACCCCAGGGATAAGCCCCTGGCCAAATCATAAGTATTAGAAGACGCACACAAATACCCAGCCTCTTTACTTCATAATTTTAACATGTTAAATCATGTGCTTGCAGTCCGGCTCGTTCTGACCTCGCGCGATCCTCATCTTCGGGAAATTCGCTGGATCCGAAGGTGATGGACAGCGGGTCCCTTCCGGCGGCCTCCTCTCCCAAGACTACGGAGGACGCTGAAGTGTTGTCTCGAAGGACCCTCCCGGCTCAGGGGCATGCACAAGAGGCCGTCACAGTGGCGCCAGAGGATGACACTTCGGCTGCCGGACACATGGGGGAGCAGATCCCCATGGAGACTGGCGATGGGGGCCATATCAAATTCGGCCCCCAGCCGAACACGATCTCGGATACCTATACGGCTCCGGAATCCGGCAAGCGGCCTCCTTCGAAAGAAGGAGGTGCACCCATTCCACCGGTGACCTCTGTCTATCCAGAGGCACTGGATGCTCTACTAGAAGCACCGCGGAGTGATTCCATTGTTGAGGAACAATGTACCCTCATGGGTACGGTGGTTGAGAGAATTCAGTCCGCGAAGAGCGGACTGACCGAAGCATGCACAAGCCTTCTAACAGGCTTTGAGGTAAGCGACGCAATTGTATAAAAAGAATGTCATAGTATAGACAGTAGCCCCTGAGACTTTTTCTGGTGTTCGGAAAGAAAAGTCGGACAGAGGATCAAGTAATTTTCGCAGGAGACTAACCAAATATGTCTTATGTGAATAAGCAGGCATCGTTGCTGGCTGCAACCTCTCATGCTGCTGAGGTCTCCGGACTAAAGCCGAGTCTAGAGCGGGCCGAGGAAGAGTTCGGACGTGTAAAAAAGCAGCTAGAAGACAAGCAAGGTATGTAATGACCTTTTGTATATCCGGAAAGGATGAATGATTTGTGCTGACCGTAATGCCATGATATTTGCTAGGAGCGGCGACCGAGGTGGAGGCCCTCAAGAAGGCGTTGGTCGAGGCCAAAAAGAAAGTGGCAGAGGAGCAAGCCACCCGTGAAAAACACGAGGCCAGAGTTGGTGAGGTCCAGCAGCAGATCCAGGACGCCGTGAAGAAATGCGAATCCTTGGAGCGCAATGTTGCGGATCAAGAGACCGAACTCGCCAAGGCTCGCTGAAGCGCACACAATGCCTGGATTAAAGCCCAGGGCGCCCTCTAGGAATTCCAGGGGGCCAGAAAAATCGCGGCAGATAAGGCCTTTATTATGTAGAGGAAGTATGTGAAGAAGAGGTATCTCTTACTAATCCGGATTTGGAGTTCTCCAGGAGCGTTGGCGGATTTACCGCACAGTGTTGTCGATGCTGCGGAGTTCTTCCGAGCTGAAGAGGGGAGCTCGATGGAGAAGCTATTCTGGTCGCAATACCTTGCGCCAGAACATCCGGTGCCCTATAGCGATCAGCTAAAACAGCTGGTCGAACTGCATAGGGTGGCTGAACTAGCCATGAAGGATTTAATAATCCGGCTATGGCTTGCCGAAGTCATACCCAGCAGCTACTTCGGACTCGTGAAGCGGCTGGTCAATGCCTACCCCCGGCTTGATGTCATCAAGCGGTCAGTCTGCATCAAGGGTGCACGGATGGCCTTTGCCCGTGTCAAGGTACAGTGGGCGAAGATGGATGCCGTCAAGCTCGCGACCGAGGGACCGCCCGCTGGCAAGGAGCACCGCACGCCGGAGCGATATTTTGACGATGTCCTCAAGGGATCCCATATTGTAGAGGGTCAGTGTTCAAACAACATTATCTTCGAATGAATGTTATCTTTGTATGATGAAACACAGCCGTTATGCAATATAATGCTTATTTAAAAAATCCTCCTATGCGGCCTTTTTTATTAAATCTGTGAGTTGGCCAGTCGTCGGCTTCATCCCCCACGTAGGTAGTACGGGGGTGTTCGGGATGGAATCTAAACACTCTTGATCCAAGAAGTTGGTCCTTGAAGGAGGTGCTTAGCGTAGCAAACCAGGCAATTGGACTATGTGGGTTTATCAACCTCACTTAGCCATAGGAGTTTGACAATAGAAATGTAGGCACAGCCCCTAGTATTCGTTAGTCCGGACTAGGGTGTTGTAGACACCTGATCGGGTGAAGGCCGATCCGTCGCATAATGCGGAAAAAATCGCAACAGATTTTAACCTCTGAAGAGCTGACCGGCTCACGCCGCATCATGACAGTCAGTTTTCGACTTTCTCTACTGAGGTGCCCATCTGGATAAACCAGGACACAATCGCAGTAGTTCTCCCTTTACTACCCTAGCCGATAGAGCGGAACATAAGGTAGTAAGCACAGGAGCCGGGCAACCCAACTATTGACCAAAGACATGATTCAGAGCCGATGCATATAATGCTAAATTCGGGGCCGAACTATACTGTAAAAGTGTTCGGACTTGTTGCCGTAGTATGGAGCGCAATAAAGCCCCTGGCGAACTACATCATACCAAAGTTTACGGGTGCAATCCATAAGAATAGCAAAATAAAATGAAGTAGTAAGCTAGTGCCACATAAGTTGGGCCGCAAACTGTTTCCATTATGATTTTGATTAGTACGTCAAAGCGTATTTGTACAAATAGTGCGATAAGCAACAGTGGCTATTTAACATGCCAAGACCAAGGCGGAGCGATGTACGGGTCCTGAAAATAGGTAGAATGATCGTTAAGAAGAACATCTAGAGATTCCCCCACACGTCTGTGCTACTTGCCACCTTGGTATGTTCGTCCTTAGAAAGGACCGATTATCAGGCCGTCAAGAGGGGCATGTGGAAAAGAAACCTGAAAAGGATAAAAAGAAAAGTAAAAGTATGTGTGTCCAGGGAAGGTCAAGCCGTATTGTGGACCATAGTCTGGTTATGCCTCCGTGTCTGCCCATGGTATTTTTAGTGCGTAGTTATGTGCGCGTGGTACGTATGTCGCCATTTGGTCGGGACTGAGACAGAGTCCGAATTGCTAGTCAAGCTCCTGATGAGTTGGACTGTCCTGCTGCAGAGTAGTCCGGACTCGTTTGATAGTGTCCGGGAGCGTGGCCGCCGAATTAAGGTTCTGCTTGTTAAGGCCGCTCTGTACTTCTGCTACGAGGGCCGTGGTGTGCTCCTCGGTACGAAGGGAGCACTCTGTGTTTCCATTGACTGTTATGACACCACGTGGTCCGGGCATCTTGAGTTTGAGATAAGCATAGTGCGGCACCGCATTGAATCGCGCAAATACAGTTCGTCCGAGCAGTGCGTGATAGCCACTGCGGAAGGGGACGATATCGAAGATTAACTCTTCGCTTCGGAAGTTGTCCGGAGATCCGAAGACGACCTCTAATGTGATTGAACCCGTGCAATGGGCCTCTACACCTGGTATAACTCCTTTAAAGGTTATTTTGGTGGGCTTGATCCTTGATGGATCGATGCCCATTTTGCGCACTGTATCCTGATAGAGCTGGTTGAGGCTGCTGCCACCGTCCATGAGGACTCATGTGAGGTGGAATGCATCAATTATTGGGTCGAGAACCAGTGCGGCTGAACCACCATGACGAATACTGGTCGGATGGTCCCTGCGATCAAAGATGATCGGGCAGGACGACCATGGGTTGAATTTTGGGGCGACTGGCTCTATCGCATAGATGTCCCTGAGCGCACATTTGCGCTCCCTCTTGGGGATATGGGTAACGTATATCATGTTCATCTTTTTAACCTAGGGGGAAACTTCTTCTGTCCCCCTATGTTCGGCGGATGGGGCTCATCTTCGTCATTCTCGCTTTGCGACCCCTTCTCCTTGTCTTTGGCATTTAACTTGCCGGCCTATTTAAAGACCCAACAGGTCTGATGGGTATGATTGGCTGGTTTATCAGGGGTGTCATGGATCTAACATGGATGATCGAGTATGTGATCCAAGCTGGAAGGGCCCTGATTATTCCTTTTATGTGGCTTCTTCCGCTGACCAGACCTGGAGCCACTGAATCCGGCGTTGACCGTTGTGTCATAAGTATTGTCACCATTATTTCGACACTTATGCCTATTGCGTCGGGGCTTGCCGTTGCTATTTCTGGCTTCACAGGTGCCGGGTTCACTTGCATTGTTATTGCTGCGGGCTAGCCAGCTATCTTTGCCCATGCAAAAGCGGGTCATGAGTGCGTGAGGGCTGCCATGGACTTCGGCTTTTCTTGGCCGAGGTGTCGGGCGAGTCATTCGTCGCATATGCTGTGTTTGAAGGCAGCTAGGGCTTCGGCATCCGGACAGTCGACGATCTGGTTCTTTTTAGTTAAGAACCTAGTCCAGAATTTCCTCGCTGACTCTCTGAGTTGTTGGACTATGTGACTTAAGTCATCGGCATCCGGAGGTCTGACGTATGTTCCTTGGAAGTTGTCGCGAAAAGCGTCTTTTAGGTCTTCCCGGCTGCCAATAGAGTTTTCAGGCAGGCTGTTCTGCCAGTGCCAGGCTGGTCCCTTGAGTTTTAGGGGGAGGTATTTGATGGCATGGAGATCATCGCCGCGGGCCATATGAATATGGAGAATAAAGTCTTCAATCCATACCGCGGGATCTGTGGTTCCATCATATGATTCAATATTCACGGGTTTGAACCCTTCTGGGAATTCATGTTCCATTACTTCATTAGTGAAGCAGAGGGGGTGTGTGTCGCCTCTATATCGGGCCAGATCAAGACGTAGTTCGAATGGAGTCCGTCTGCGGTTTTCGTCTCGGACGTGATTGTGCTTGCCATGTTCAACTTGATAGGCGTCGTCGCGCGTCGGGGCACGCCCCCGCGATCCGTAGGTCGATCTGGCCAGGCCTGCTTTATTCTTCAGATCCTATCGCAGGTCATATGTGTATCCCCGAGATGTTGTGTCTCTACCTTTACGGCGAGATAGTATGGGCCGGTGTTCGGCTTGAGTTGTCGTTTTGTCCTAGCCACGTGGTGGTCGGTCAGCCGCATTACGTGCTGCTGGTACGGGCTCGCGTGCCTCGTCGTCGAATTGAGATAGCAGTTTACACTTCAGGTAATGCGCGCGAGGTTGTATTCCTCGGCTTCCAGGACATTAGTCCATCTGTCATTGAGTAGATCTTGATCAGCTTGAAGCTGTTGTTGTTTCTTTTTCAGGCTCCTTGTAGTGGCTATTAGCCGTTGCTTAAAGCGCTCCTGTTCGAGAGGTTCCTCAGGCACGATAAAGTCTTCATCGCTGAGGCTCACCTCATCCTCAGAAGGTGGAAGGTAATTACTGTCCTCCGAGTCTTTGTTTGCAGCCTATTCATCAGAGCTAACTTGCCCATCCTCCCGATCGTCTTGTTTAGAGTTTTGCTCGACGGGGTTTTCTTGGTCTTCGGCATCATCCGGATTATTGTTGTCTCTCGTGCCAGTATTGCTATCTTTGTTGCAGCGTGATTTAGAGCGGCGCCATCGGCGCTTTGGTTGTATCTCAGGAGGTTTATCCTCGACTGGGTCTTCTTTGTCATCATCGTTAACTTCTTTGGGTGCATCCACCATGTACACGTCATACGAAGAGGTGGTCGTCCAACGTCCGATAAACGGTGGGCTTTGGGCCTCCTCTTCTCCGGCATCATCGTCCATACCGTTGATGATTTCGGAGTCGTAATCGAGCATGTCTGTTAAGTCCTCGACAATGGCTATAAAGTGGGTGGTGGGTGGGACATGAAATTCCCTGCTCTCAGCCCCTAGTCCAGGCTGGGCATAGTTCGGATGTTGCTCCTCTGTAATGACAAGGCATCGCATTAAGTCCAGAGCCTCGCTTAAAGGCGAGGTTTGGCCTGAGAGGAGAGAGCCCGTGGAGCACGGCGAGAGAGAGACTCCTTGGCCGAACTCACACGATGCTGACTCCGAGGATTCGGAGCCCGTGTTCGAAGAAGGGTCCGGCTCCATGATGGCTGCCGGCGACACTACTTCCCCCGGCTCTCCCACAATGGGCCTAGTGGTCGCAGATAGTCCGGCGAGCTCAAGGAGCCCGCCTTCGGACCTCGCGATATGCTCCAGATCTAAGGCCAGAGCGAAGGTTGGGGCGCGAATCCTTGGAAGATCAAGTCTCCTCGGATATCAGCGACATAGTCCAGATTTCCAAAATTAATCTGGTGACCTCGGGCGTAGCTGTCGATCTGCTCTAGATGGCCAAGCGATTTGGCCCGCAGTGCGAAGCCGCCGAACACAAAGATCTAACCGGGGAGGAAAACCTCCCCCAGGGCAGCATTGTTGTAGATGATTGATGGAGCCATCGAACCTTCTGACGGCGACACAGTGGAACTCTCAATGAAAGCACCAATGTCGGTCTCAAAACCGGCGGATCTCGGGTAGGGGGTCCCGAACTGTGCGTCTAAGGTTGATGGTAACAGGAGGCAGGGACACGATGTTTTACCCAGGTTCAGGCCCTCTTGATGGAGGTAATACCCTACGTCCTGCTTGATTGATATTGATGAATATGAGGATTACAAGAGTTGATCTACCACGAGATCGTTGTGGCTAAAACCCTAGAAGTCTAGCATATATGATTATGATTGCCTCTACGGACTAAACCCTCCAGTTTATATAGACACCGGAGGGGGCTAGGGTTGTACAAAGTCGGTTACAGAGAAAGGAATCTTCATATACGAAAGCCAGGCTTGCCATTCACGCCAAGGAGAGTCCCATCCGGACACGGGAGAGAGTCTTCTGTCTTGTATCTTCACGGCCCATCAGTCCGGTCCATGTCCAACAGGTCGGACGCGCGAGGACCCCTTAATCCAGGACTCCCTCACCAAGGAGGCGTACACGAGCTACGACATGTACAAGCGGGTCGTTGACATGAGGAAGTGCCTCCTTCCCCAAAACGGCCAGGGATCCAGCCGGAAGTAGAGCAATGGCAAGCGTCGTCGCAACAATAAGTAGATGATTAGATCCTTGTTTCTCCTAGTTTAGTATGCATGTAGTCGCTTACTTTGGTGTGTGGAAATGTTATGTGTGTTGTCACTTGTGTAAGTGTATGCTTAATTGGTTATGCAATGTTGTTTTTTTAAGTATATATGTTGATGCTCTGTAGACAGAGCATAGATGTTGTGCAGACAAACAAAATCACATCGCACACGGACTAAACAATGGAACCCGTCAGTGATGTTTTCATCAATCACTCACAATTGTATACCAGCAATCGTTTTCTCACAACACACACTGCTTGTTAGCAACAATCGTCTGTGTTGTTATCGATCTTCGCACACATTTCCGATTACAGACCTGTTTGCCGCATATCACACACATCTTGTTAAGTTGAACCATTTATGTTCTCTTGTCTCAACGCGAACAGATCATCCGAGTGAACAGCATGCCATATATCACACACACCTTGATCTAGCTGACCGTTTCTTTTGTGTTGCCTAATCACAAATAGTTCATCCGAGTGAACCGTATACTGTACATCGCACACACCTTCATCTGGCTGCCCGTTTCTTTTGTTCCTCCTCATCGCAAACGGTTAATTGAACTGAACCGTATGCCCTGCATCGCACATGCAACTAAAATATGAATCGTGTTTGATGCATCCTCCATCGCAAACGACTTGCACCTTTTTTGATGGGTTTTTACACCACCGTTTGCGATTATAACATCGCACACAGTTTCGTCGAAGGGTCTCTGATCATAGTGTCGCGTTAGCAGCATCCTGCAGTAGTGAGTAGACCGACTCCTGCCTGCATATACTACTATTACTCCACACATCGACCGCTATCCAGCATGCATCTAGTGTATTAAGTTAACAAGAACGGAGTAACGCCTTAAGTAAGATGACATGATGTAGAGGGATAGATCCAAGCAATATGAACAAACCCCACATTTTTATCCTTAATGGCAAAAATACAAATACGTGTCATGTCCCTTTCTGTCACTAGGAATAAGAACCGCAAGATTGAACCCATTACAAAGCACCTCTCCCATGGCAAGAAAAATCAATCTAGTTGGCCAAACCAAATCAATAGATCAGAGAGAAATACAAAGCTATCTTAATCATGCATAAAAGAGTTCAAAGAAGACTCAAATAATATTCATAGATAATCCACAATTCATCGGATCTCAACAAACGTACCTCAAAAGAAGATTACATCGAATATATCTCCAAGAAGGTCCAGAAGAACATTGTATTGAAGATCAAAGAGAGAGAAGAAGCCAACTAGCTACTAACTATGGACACGTAGGTCTATGGTAAACTACTCAGACATCATCGGAAGGGCATCAAGGTTGATGTAGAGGCCCTCCGTGATCGAATCCCCCTTCTGCGGAGTATCGGAACAGGTCTCCAAATGGGATCTCACGAGGATAGAAACTTGTGGTGTCGGAAAAGTATTTTTGGTGTGCCCTCTGGTCTACGGGGAATATTTGGGTATTTATAGAAGAAGAATTATGGTTGGAAGTGCCACGACGGCCCCAGAAGCTTGCACCCCCCCCCTAGGGCGCGCCTGGTGAGCTTGTGGCCATCTCGTGGCTCTTCTGGCCTCCTCCCAAAGCTCCAGGGTGTCTTGTGGTCCAAGAAAAATCGTCAAAAAGTCTTGTTCCGTTCGGTATTGATTTTCTGTAAAGACAAAAACAAGGAAAAAATAGTAACTGGCACTTGGCACTAGGTTAATAGGTTAGTCCCAAAAATGATATAGAATAGCATAATAATGCATATAAAACATCCAAGATGGATAATATAATAGCATGGAACAATAAAAAAGTGTAGATACGTTGGAGACGTATCTGTGCACGGAATATATAGTCTAGGGACGAAAGGGCATGGGTCACAGTGGTTACATTGGCTTTTTAGCCCAATCTGTAGCGAAACTGGGCGGACCGGACAGTCCGGTGCGGCCGACCGGACAGTCCGGTGAGGTCAGGAGTAGCTGGGGTGATCGCCCAGGTGCGACCAGACAGTCTGGTGAGTCCGGACAGTCTGGTGAGTCCAGATGCATTTTGGTGTGCAACTGGATTGTCCGCTATGGGGACCAAACTATCCGGTAGTGCAATTTCTGTGTGACCGGACTGTCCGATAGTACAATTTCTGCACGCTTCCTTTTCTTCATCTTGACACTTCCGGTCAGCTCTTGGGTCTTGGGGTCCTTCTCTTGGGCCTTGGGGGTACTCCTTAACCTATTGTTGGAGTTCGTCCTTGTACCTAATGACACATAGCACTCTTTGGTGAGGTAGGATCCAAGTTCCATCCATATCCATATCAATCTCGTATAGGAGTGAGTTCACCTCGGTTTCGATGGCGCGTGCTCGAGCTCTTGTCATAGGTCATGGGGATGACTGAAGGATGCTCCGCATCATATAGCTCGGGCATAAATATGCTAACCACTTTCTAATTCATTGATGTAGTTGCGATGGTGGTTGTTGGGCATAGCACAGGCACCCGTCCAGGGTAGTCGGGCGTTGGCCCACCATCTCTCTCCCCCCAGCCTTCTCAGCCAGATCTAGTGGTGGTTCCATCGTCGGCTCTTTTCCATCCAACGGGTGGCAATGGTCGTTGGTCACGGGCCTATATGTCATTCCTTGCCCAAGGGCCTTTGCTTGTGGTAGTCTGGCCTCTCCTTTGTCTAGGCGGCTTTGGGGCATGTCGCTGGCCTTCGGCCATACATGATTGGTGTTGTTCTTGGTGCTTGCACGCACCATGTTGCTCCCCTCTGGATTGTGTCCATCCACCCATCAGTCCTCCTTCTACAACCTCGACGGCACTCATTCTGGTTATGTTGGGCTTGTGGACTCGTTGCTTGGTGATGTCGTTTCTATGCTCGCAGGTAATGTTAGGTCATGACTTCTGGTGGATTTGTCCCTGTGATGCTTGTGCCTCAGTTGTCGTCGTCTTCGTCATCATCGTCATGGTAGTTGTGCCTGGGTTATGTTGTAGCCGACCGTGCTCAGGCTCTCACGGTGGATGGTTCTTGCTTTCATGCATTGTGCTTCACTTTTGTTCTAATCTAGGATGGGTTGGATCTTCTTATAGTTTTGGATCGATGATTCAAGAGAGTCGATGTGCAACTCTCCTACATATGGTTAGGAAAAAACTATGAACACTAGGGGCAGGGTGTCAAACTAGTGGGGAAGCTTTTCTAGTCAACTGCCCCCACGTCGCTGCCTAGGCGACTCAGGCGGCCACCCATTCTCGTCGCCGGAGGGTGGTCCTCACTTCCCTCCCCTCATCGTCATTGTCGATTGACGCCACCGGGGATCTGCCCTAGAGGACGATGGTGGTGGCGAGCCATCTTCCTCTCGTCCTACATGCTCCGACATCCTTTCTGATGAGGCCTCCCTATCGGTTTCGCCTACATGAATGCTCGGTGTCCTATCCTGAATTGCCGCCAACTGACTTCATTGAAGACATGTGTGGGGTTGGTAGATGGCCTCATGTGGGTTCTTGGCGGCACCGACGACTTTATGTCTGTAGTTCGTGTCTAATCATTGCTAACGACTTGAGGCTGTGAGTTGGCCCCTTCAATGGCTCTTGGCGGCCTTGGTAACTTTGTTGATGTTGGTGTATGTGATGTGATCTAGTCCTGAATATGCGGTATGCCTTGTTGTGTGGTCTATGTCAGGGATGTGAGCATATACGGATGTTGAAGCGTGATGATCTGGCTTGCAACGGTGACTAAAGTGGGGGCAACAGTACATGGTAACTTAAGTTTGGTGGTGCCCTTTAGCACAGGGTCTTGAGCTCCGGAGTGAAAACTCTAGGTTTAGCCTGCGTTGGTTTTATCTTGCAATGGTGATGTTCCACATCATTCCCTTCTTGAAGGCATTGTCTGGTATTTGCTCCGACTTATTCGGTGTGGAAACTCAGGATCTAGTCTTTGAAGTGGATCTGGCGACGGCGACGTTCGACCGTCGTTCCCTTCTTGAGGTGTCGTTGTTGAAGCACTTTTCCAAGATCTATGTGTTGTCATCGGTGGTAGTTGATGTAGAGATAGTTGTTGCATGTTTGTGTTCACTTTAACCGGACTATCGGAGGCCTAGTGTATTCATAGTGCTTGTATTCCCTTGATGCTGTGTTACGAGTCAATAAAATACGCCCTTTATAAGAGAGAAAAAAGATGTCAAACTAGTTACTCCCTCCGTTACGGTTTAGAAGGCGTGCTTGGAAAATTCTTTGAGACCTAGGTGGTTATCTATTGATTATGAGATGGGCTAAAAAATAGCATTCACAGTACGCATGCATATATATAAATAGTATATCGGAGTACTAATTAGCTACTAGAAATAAATGTAATGCACCCTAAACCTTGTCTATTATGGAAACGCACGTAAATTTAACTGTGCCTTCTAAACTGTGACGGAGGGAGTAGGTATGTTCTAACTAGAAGACGGATTGTATTTCTGAAATTTTGTGCTGCAACTTGCGGTCATTGGGTGGGGAATTGGGATTATCAATCCAGAGCGACGGTGGTCTTGAGCATTCGCACAAGTTACGACGCGCGCGCCAATCTTGGACTGGATTCACGACAATCTGGATCTAGGGCGAGGATGGTGCACCACCATAGATCCACGATGCACATCACCTCTTTCAGAAGTGCAGAGCAACCAAAGCTGACCATTGTGGTGCGCCTTGCCTCGATATTTTTTTAATTAATTTTTTCATCAGAGTATACCAATTGCATCATACCAGGTTAAATTTTCCAGACAAAGAGAGAAAACAAGGGATTAGAACATGACAACGAACGTGTATACTTTTGAAAGAAAATGATGCGGTTATCGTCTACTGTAGTACTCCCTCCCTTCCTAAATATTTGTATTTTTAGATCAACTCCAACAGGCCGACCCAAACGGACCGCATTTTTGTCCGTTTGGGTTGGCCGCCCGGCCGGCGTCCGTCCTCTTTTAGATTTGGGTCGGCAGTGCGTCCAACGTGCCGACCCATTTCATGACCGCGCGCACTTTAGATCATGCCAGCAGCCATGTCGTCTCTTTGGTTTTGGCGCTCCAGCGTGCGGGAAAGGTTCGCGCGCGGGGGAAAATCGGCCTAGCGCGCGCTGGTTTTGGCGCTCCAGCGTGCGGGAAAGGTTCGCGCGCGCGCCGCGGCCGGCGCTCGTTATAAGAAGGCGCTCCCTCCACACTCTGTCCGCCGCCCACTCGTCTCGTCCCCTCTCACTAGCCTCGCCGCCTTTGCGCCACCATGTCGATTCGCCGCCTGGGCGCTTCGGATTTTCGCGGAGTCCATTAGCGCCGCTCCGGCGCCTTCTCCTTCGAGATCTGGTTTGGTGAGAAACGCCTCGTCCTCGACACCTTCGACACCGCAGAGGAGGCGGCCCGCGCGCACGACGCGGCGGCATGGCGCCTCCTAAGGCCTCGTCAGGAGATGAATTTTCCTGACGTGTCCACCTAGCGGGCGCAGGATCTCACGCCTCTCCCGCGGCTTTTCACTGACGGAGATCATCGTGTCCATCAGAGGTGGCAGCGTCGCCTTGCCATCGCCGAGATGGACGTGAAAGCCATGGTGGTGTGGCGCGAACGCTTCCCGCAGGACATCGTCGATGAGCGCCAGTTTTACAAGCAAAGGAGAACGAAGGGGACGCGAGGAGGACAGAGCGAGCCGCCTACCTGGAGGACAAGCGTGTGCGGAAGCAGGTCGCTCAATTGAAACTGAAGCTACGAGAAACGTCGGGGTGGGACTTCAAGGACGAGCAGTATGCTGATGCCTACATTCAGATATCGGAGGAGGACATTACCGAGTCGGAGTCGGAGAGCGACGAGTAGTTGGTCTTTTCTTTTATCTGTGTACGCTAGAAGTATCTATGTATCCTTTTCTATCGGAAAAAATGGCCGGCGGCGTCGGCGGCGTGGCAGGCGGGCGAGGGTGTGCTGTTGGATGTGGAGAGGCCAATGTGCCACCGACTAGCGGGCCCGGGGAGGAGAGAGGGCGAGCGCGCGCGTCAGTCTTGTGTCCGCGCCAACGCAAATCCCGCTCAAAAATGGGCCAGGAATGGGTCGGCAGACGGACGAAAGCGGACGCGCATCCGTTTGGATCGGCGCGTTGGGTCGATTTTTCTGTCTGCGCCGACCCAAATGCACGGCGATGGACGAAATGGGTCGCCCCATTGAAGTTGCTCTTAGAGATTTTAAATGGACTATCACATACGGATGTTTATAGACATATTTTAGAGTGTAGATTCACTCATTTTACTACGTATATAGTCACTTGGTGAAATCTCTAAAAAGAGAAATACTTCCTCTGTTTCTTTTTACTCCGCATATAAGATTTGATCAAAGTCAAACTGTACAAAGTTTGACCAAATTTATATAAAAAATATGAACATCTACAATACTAAAACTATATAGTATGAACATACGTTTCATGGTGCATATGATAATATTGATTTCATATTATGAATGTTCGTATTTTTTAATATAAAGTTAGTCAAACTCTACAAAGCTTGATTTTAACCAAATCTTATATGCGGACTAAACCTTATATGCGAACTAAAAAGAAACGGAGGGACTAGTTTGTAAGCCCTGATGGTTGGTGCCAATTATTCTCCTCTTACAATCTTCCAAACCTAGGAGGGAAAGAACGGGAGCAGAGGTCCAACGCAAGCCAATCATTCAGCAGCGCCCGCTAACAACCTTTTGCCAGAAAGCACTAGTATCTGCTAATCAAAAGACACCACCCTTCATCCCATTCGGTGGTTTTGTTGCGCCCAGGCCCAGGGTATCCGATGTTCATAGCTCGCATGTGCACCACAAACTACACTAGGTAGGGAAACCGCAGAGAAGTACCAACACACACTTGTGACAGGACACGTAGTTTAAAGACCACTCTAGTTTAATTCGTGTTGCTACCACTCGAGGAAGGCAAATTTGATAATTTGCCACCCCTTACCTTCCCCTTTCATAATTTGCCCCCCCCCCCCCCCCCCTCCCTCGAGAATGATAGATGGGGCCCGGGCCCGCCCGTCATTAAGACAATGGGTGGCAAATTGTGAAAGGGGAAGTAAGGGATGGCAAATTATCAAATCGCCCCTCGAGAAAAGTCTGAAAAGAACTTGCGGAAGCGACTAGTAATCAAAGTGGGGAAACAAAAGCAGAGATGACCGGACTGAGCTAGGCTCCCAACAGCCTCAGCCGTAGAGTCTAACCACAGCAGTGCAATGTAACGAAGCGCGAATCTTTGTACGTATTTCGTGATGGAACGTGCGGTTTGAACTTCGGAGATTCATATGAAGCGAGGCGCCCGGCTACAAGCAGGATGTACTGTTCCCCAGCAGAGTTGCTGCTATAGTTCCGAGCAACAGCAGCAGCAGCAGCAGGACAGCACGCACGCATCTGGACGCCGTCGACATCGCACCGAGGGTGGTGGGGGCAGGGCCCCGTTCGTTCACTCTACGACCGGCTGCCACTAACCGAAGCATCCCAGCCACACGTATTCCAATCAACAATCGAGATTAACGCCGGGACCTAACCGTATTACGATACCGCCGCAGTCCGCATCAGGCGCCGACCAGAAGCGCATTAAGCTAAACGTAACCGGGCAGCGGGCGTCACCACTGGACAGTAGATTAAGCCGACCTGAGGCTGAAGGCCAGCCATGTGAAACCCCCAGACTGTGCCGCCGAGTTAAATAAAGAGAAAGCGACCGAACACGACGGCGTAGGGTAAGGTAGACCGGTCGTTGCAGGGGACACCTCCCCCCGAGTGACTCCCTGCCGCTAGCTGAGCCAGACGTGTGGCGCAGGTGGCGACTGACGACGGAGATAGCAGTAATGCTCTCTGTGTGTGTGATTAGCGTGTTAACCCTGGCCGTACCTTCCAGAGGGATCGTGTAAGTGTACAAGTACAATGCATATTCAGATAAACTTTTGCGTGACGCCGCCATGATTAGATGACGAGCAACGCATGGCGTAAGCAATAATAATTAATCATTGAAAAATAGTGTCAGCCACCTGCACAAGAGTTCGTTGGTGACTGGCACGGAGGAATTCGGTGGTGATTTCGCGGTGCCAGGGATGATTGCCATTGCTACCAACTAATGACCGCAATCGTTCGTGCGTGCGTTCATAGTCAGAACCCTGCTGAAATTGGTTACTAGTTCATCTGGCCAAACCAGAATGTGGGGAAATGGGCAAGAGATTTACATACGGATGATGATGATTGACTGCTAATTTCTTTCGCGAACGCCTTCGCAAGCTGTTGCAATCCGCAGGATGATATGGTTCCACATTGCAGGGAGTTTTTTATCCAAAACTAGAATATGTTACTACTACTAGCATCCAAGCAGGGGAAAAAAGGAAAAAAACGAAACGGAAGGGGATGAAGGAAGGAAGAAACTACCGTCTCCTCTTCTTCCTCCTCCCCGAATCTCTTCTCATTCTTGCATCTAGCCCCCTGGGTCTGGTCTCTCCGGACTCGCTCTACTGCTCGGCGCCCGCCGCGGCCGTCGTCGGCTGGCTGCGGCGGAGCGTATCCCGGTAGCGCATGAAGGAGTCGATGCGCTGCAGCTTCAGCTGGTGGCGGAACTTGTTGATGAAGTCGTCCGCGCGCGCGTCCACCTCGCCGCCGGCCTCCTCGATCTCCTCCTCCGACACCGGCTCCTCCGGCTCCGCCGCCAGGGGGCGGCGGCGGCGCTCCCCGTCCCTCGTCGTCGCCGGCCTGCGCGCCTCCACCACCTCGGTGTCCTCCTCGGCCACGAAGTGTGCGAACGCCGACTTGTCGCTTGCCGACTTGCGGAGCCGCGCCGGCAGCCGCGGGAGCTCGGCCTCGGCCGCCGCCTCGGACATGCTCCTTTCCATGTGCACGTGCTCGTGCTCCAGCTCGCCCTGAGCCTCCGGCTCCATCTCGAGCGGCGGCAGCTGCTCGTCAGACCCCAGATCCAGCACCCCGCTCACCGGGGCCTCCGGGGCGGGGGCGGTGAAGCGGGACATGTTGAACGAGCGGAGCCGGTCGAGCGCCATTGACGGCACGCGGGACAGGCTCCTCCTCTCGCCGCCGGCCGCGGCCGCGGCGCCTTCCCCGCCCCCCGCCGGGGGCGAGGCCTTGGAGGTGACGGCGATGGTGCCGATGACGATGTTGAGCACGAGGAAGAGCACCCACGGGGTGAACCAGCCGTGGACGGTGCTCCACAGCGCGGGGATCGCCGCCTCCAGCATTGCGCCGCTTCCTCGCCGGGTGGGGTTTGGGTTTTGGCGTTTTGGGGGAGGGGAGGGGGGCGGAGGAGGTGCGAGTGGGAAGCGGTGGTGGGGAAGGGAGGAGAGTGGGGGTGCTGGTTATTTAAAGCTGGGAGGAAAGAGGTGGGGGCGTTTCCCGCACATGGGGCGCGGGAGGAGAGGCGGACAGGAAGGCCAGATTTTTGTTTTTAAAGAAAATGTAAATTATTTCTTTTGGCTGAAAAAGAGTTCTATGATAAGCATTGCAATTTCTATCTCCGTGACTGTGCATGGCTTTGTTCATTGTCTATTTGCTCCTTGACGAACTATGCACAAAATAGATGCAAATACTTTAGATTAATACTTTGTCCGGGTTTATTAGTCGCACCGTATTTTGCGTCAAAGTTTGCAAGCAAAATATAATTATATGTAACAAAGATAATAGCTTTGGAAACTTCTTTCAAATATGAATCTACAAATATAATTTCCCTACTTTAGAAAAATGTGGCAAATTATGTTTCATCAGAGATGGCTTTGCAACAAATTGCGTGAGTGAGCGGATCATATTTTCTTTTGTCAAGTCGTACATTTTTTTTGTTAGGATAGAAGGGTAAATGCATTGGTTGGTTGCTTTAAGAGTTAATAATAGACACGGCAGCGTGTTAGTTGCATGCCCAACAATGGACATCATTTTTTATTTCGTGGTAATGCACGGGATGTAATGTAACTCTATGTTACAACATGGCAATGGTTGAGGAGACAATGGATCTGCCTTCTTGGCTGAGGGGTGTCTGGCGGCGGCGGATTGGCATGAACATGGGAAGAGGGGATCTGGGCGGAGAGCAGGACGGTTGGCGGGGGACTTCTACTTCGCGGTCCATGGGGAAGTACGGTGTGAAAGAGGGAGGCGTCATGGCGAAGCTTAGATGGGTGTCATCCGGTTTTAAAGGAGAGGGATCCAGCGCGAAGTGGCCCGTCATGGCGAAAAAACGAGCAGGAAGGGGAGGGGCTGGCAGAAAAAGGAAACATGTGTCATTAGTGGGGATTTTGTGGAACTGCGTGTTAAAGATAATATGGAGCCTGAACTATTGAGACGGTTGGATTTTGGGGAACTAGCTCGGTGCCCGTTTGATGTGCGCGACAAGCCCAGGCGCACGCATACGAGGGAGAAATCATTTTCAATTTTGGTGACAGTCTTAATCATTTGTTTGTCCGTAGCAACGCACAGGCGTTCTACTAGTAATTATATGTAACAAAGATAATAACTTTGGAAACTTCTTTCAAATATGAATCTACAAATGTAATTTTGTTGGCATATACTTATATTCTGATAATCAAATATAAGGTCAAAATTTACAAAGGGGCTAATAAATTGGATGTAGTATTATCCTTCCGTTGGAAAGTTTAGTTTCCAATACATCGTTTGTTAGATGGCACCACACTTGGGAGCAGGTCCATTTTGTGTCTTTTCGTGTTTCGGGGACACAGAAAAGGTTAGAATTTGAATGTTAGAGATACTATTTTTAGTTGATGCTAGAGATACTTCGACAGGGATTTTATGCACGGAATTGTGTCACTGGTGTATATAGGTTATCATTGTTTTAACTGATGAAACTAAAATCTACGGCACACTTTCATCATGGATAACATATCATACACAAGTGTGTAAGAAACATGCGGAAGGTGGGGACTTTATTTAAAGATAATTTCCCCGTGGAAAGCGCTCTTTAGGAAGTCGCGACATGTGCTTGCTGATCTAGCAAGTGTTCTTTGGACGTGGATACAAACGCAAAATGCGACATAACTTTGGATATTAGAGATGCTTCTTAGAGGATTTTGCTGATTCATGTAGCATTATTGATATACTATTTCAAGTTTGTAAGGAAAACACTATACACATTGTCATGGGATGGAGGAAAGTGAAAGTTGTGACAAACTTAGTCGTTAAATCTATCTTATTACTTGGGTAATGCGGAAGGTAAGGACCCTATTCAAAAAAGGGTCATACAGAGAAACCCACTCCTTAGGGTGATGCTACACGTGCATACTATGAAACCAAGGTCGCCTTCAACTCACCGCTTACTTGATAGTGGTATGACAAGAATATTCGTAAATATAAAAAGGAAATTTCATGAGTGTGCTTAACACGGGTGTATAATAGAAAAATGTGGTTTCAATAGGCTTTATATCGACCATCTTTGTGACGAAAAAACACTTGTATGTAAAAAGGTAACCTCATGCATCCACGAAACCACCACTATCTACAAAGTCCATCATAGGAAAATAAGCAACTCAGAAAATTACAACGAAAAGCCAATAGTAAGATTCTAAAAAGCCAATAGTGCTCAGGTATGTCAGGCTTGTTATCGTCCCAAGAAGAGATAAAAATCAAGAAAATGCTATACTCCTAAGATAAACACAAACAACAACATCCTTAAGATTAACAAAAGCAACATCACGAAAATACTAGATTTTGTGATTATGTATGGCTTTGTTCATTGTTCATTTCCTTGATGAGAGGTGTACAAAATATAGATGAAAATATCTTATACATTATTGTTCTTTCTTTAGAAAGTTTCGGTTCCAAGATGCATCGGTTGTCGAATGGCACCACATGTAGATGATGACTCAGTAAGTGTTCTTTCGGCGCTTGGAGGGACGCAAAAAGGGTACAAATTTTGTGTTAACACTTTTTCACTTGACAAAAATGACCAAAGAACGCACCAGATTTGTTTCCTATGTGTCAAAGGTTTTTGCAGGATTAAAACCATGTTTTCGCTTTGGCGGCCAATACCTGACCACATAGTTTTAATTTCATTACATCATAAGCAAAATCATTTAGTTTAAATGTCCCGCATATTTCATCAAAAAGTTGCGTGAGTTGATACGAATCCTCTATACTGTCACCTATGAATTGCTTATTCTGCAGCATCCCGAGTAAACTCAGATTAATTCCTTAAGTTTCACCTTGGGTCTCGGACCTACACATGTGAATATATATTTAATAGGCAGCCCCTAGATATTTAATGCAGCGATTTGATAAAAAAATCAAACTCGGCAATGGTTGCTTAGCACCTGCAAAATAACTTAGTACACACCAAAACTTTAAACAAAGACCAAAATGCGCTTAGCTCTTGGCAAGAGCACCGGAAAAAGCTTGATGTCTGGCAAATGCATAGGGTTTAGTTCTAGCATTCTCAAAGCAAGAGTTTTGATCCCACATGGAGCACATGAAGTGGTCTCTGCCTATTAATGATTGAGAGTGGAGAGGGCGACGACTCACAAGCGGGAAAGGGAGGACGGACGCGGAGGAGGGCGATCGATTTGGAGGAATTAACCAATTTGAAGGGATTTGGAGTAGGACCGACCTTTCAGGTCCAGCGTGGTAAATGTGTCTGGGCGTTCTCGTATTTGCCCCAGATATGAGACGGATATGAGGGGTGCTGGATAGCTCGAATTGGTCTAGGTTTGGTGAGTCCGGTTTGATGGTGTTTTTCTATCGGGTCTTGTTCGTGCTATCCACATGAAGTAAAGGACATATAGGGAGGAAGCAGTGGTCGATTGTAGATGCTCTTAAGGGCACTCCAAAGCGGACCCTCGAACCCAAGCGTCTGGATCAAGCTGTCCGGATGCAATTTAGCATCCAAGGCGACCTGCATCGGTCCGTGGACCAGTCCGGACGTCTGTTTTCCCGCAACTAGAAGTGAACCAGGGGTCTTTGTGGGAGTCTGGACCACCAGCCACGTAGGACTCAACAACCCTACTAGGATCTCGTGTCTCCATCCTTTCACGTTTCTCCGCATCCGCTTTATCTCTCACCCCGCCGCCGCTCCACCACCCCGCCCGCCCGCCAAGCACTTCACGGAACTCTGCGACCTCCACTGCTATGCCTGGCCTCCACACTGCTTGTCCTCTGTCGCTGGACCACACCTCATGTCCATCCACCGGTAAGTACGTACCATCCGCCTCTACGGTAGTCACCACACGGGGGCAAGTGTTTGCTGAAATGTCCATGGTACTTTTTTTGTCCATTCTTTGAAGGGATGGATTATGACACGGAGTACATATACGAGCACTACATTGAGTCGTCCGACGAGGAGGACTACATGGATAAAATGACGATGATGCAGGCGATCCTACAGATGGGAAGCGTGTGGAAGAGCATTTTCTGAATTTCAACAGATCGATCAAGGGTCATCGAGTTCTCAATGGGAACAGGGCAATGGGCCATTTGACACTGTTGGACGACTACTTTTTCCCCGATGCCCTATTCCCTGACAATTTTCATTGGCGCTTTCAGATGCAAAAAAATGTCTTTGATCGCCTCTACCATGGCTTTTCAGTCTTTTGATGACTACTTCATCTGGAAGAAGGATGTCATAGGAAGGATTGTATTCTCTGGTTCCATAAGTGCACGGCAGCATTGCAGATGCTTGCATATGGCACGACCACTAATTCGTGGAATGAATACCTCTGTATGTCTAAGAGCACATGCAGAGATGCCATGGTAAGATTTGCTATTGCCGTGATCAAGGTGTTTGGACCTCAGTACTTGAGAGAACCAACTGCGACAGGCAACTAGAGGCCCACCATCATTCTTGATGAAGTTGCATCACAGATATCTGAATTTAACACGCTTCCTTTGGCATGCCCGGGTCTGACAATGACATCAATTTGCTAAAGCTATCTCCCTTGTTTGCTAGGCTCATTGAAGGAAAATTTTCTCCTTATGACTATACAATCAATGTTCATGAATAAAACATGGGTACTATCTCATTGACGGTATCTATCCTTCGGGGCTACCTCTGTCAAGAGCATCTCTGAGCCAGTTGGTAAAAAATGGTATTAGTTTGCCCGAAGACAAGAAGCATCTAGAAAGGATGCGAAGAGGACATTTGGAGTTCCATAGATCTATTTTGCATTTGTTCATGGACCCGCTAAACAATGGGATCCAAAGACCTTGTGAGAGGTGATGACATGTTGTGTGATCATGGACAACATGATCATGGAGGATGAGCGTGAAGATGCTGCCGCAGCTCTTGAATTTGAGAACATGGTGATCCTATCGAACTTTCAGATGAGAATCCAGTCGTGTTTCACGAGTTTGTTCAAATACATCAACAAATTCGACATCGAACAACTAATGAGCAACTCATGAAAGATTTGATTAGGCACTTGTGGGATGTTTTTTTGTTGGAGAATCATAGGGTTTATTATTCCAAAATGAAATGAGAGAGTTACAATCCTCAGTGACTAACTCATTGACACAAGGAGGTGGTTTCCCCAGCCAACATGATATACTATCACCAACCCTCCCAAAGTTCTCTAAATAATCTGCAACTCTATTATGTTCTCGAAGAATTTTAACAGGAATAACAATCCTATCATTCAAAAGACTCTTAATATCTCTAACCAAATGGCCATACGTCGATCTATCAAGAGAATCATCTGATAGTGCTCTAAGTCCATCGAACAGTCTGAATGGAGTAAAACCGTAGCACTAGAGTGTTTAACCGCTAGCTTTGGTTCAAGGGCTTCATTACAATGGAAAAGTTTGTGATAAGCCGCAAAGATAACGTCCCCTTTATCATCTCAGAGAATCATTCCAGAACTCGCCGAGCCATCTGAAGAATTGTAAGAACCACCAGTAGCCAATGCCATCGGTCCCACATGAGGCTTGGGCCATGGCTTGATGGAAGCGGCAGGCTCCGCCTGCACTATTTTGGCAGGTGGGGCACCATTCAGTGGGGCTTTACCTTTGATTATCTCGTCTGCCGACCTTGAGCTCTGAATGAAAGTGTTGTAGTAACTAATCAAAAAATCACAGGACACCTTTAAAGGAAGGATTGTTTTGCCATGCACGAGTTCATTTCACAGATACCAGATCCACCACAACACCATTATGATCATGCTTCTTAATTGCTCCTGTGAACCGACTAGGAGATGGAGCAGCCATTCATCGGTGGTACAAGTAATCTCCTCCCTACTTGGTAATGGAAGTGCCACCTCATGGTATCCCAAAGAACAACAACATTGGGGCATACAAGCAGAGCATGAAAAGAAGACTCTTTTTCCCAATAACACAATTTACAATAGCCATGCATACCTATGTGTCTTCTGAACTTCTCTGCAGCAGTAGGTAGTGAACCCGATGACACTTGCCAGACAAAGTGTTTCAATTTTGGTGGGACCATCGTACCCATACTAACTCCCATAAGGATCTATCATCCTGGGGTGATGAACTAGAAACACCAAGATAGAACTGGACATTATGACTAGACATAGCAAAATTATACGCTGATTTAACTGTGAAATTTCTAGACTTTTCCCACAGCCAGGATATGAAGTCCTCCGGCTGTTGTGGTTGTGTACAAATTCACTGAATTGACTCAACATCCGCCTGACAGAAGTGTTGTTGCAAAAGATCCAAACTCCAATTACCACGATCATCCATGAAGTTCGGTACTTTGTTAAGATGACAGTTCCTCTTTGGCAATATAGGAGTATATGGAGGTCCGCGTGGTATCCATGGGTCACTCCAGGCTCGTATATTTTCACCATTACCAACACACCATAACATACCTTTTTTAATAAATCCAGACCATGTTCAATTCTATCCATATCGCCGAACCATTATTTGGGAATACTATATCCACTAGGTTCCCGTTCGGAAAATATTTAGCTTGAAGGAGCCTCGCAGAAAGTGACTCCGGGGCTGTTAAAAGCCTCCAAGCTTGCTTGGCTAGCAAAGCTTGGTTATAAGCTCTCATATCCCGAAAGCCAATGCCCCATTTAGACTTTGGCAAGATTAACTTATCCCAAGCCACCCATGCCATCTTATTTCTACCATTCTCCACACCCCACCAATATTGTCTCATCATCTTTGTTAAGTCATCACAAACAGAGAATGGGAGCTTGAAGATAGTCATGACATAAACTGGAATAGCTTGTGCACCGGATTTTATTAACACCTCCTTACTAGCATGTGAGGAAAACTTCTCACCCCAATCTACCAATCTCTTCCTCAATCTAGAGTGCAAATATTCGAATCACGCTTTATGCATTCTTCCCTCTGGGACAGGAAGACCCGGATATTTTGGTTCGAAACCATGTTGCGAAACCTCCAAAATCTGTTTGACCTCGTCTACAACTCAACCAAGGCATCCGTCGGAGAATAGGATGGAACACTTTGAAGGATTAATGAGTTGACCCATTACTGAATCATAAGTGTTCAGAACATCCTTGGCGGTCGATGCTTAATCACCAGCCGCATGAAAGAACAGTAGAGAGTCATCCGCAAATGAAAGTGCGTTATATTGACTAGAGGGGGGGGTGAATAGGCGATTTTTATGAATTCTTCACTGAGGAATTTCAGGGTGAGGAAATTCCTGAGTGAAGAACCACTTGCAGTGGAATAAGTACTCAGAAGTAAACATAACAGAGCATGAGCATGGTCTTCATGATGAAATGAAAACAAGCACAGAGTAGAGAAAGCGTAAACACATGATAAATAGAATGAAGACATACAGACTGAAGAAATTTGAGATGAGGAAATAGAGAAAGTCTTCAGTCAGAGTCTTGAAATAGATATGAACGAGCACACAACACAGATATGAGGAAATGGAAGGGTTGAGGAAATGGAACCAGTTAGCTCGGTCAAGACAATGATTTGGTAGACCAGTTCCAACTGCTGTGACAGTTGTACGACCGGTTAGGGCGGCTAGGTATTTAAACCTGAGGACATGATAACCCACAAGTATAGGGGATCGCAACAGTTTTCGAGGGTAAAGTATTCAACCCAAATTTATTGATTCGACACAAGGGGAGCCAAAGAATACTCTCAAGTATTAGCAGTTGAGTTGTCAATTCAACCACACCTGGAAACTTAATATCTGCAGCAAAGTTTTTAGTAGCAAAGTAATATGATAGTAGTGGTAACAGTAGCAAAAGGTAACAGTAGTAAAAGTAATGTTTTTGGTATTTTGTAGTGATGATAGCAATAGCAACCGAAAAGTAAATAAGCGAAGAACAATATATGGAAAGCTCATAGGCAATGGATCAGTGATGGAGAATTATGCCGGATGTGGTTCATCATGTAACAGTCATAACCTAGGGTGACACAGAACTAGCTCCAGTTCATTGATATAATGTAGGCATGTATTCCGAACATAGTCATATGTGCTTTTGGAAAAGAACTTGCATGACATCTTTTGTCCTACCCTCCCGTGGCAGCGGGGTCCTTACGAAAACTAAGGGATATTAAGGCCTCCTTTTAATAGATAACCAGAACAAAGCATTAACACATAGTGAATACATGAACTCATCAAACTACGTTCATCACCGGTAAGTATCCCGATTATTGTCAATTCGGAGTTAACGGATCATAACACATAATAGGTGACTATAGACTTGCAAGATAGGATCAAGAGCACTCATATATTGATGAAAACATAATAGGTTCAGATCTAAAATCATCGCACTCGGGCCCTAGTGACAAGCATTAAGCATAGCAAAGTCATAACAACATCAATCTCAGAACATAATGGACACTAGGGATCAAACCCTAACAAAACTAACTCGATTACATGATAAATCTCATCCAACCCATCACCGTCCAGCAAGCCTACGATGGAATTACTCACGCACGGCGGTGAGCATCATGAAATTGGTGATGGGGGATGGTTGATGATGACGATGGCGATGGATTCCCCTCTCCAGAGCCTCAAACGGACTCCAGATCAGCCCTCCCGAGAGGTTTTAGGGCTTGGCGGCGGCTCCGTATCGTAAAACGCGATGATTTCTTCTCCTTGATTTTTTCCCCGAAACTCAATATATGGAGTTGGAGTTGGAGTCGGAGAGGCAACAAGGGGCCCACGAGGTAGGGGGCACGCCCCCCCCCTCCTGGAGACGGTGGGCCCCCTGGCCTTCATCTTTTGCATGTATTTTTCTTATTTTCTGAAAAGTGGCTCCGTGAAGTTTCAGGTCATTCCGAGAATGTTTGCTCCTGCACATAAATAACACCATGGTAATTCTGCTGAAAACAACATCAGTCCGGGTTAGTTCCATTCAAATCATGCAAGTTAGAGTCCAAAACAAGGGCAAAAGTGTTTGGACAAGTAGATACGACGGAGACGTATCAACTCCCCCAAGCTTAAACCTTTGCTTGTCCTCGAGCAATTCAGATGAAAAACTGAAAGTGATAAAGAAAAACTCTTACAAACTCTGTTTGCTCTTGTTGTTGTAAATATGTAAAGTCAGCATTCAAGTTTTCAGCAAAAATTATAACTAACCACATTCACAATAACGCATAGGTCTCAAGTTTACTCATATCAATACGTAATAAACTAGCGAGCAATAATAATAAATCTCGGATGACAACACTTTATCAAAACAATCATAATATGATATAACAAGATGGTATCTCGCTAGCCCTTTCTGAGACCGCAAAACATAAATGCAGAGCACCTTTAAAGACCAAGGACTGACTAGACATTGTCATGGTAAAATAGATCCAGTCAAGTCATACTCAATGTAAACTAACAATAATGAATGCAAATGACCGTGGTGCTCTCCAACTGGTGCTTTTTAATAAGAGGATGGTGACTCAGCATAAAAGTAAATAGGTAGGCCCTTCGCAGAGGGAAGCAGGGATTTGTAGAGGTGCCCGAGCTCGGTTTTGAAACAGAGGTGAATAATATTTTAAGCGGTATACTTTCATTGTCAACATAACAACCAAGAGATGGCGATATCTTCCATGCTACACACATTATAGGCGGTTCCCAAACAGAATGGTAAAGTTTATACTCCCCCTTCCACCAACAAGCATCAATCCATGGCTTGCTCGAAACAACGAGTGCCT
The DNA here is from genome assembly GCF_018294505.1 of Triticum aestivum. Lineage (NCBI taxonomy): Eukaryota > Viridiplantae > Streptophyta > Magnoliopsida > Poales > Poaceae > Triticum > Triticum aestivum. The sequence goes on along the minus strand of NC_057812.1, from coordinate 539,577,681 downwards.
CCAACTAACAAGAGTCCCAGGGGGAGTTTTGTTTGCAATTATTTTGATTTAGTTTGCATAAAGCATGGGATTGGGCATCCCGGTGGCCAACCATCACTACAGAAAAAAGACACATTCGTGACATTTTGGGCCGAACAATTTTTTTTTCTGTCATACATATGACACTTCTATGATGATAATTGTGACAAAACCCGATATCATCATAGATGTGGTGGGCTCCTACTTCTATGACAAAAAATCATGACAAATAATGGGATTTTTGTCCTGGGCGGGCCGGAGACGCAGCTGCACGACATTCTTTGGGCCGTCCATGACGGAAAAACCATGGTAGAAGCGAGGGGGAGGAAAATTTCGGGGAGTTCCCGGTTACGGTGGGAGGTCGGGGGCCGAGCGATGCACGTTTCTCTCGTACACGTACGTGTGTGTGTGCGAGGTGTTGGGCTCTAACTGAACCCGAGCGATTGCACTACAGGCTACGTGTTACTGAACCCGAGCGATCGATTGATGGCTGCTAACTGAACCCGATCGAGCGATTCCTTCGCTACTCCTGCTAACTGAAGCCGATCGATTGAATGAACAGTGAGTGTTGCGCGCGGGGGGGGGGGGGGTTGGATGAACAGTGAGTGGTGGCGTTGCCTCTGGATGAACATGACCCCGTGGTGTGGTTGAGGGCTGGATGAATAGTAGACGGTGGAGGGGTGCCCATGGAGGGGTGGTTGAACAGGACCCCGTGGTGTGGAGGGCTGGATGAACAGTAGATGGTGGAGGGGTGCCCGTGAAGGGGTGGTTGAACAGTAGCTGGCGGAGTAGCGCGCGGTCGAGGCTGGATGAACAGGAGCCCGTGGAGGCTGGAGGAGGTCGACGGTAGCCCGTGGAGGCTGGAGGAGGTTGACGATGGAGATGAACAGTATCCCGTGGAGTCCCGTTTTGCGGTACGCCACACCCCTCCCGATGAACAGGACCCCTGTTTCGACCATAGGAGGTCCGTTTCGTCCGTTTTGCGGTACGCCACACCCCTCCCGATCAACAGGAGCCCCGTTTCGACCGTAGGAGGTCCGTTTCCTCCGTTTTGCGGTACGCCACACCCCTCCCGATCAACAGGACCCCCGTTTCGACCGTAGGAGGTTCGTTTTCTCCGTTTTGCAGTATGCCAGACCCCTCCCGATCAATAGGACCCTGTTTCGAACGTAGGAGGTCCGTTTCCTCCGTTGTGCGGTATGCCATGCCTCGTTTCCATCGCCTGTTCCGTCCAAGCCCTCCCGATGAACACGACCACGCATTCCGTTCCGACCCAGCCGGTTGGCTCCCACGCGTTCCGTTGCCTCCCGATGAGCACGACGCATTCCGTTGCCTCCCCATGAACACGATGCATTCCGTTGCCTCCCCATGAACACGACGATGACGCTGTTTCTCCATTCCGATCCAGCCATGTACACGAGCTCTGGCTGTACGTATGCGTGAGTAGGCGTTCGAGACCCCGCCCGTATGTACACATACGTGGCCGTATTTTCTTTCTTGCACCCTGGTCGCTGTACGTACATGTACATGCTACGTGCGCGCCTCTACTATGACACGTACGCGCCTCTACTACGACACGTGCGCGCCTCTACATCCACTAGTATATATGTACGTACACGTTCGCGACCAGAATGACAACGCTACGTACGCTTCGACCAGGTGGGTCCCGACTGTCAGGCACTTCCTTGCGTGCGAAGATGTAGCTGGTGGGTCCCAGGAGTCAGGGGGGCGAATCGTTTTTTTTTTGCCCGGACGCACTTCCTTGCGTGCGAAGATGTAGCTGGTGGGTCCCAGCAGTCAGGGGGGCGAATCGTTTTTTTTTTGCCCAGACGCACTTCCTTGCGTGCGAAGATGGAGCTGGTGGGTCCCAGCAGTCAGGGGGAAACGCTTTTTTCACGAAATAAAGTGGCCCATCCGGTGGTCCTAGCTGTCAGGTGGAGGAATCATTATTTTCCGCGTAATAAGGAGGCACTTCCTTGCTGCAGCCGTGGACCCAGTTGTCAGCCTCTCCATGTACAATCCACGTATGATGGAAGTCGTTCCTTGACCATGTTGACCACGCCGCACCGAGAGCACTAGGGCGGTGGACGACGGTGAGGCCTAGCAAGGGGACGACGCGGAGCCGGGGAAGACGCGACAGTGGAAGCCCGCGCGGAGAGGAGTACGAGGGTTCACTGGTTCGGCTGCGGTGTGAGGCTGCCGTCGCTGCAGGGCCTGGCCAGCGGTGGGAATAGTAGGGGGCGGTGAGGCCTCCGCGGCAGCACATCCGGCCACGGGAGGCAGGAGCATGCGGCACGACCGGCGCTGCTTTGGGCGGCTGGAGCAAGAAGACGAGAGGTTGAAGAAGCACTACGGCTGTTGGATGGACATCGTACGGTCACTGGAGCTAGAATCGTTTATATTGACTAAGTTGACAAAGTGTAACACCCTCGATGCAGCTATATCTCCCACGTGTCGAAGCACGACTTAGAGGCATAACCGCATTGAAAGCAATGTCGCAAGTGAGGTAATGTTCACACAACCCATGTAATACATAAGGGAAAGAGATACATAGTTGGCTTACAATCGCCACTTCACACAATTACATGAATAAAACATTACATCATCTAGATACAATCAAGGTCCGACTATGGAACCAAAATAAAAGAAGAACCCCAAATGCGACAAAGGTCCCCGATCGACCCCAACTAGGCTCCACTACTGATCAACTAGAACGAAACAACATAAAGGACAAGATCTTCATCGAGCTCCTCCTTGAGCTTGGTTGCGTCATCTGCACAGTTCAACGGCACCTGCAAGCTGGTTTTGGAGGTATCTGTGAGCCACAGGGACTCAGCAATCTCGCACCCTCGCGATCAAGACTATTTAAGCTTATGGGTAAGGTAAAGGTATGAGGTGGAGCTGCAGCAAGCGTCTAGCATATATGGTGGCTAACATACGTAAAAGAGAGCGAGAAGAGAAGGCAAAGCACGGTCAATAAAAGTATGATCAAGAAGTGATCCTAAAACAACCTACGGCAAGCATAACTCCAACACCGTGTTCACTTCCCGGACTCCGCCAGAAAGAGACCATCACGGTTACACACGCGGTTGATGCATTTTAATTGAGTTAAGGTTCAAGTTATCTACAACCGGACATTAACAAATTCCCATCTGCCCATAACCGCGGGCACGGCTTTCGAAAGTTCAAATCCCTGCAGGGGTGTCCCAACTTAGCCCATCACAAGCTCTCACGGTCAACGAAGGAATAGACCTCCTCCCAAGACATTCCGATCAGACTCGGTATCCCGGTACAACAAGACATTTCGACAGGGTAAAACTAAACCAGCAACACCGCCCGAATGTGCCGACAAATCCCGATAGGAGCTGCACATATCTCTTTCTCAGGGCACACTCAGATGAGCCAGACGTCGGGTAGGCCAGCCCAGAGTTACCCCTGGTAGCCCCGAACATCGCTCAGTTGGACCAACACTCAGAGGAGCACTGGCCCAGGGGGGTAAATAAAGATGACCCTTGAGTCCGCGAAACCCAAGGGAAAAAAGGCTAGGTGGCGAATGGTAAAACCAATGTTGGGCATTGCTGGAAGAGCTTTACTTAAGGCGAACTGTCAAGGGGTTCCCATTATAGCCCAACCGCGTAAGGAACGCAAAATCCGGGAACATAACACCGATATGACGGAAACTAGGGCGACAAGAGTGGAACAAAATACCAGGCATAAGGCCGAGCCTTCCACCCTTTACCAAGTATATAGATGCATTAATTAAATAAGATATATAGTGATATCCCAACAAGTAAAACATGTTCCAACAAGGAACAACACCTCCATGTTCCAACAAGGAACAAACTTCAATCTTCACCTGCAACTGACAACGCTAAAAGAGGGGCTGAGCAAAGCGGTAACATAGCCAAACAACGGTTTGCTAGGACAAGGTGGGTTAGAGGCTTGGTTCAACAAAATAGGAGGCATGATAAGCAAGTGGTAGGTATCGCAGCATAGGCATAGCAAAAGAGCGAGCATCTAGCAAAGCAAAGATAGAAGTGATTTCGAGGGTATGATCATCTTGCCTGAAATCCCGCAAGGAAGAAGAACGAGTCCATGAAGAAGACAAACGGACGTAGACGAACGGGTCCTCACAAACGCGACGTTACCGGAATCAACCCGAAGAAGCAAACACCGGAAAGAAGCACACAACATAGTAAACAACCACGACATAGACATGGCATGATGCACAAACAAGAATGATGCATGTCCGGTTTAAAGAGGGCATGGCATGGCAAAGTGCACAAACAATCCTATAAATTAAGTGGAGCTCATTATGCAACGGAGTTGCATATTGAAGAAAACACCACATGACTTATTTAGTTCTCTCTCGTTTATGTACCCAACAAGATTAAATGTTGTTAGCATGGCAAGAGGTGAAACATGATGAAACTATCTAATCTAGGCAAGTTTAAATGAGGCCGGAACAACAAAACAACAATTCCGGAAACTCCTCATATGCATATTATAGATTTGGTACTGTTCTGCCCTAAACACAATTTTAGAGTTGTTTAACATGCAAATAAAAGTCACCATGTTAAACTAGGCATTTTTCTACCCCATTTACATATAAAGTTTGTTAGATTTGGAGCTATGGTTGAATAGTTATGAATTAAATCATTTTAACATGGCATAGGAGTAAATTTAACCAAACATCATTTTAAATATTTTAAACATGGAAGAAAATGATATATTATGAAACTAGATGCAATTCTAAGAATATTACATATAAAGTTTAATTAATTCCGATGCATGGTTAATTAATTATGAGCAATGCAAGAAAATGGCATTTCCTGTAATTATGCAATGTTCAGGAAAATTTAGCAAAACGTCCAAGGGAAAAAAATGAGCACGGGCTGAAACTGAACTGGCCCATCAGTATGAAAAAAAAGGAAGGGGCCCTGGGGTGAGCTCACATTGGGCCTGGGCCGGCCAGTGGAGAGGTAGGCCGGTGGGGCTACAACCCACGCTGTTGGCGAGGCGCGGTCAACGCACATGAACGGGCTCCTGCTGCTCGTTACCATCAGAGGCAGCTGAGACTTGCATCGCAGCAGCAGTAGAAAGCGTCAGAGGACTGCGGAGGCCAACGGATGGCAAGGGGAGGTTTCTCCGGCGAGCGGTGAGATGGAGCGGACGAGGCTCGGCGATATAGAGGAGACAGCGGACGGCCAGGCGCGAAGCAGAGGCAACGGCAGCGGCAGGGACGAACACGCCCAGGTGAGGGCGCTCGTCCAAGGTAGCTATGGCAGAGGGGCGACGCAGCTCCTGAGAAGGAAGGGGAGGCCGGTGGATGACGGGGAAACGGGCGGATCTGGGCGGCGGGAGTCCATCTTCGATGATGGTGGCGCCGGTTGGTGCTCCTAGGTGTGCTCCTGCAAGGTGCGGAGGCCATGGCTCGCTCCTTCCGGTTCCTGCGAGAAGATGCAGAGGAAGAGAGAGAAGAGATTAGAACAGAGGAGGGAGAGAGACGAAGCAGGAGGGTAGAAGAAAAGAGCAGGGGCGCGCGACAGATGCTCATCTTGCTGGGTGGTTCGGTCCCTGGCGGCGGCGCCGGACGACAAGGTGAGGAGGAGGAGCACGGGGAGGATCTGGATCGAAGAAGAGTAGTGGCTGGGCGCGGAAGGAGAGGCGCAGGTGGATCGGGAGGAGATTCCGAGGTTGGGGAATGAGTGCGTCGGCGGCGGCTGGGAGGATCCCTAGAATTTAGGGATTTGGTCTGAAATTAGACTAGGGGTGGGCTATAAATATACATCACGGATTAGGTTATGGGCTATCTCGACCCTATGATCGCAATCGGACGATCGCGGATAAAATAGCTAGGGAGTCCAATTAACAAAATGAAGATGTTTTGTAGATGTTTGGGGATGATCCGGACACAACGGTGGCGACAGTCCGGGTTGGGTCCGGGGAAGTTTCGGACACGCACGTGAGGGGTTGGTTGGAACTCGTGGCTGTGCAGAAGGGCTCGAGCTGAGAGAAGAGAAGAGAGAGAGGCCCGGCGACTGTTTTCGGAGACCGAAAACATCCGACGAAAAGATCGGCTATACTGCCGCTATAGTTATCCGTTGGGGCGTCAAACGGACTCCGAACGCGATGAAACTTGGCAGGCGGTCTACTAACAACAAAACAACACCGCACGCCAACTTTCATCCCATTCCGAGAACATTTTCCGGTCACTTATAAAATACTATTTTGGACATGCCGCGGGCGCGTGCAAGTGTGTCTGGGCTCAGAACGGACAACGGAAAGAACGGGGGAACCCGGACGGATGCAAGTTTTTTAAAACATGATGATGCAATGCACATGATGACATGGAAAGATGCAACACGCAATCGAATGACACGGCAACAACAACGAATAACTGGGGAACACCAGGCACATCGGTCTCGGGGCGTTACACAAAGCCCTCCGTCCTCGTCAACTTAGTAGGCCCACAAGTCAGCCTCCCATCAAGGTGGGTCCCAGCTAGCAGGGGGTATTCATTTTTTTGTGCGTAATAAGGAGGCACTTCCGGTGGGTCCGAGCTGACAGCAGGGGGAACATTTTTTTTCGCGAAATACGGTGGCCCGTCGGGTGGGTCCCAGCTATCAGGGGCAAACGTTTTTTCGCGAAATACTTGTGGGCGTCCGGTGGGTCCATGCTGTCAGGTGGAGGGATAATTATTTTTCGCGTAATAAGGAGGCACTTCCTTGCGGCTGCCGTGGACCCAGCTGTCAGCCTCTCCACGTACAGTATTCTTCCAATGGAATTCGGTCGTTGACCACATTGACCACACCGCGCCGAGAGCACCACAGTTGTGGACGACGGCGAGGCCTAGGAAGGGGACGACACGGAGCCGGGGAAGACGCGGCAGTGGATGCCCACGCGTAGAGGAGTACGAGGGTTCACAGGTTCGGCTATGCTGCCGTCGCCGCAGAATAACAGGGGGTGTGGGTGAGTGGAGTGGAGGGATGGCCTGGCCAGCGGTGGGAGTAGTATGGGGGCGGTGAGGCCTCCGCGGCAGCACAGCCGGCCACGGGAGGCAGGAGCACGCGGCACGACCGGCGCTGCTTTGGGTGGCTGGAGCAAGAAGACCAGAGGTTGAAGAAGCACTACGGCCGTTGGATGGACATCGTACGGTCAGTCGATCTAGAATCGTGCATATTGACTAAGTTGACAAAGCCCTTCGTCCCCGTCAACTTAGTAGGCCCACTATACCGAGTCCTAGCTAGCAGGGGGAGTATTCATTTTTTGTGCGTAATAAGGAGGCACTTCCTTGCGTGCGAAGATATAGCTAGTGGGTCCGAGCTGTCAGCGGCGGTAACGTTTTTTTGCGAAATACAGAGGCCCTTTCGGTGGGTCCCAGATGTCAGGTTGAGGAATCATTATTTTGCGCGTAATAAGGAGGCATTTCCTTGCATGCAGCCATGGACCCAGCTGTCAGCCTCTCCACATACAGTCCACTTTAGATTCATGTCAGTCGTTGACCACGTTGACCACGCCACGCCGAGAGCACCAGGGCGGTGGACGACGGCGAAGCCTAGGAAGGGAATGACACGGAGGCAGGGACGACTCGACAGTTGTTTTTGTTTCCCACGTGGAGGGGAGTACGACTGTACGAGGGTTTACTGGTTTGTCTGCCGTCGCTGGAGAATAACAACAGGTGTGGGTGAGTAGAGGGATGGCTAGGCCAGCGATGGGAGTACGGTGGGGTGGTGAGGCCTGCGCGGCAGCCCAGCCGGCCGCGGGGAGGAGGGAGCAGGCAGTCCCGCCGGCGCTTGTTTGAGTGGCTGGAGCAGGAAGAGCAAAGATTGAAGAAGCACGACGGCCGTTGGATGGACATCCAACAGTATACAAGCCATCTGTGGAAAGCCTCAAATCTGTGGAAAACAGCATACAACCCAACTGCCATTATTTCAAATAATTTACAGCCCATTTGCTAATTCTTACGGGTTTTTTGGAGCCCATATTCTTTTTGTTAGCATTACAGCCCATATTGTGGCCACGGTTAAAAAATTATACGAGATTTTGCATATGTCGATGCAGTCTGAACTGTTTTTAATCCCGAAATTTCGAGTCACATTCAGACTGATTTTAAAAATAAATGTATATCAATATAAAGTCCAATAAATTGTCCACGCATAAAACCCAATACAATTTAAAATCTCAAAATGGAAAAAAGATATTTGAAACTAATTGCCGGTTTGATGTGTTTTAAAAATGTACAGCCCATTTCTCATTACTGATATGCCATTTTCTCGGCCAGCCGAATGAAGCTCTCCTCGTCTTGAAAGATTTGCAGCCCAACAGGCCTGATAAAGCGACTTACTTGACAAATCACAAAAAACTGGGCTAGCCATTTTCAGAAAGAAAAAAAACTACTGGGCTGGTGTGTGGTAAACATAAAAGAAAAGGCTATCTAGACAGGCCAAAGTGTCCCGCATAGCCCAGTTGACACCCTGCTTCCGTCTCAAAAACAAATTAGATAAATGCCACTCCAATTATGGAAAATGCCACTGCAATTTCCAAACTTTGAAAAATGCCACTGCAATTTTTGCAAACTTTGAAAAACGCCACTGCAGTTTGCAAACTTTGAAAAATGCCACTCCAGACTTCGAAAAATGCCACTAGAAATGGCATGAAATGGCATTTTTCAAAGTTTGGAAATTGCAGTGGCATTTCTCGGATACACCAGATTTGGAGTGGCATTTATCAAATTAACCCAAAACAAAAATAACTGGGCGAGCTGCTGAGTCCCTGGTGTGAGCCGCTCGTTGCGCAATTCTCTCATTTATTGACTACGTTGACAATGGCATGGGACCCAGATGTCAGAAATCCACTAGGAGGAGCCATTTTTTTATTGGCTTGAAATAAGGAGGCACTTGCTTGCGTATTGCCATGACCTTGGCGGGTCCCCGCTGTCATCCTCTCCACGTACAATCATCTCCTGATTGTGTACGCGTCAACTTGCTAGGCCCACAAGTCAGCCTCTAAACCCGTGGAGGACAAATACAACCCATTTAAAAAAATAACAGCCCATTCCATAGGTTCAAACAGAAAGTTCAATATTCAGAGCAAAGTAACAGGTCTGATCCACATATAGAGTACTGAACTTCCACATTGACAACCATCATAGCCAAGTTAACTATCTACTCCCACTAATACTCTAGTAGGGTACAAGTACTAACTTACTCTTAGCTAACTAGACGCTGCCGGCCGCCATCTGCGGTACACGCTAAACGCCGGCACCGGCGTCGTGCGCCTCGCCTCAGACTTGCAAGAGGTGCGATAGGGCGCGTTGCTCGCGCGTGTTGGCCCTTTCCATGCCGGCATGGTCCACCGAAGCTTCGGCTTCCAAGCGGGAAACCCACTTGACGAGCTGGTAGTAAAAATCGGCGTCGCGAACGCGTGCGTGCCCGAGAGCCTCAAGGGCTATTTGTCGGGCGCCGGCCTCCATGTAGTCGGCCCAGTTGCGGGCGCTCTGCTCGTGACTCAGAGCGTCGGTGCGCTGCTGCTCCATGTCCCGCTGGAGGCGCAAATCGGCGATACGCTGCTCCTCCGCCAGGCAGTCACGCTCCAACAACTCCTGCTCCTCCGCCATGCGGTCTCGCTCCAACAACTCCTCGATCTCCGCATTGCCATCTAAAGACAGATATAATGCGTCCTCCCTCCGCCTGCCTTCCGGTGAAAACCCGAACACTAGTTCCGGCGGTGACCGCCTCCGGCGTCGCCTACCGCGGACGGGCGGGGGCATGGCGGACGTGGCGAGCGACGTCGGGCCGGTGGGGGCTTATGAGGATATGGCGAGTTGGGTCACAGTGGCACAGGAGAAGGCCGGGAAACAATACTTATAGGCGGAAGGTAGCGCGACGGTCATCGGAATTCAATGCATAATGGCTTAGCGCGCTAGCTTGCCGTGGAAAACTAGAGAAACAAAATTATGATTGTGCCGTCCCGTCCCATCTGGGTCGCACGCCGACATGGCGGTCAAATGAGTGCACTCGAATCATCTCCCTCCTTGTCAATAATGATTCCATGGATTTAAAAAGCCTGCAACAATTAAAGCGTATCCTTTTTCGCATCAGTTAGCTGCCTTAATTACGGCCGGCTGCATGCAGGCACTCAGAATCGCTCGCAGGCAGTACGCGAAGCAGCATGCAACGAGTCGCAACCGAGGGCACGCATGTAGCCACTTAAATCGGTGGAATTAATTAGGCTTAAACTTCTGCATGCCGTTAATTATTGCCATGCCTTGGTCTTGCTGCTTTGCTCACGGGACTAATAAACCCAGACGGAGGGAGTACCTTGGTTGGTGAGAGGTTTGAATTAAGCCCTGCAAACCGGAAAGGAGGTACTAGTACGTGTGTGATCCGCTATTTATTCGTGTAGGATCGAGTAGATCGTTTCTTGAATTGAGCCCTGCAAACCGGAAAGGAGGTAGTACGTGCGTGATCCACTATTTATCCATGTAGGATCGATAGTGTAGCTTGTCAGTTTCTTCAGAGGTAGGCATTTTTATCCGTATATGATCGATAGTGTAGCTTGTCAGTTTCTTCAGAGGTAGGCATTTTTATTCAAAAAACTGCCACTTTGCATCTTGCGTCACAAATAAAACTGCCAGGAGCGCATTTGTACGCTAGCTAGTGATCGATCAGTAACTTGTAAACACTGAGCGAACAGAAATAAGTAATTGTTAATGCATCTCAATGATTCACAGATCATATACAAATATGTAGCTCCAAAAGCAAAGATCAGCCACTTCAGATCTTGTGTCGCAACTAAAACTAACTAGTACGATTCCCATACATAAGATCACCACGTTAATGCATCTCAATGATTCATAGATCATATACAAATATGTAGCTCCAAAAGCAAAGATCTATAAAAAACATATGTTCTTCCTACTAACATGGATGCTTCTCTTGGCCAACATTCAGTATAGCCTGAAAGACAAATTTGTTTGTGAAGTCTACAATTCCTCTTGCAAACGTAAGTGGTTTCACCAATAGCTGGAACCATGAGAATGAACCACACATGATGGAGGAACATCCACTTCAATATGATTTGGTCTTCTCTCGATCACACCGCGAGACTATTTTCGGAATACAAACTCTAACTTAGGCAAAATGATGCCCATTGTATAATCAGACCAAAGCAATGAAGCACCTAGTGTTGGCCAATAAATAGTACAATACTGTTGGGGAACGTAGTAATTTCAAAAAAATTCCTACGCACACGCAAGATCATGGTGATGCATAGCAACAAGAGGGGAGAGTGTTGTCTACGTACCCTCGTAGACCGTTCGCGGAAGCGTTATATCAACGCGGTTGATGTAGTCGTACGTCTTCACGTCCGACCGATCCAAGTACCGAAAGCACGGCACCTCCGAGTTCTGCACACGTTCGGCTTGGTGACGTCCTCGCCTTCTCGATCCGGCAAGAGGGGCGAAGTAGTAGATGAGTTCCGGCAGCACGATGGCGTGGTGACGGTGTTGGTGAAGAACAATCTCCGCAGGGCTTCGCCTAAGCACTATGAAAACTATGACGGAGGATAAACTAGAGGGGACGGGGTTGCCGGCACACGGCTTGGTGTTTCTTGATGTCTTTGGTGCTAGCCCTACCCCTCTATTTATATGTTGAGCCCTGGGGTCGAAACTTGGAGTAAAAGCCTCCTCAAAGTTGGTTTCACCCGAAAGGCAAGAGTACTTCTCGGACTCCAGGGCTAGACGCCAGGGTTCCCGACGTCTACCCCCTAGACGCCAGGGTTCCTGGCGTCTAGCCTCTGGTCTCCGCAAAACTTCCTTTTGAACTTTCCAAAAGCCTCGTGGGCTTTCCCCTTTGGCCCAGATAAAGTGTTCTTGTGCCCAAACATTTCGGGAAACATCCGGAACCCCTTCCGATGATTTCCGGAACCCTTCCGGTGACCAAACACTATTATCCCATATATCAAACTTTATCTCCGGACCATTTCGGAGTTCCTCGTCATGTCCGTGATCTCATCCCGGACTCCGAACAACATTCGATCATCAACATACATAACTCATATAGTACTATATTGTCAACGAACGTTAAGCGTGCGGACCCTACGGGTTTGAGAACTATGTAGACATGACTGAGACACCTCTCTAGTCAATAACCAATAGCGGGACCTGGATGCCCATATTGACTCCTACATATTCTATGAAGATCTTTATCGGTCAGACCGCATAACAACATACGTTGTTCCCTTTGTCATCGGTATGTTACTTGCCCGAGATTCGATCATCGGTATCTCAATACCTAGTTCAATCTCGTTACCGACAAGTCTCTTTACTCGTTCCGTAATACATCATCCCGCAACTAACTCATTAGTTGTAATGCTTGCAAGGCTTATAGTGATGTGCATTGCCGAGTGGGCCCAGAGATACCTCTCCGACAATTGGAGTGACAAATCCTAATCTCAAAATACGCCAACCCAACAAGTACCTTTGGAGACACTTGTAGAGCACCTTTATAATCACCCAGTTACGTTATGACGTTTGGTGGCACACAAAGTGTTCCTCCGGTAAACGGGAGTTTCATAATCTCATAGTCATAGGAACATGTATAAGTCATGAAGAAAGCAATAGCAATAAACTAAACGATCAAGTGCTAAGCTAACAGAATGGGTCAAGTCAATCACATCATTCTCCTAATGATGTGATCCCATTAATCAAATGACAACTCATGTCTATGGTTAGGAAACTTAACCATCTTTGATCAACGAGCTAGTCAAGTAGAGGCATACTAGTGACACTTTGTTTGTTTATGTATTCACACATGTATTATGTTTCTGGTTAATACAATTCTAGCATGAATAATAAACATTTATCATGAAATAAGGAAATAAATAATAACTTTATTATTGCCTCTAGGGCATATTTCCTTCAGTCTCCCACTTGCACTAGAGTCAATAATCTAGACCACATCGCCATGTGATTTAACATCAATAGTTCACATCACCATGTGATTAACACCCATAGTTCACATCGTCATGTGACCAACACCCAAAAGGTTACTAGAGTCAATAATCTAGTTCACATCACTATGTGATTAACACCCAAAGAGTACTAAGGTATGATCATGTTTTGCTTGTGAGAGAAGTTTAGTCAACGGGTCTGCAACATTCAGATCCGTATGTATTTTGCAAATTTCTATGTCAACAATGCTCTGCACGGAGCTACTCTAGCTAATTGCTCCCACTTTCAATATGTATCCAGATTGAGACTTAGAGTCATCTGGATCAGTGTCAAAACTTTCATCGACGTAACCCTTTACGATGAACCTTTTGTCACCTCCATAATCGAGAAACATATCCTTACTCCAGTAAGGATAATTTTGACCAATGTCCAGTGATCTACACCTAGATCACTATTGTACTCCCTTGCTAAACTCAGGGCAGGGTATACAATAGGTCTGGTACACAGCATGGCATACTTTATAGAACCTATGGCCGAGGCATAGGGAATGACTTTCATTCTCTTTCTATCTTCTGCCATGGTCGGGCTTTGAGTCTTACTCAATTTCACACCTTGTAACACAGGCAAGAACTCTTTCTTTGACTGTTCCATTTTGAACTATTTCAAAATCTTGTCAAGGTATGTACTCATTGAAAAAACTTATCAAGCGTTTTGATCTATCTCTATAGATCTTGATGCTTAATATGTAAGCAGCTTCACTGAGGTCTTTCTTTGAAAAACTCCTTTCAAACACTCCTTTATGCTTTGTAGAATAATTCTACATTATTTCCGATCAATAATATGTCATTCATATATACTTATCAGAAATGCTGTAGTGCTCCCACTCACTTTCTTGTAACAGGCTTCACCGCAAGTCTGTATAAAACTATATGCTTTGATCAACTTATCAAAGCGTATATTCCAACTCCGAGATGCTTGCACTAGTCCATAGATGGATCGCTGGAGCTTGCATATTTCCTTAGCACCTTTAGGATTGACAAAACCTTTCTGGATGCATCATATACAACTCTTCTTTAATAAATCCATTAAGGAATGCAGTTTTGTTTATCCATTTGCTAGATTTCATAAAATGCGGCAATTGCTAATATGATTCGGACAGACCTAAGCATAGATACGAGTGAGAAACTCTCATCGTAGTCAACACCTTGAACTTGTCGAAAACCTTTTTGCGACAATTCTAGCTTTGTAGATAGTAACACTACTATCAGCGTCCGTCTTCCTCTTGAAGATCCATTTAATCTCAATGGCTCGCCGATCATTGGGCAAGTCAATCAAAGTCCATACTTTGTTCTCATACATGGATCTCATCTCAGATTTCATGGCCTCAAGCCATTTCGTGGAATCTGGGCTCATCATCGCTTCCTCATAGTTCGTAGGCTCATCATGGTCAAATAACATGACCTCCAGAAAAGGATTACCGTACCACTCTGGTGCAGATCTCACTCTGATTTACCTACAAGGTTCGGTAGTAACTTGATCTGAAGTTACATGATCATCATCATTAGCTTCCTCACTAATTGGTGTAGTAGTCACATGAACATATTTCTGTGATGAACTACTTTCCAATAAGGGAGCAGGTACAGTTACCTCATCAAGTTCTACTTTCCTCCCACTCACTTCTTTCGAGAGAAACTCCTTCTCTAGAAAGGATCCATTCTTAGCAACAAATGTCTCGCCTTCGGATCTGTGATAGAAGGTGTACCCAACAGTCTCCTTTGGGTATCCTATGAAGACACATTTCTCCGATTTGGGTTCGAGCTTATCAGGTTGAAGCTTTTTCACATAAGCATCACAGCCCCAAACTTTAAGAAACGGCAACTTTGGTTTCTTGCCAAACCATAGTTCATAAGACGTCATATCAACGGATTTCGATGGTGCCCTATTTAACGAGAATGCGGCCGTCTCTAAAGCCTAACCCTAAAACGATAGTGGTAGACCGGTAAGAGACATCATAGATCGCACCATATCTAATAAAGTATGGTCATGACGTTTGGACACACCATTACACTGTGGTGTTCCAGGTGGCGTGAGTAGTGAAACTATTTCACATTGTTTTTAACTGAAGCCAAACTCGTAACTCAAATATTTTACTTCTGCGATCATATCATAGAAACTTTTATTTTGTTACGATGATTCTCCACTTCACTCTGAAATTCTTTGAACTTTTCAAATGTTTCAGACTTGTGTTTCATCAAGTAGATATACTCATATCTGCTCAAATCATCTGTGAAGATCAGAAAATAATGATACCTACCGCGAGCTTCAATATTCATCGGACCACATACATCAGTATGCATGATTTCCAACAAATCTGTTGCTTGCTGCATTGTTCCGGAGAACGGAGTCTTAGTCATCTTGCCCATGAGGCATGGTTCGCAAGCATCAACTGATTCATAATCAAGTGATTCCAAAAGTCCATCAGCATGGAGTTTCTTCATGCGCTTTACACCAATATGACCTAAATGGCAGTGCCACAAATAAGTTGCACTATCATTATTAACTTTGCATATTTTGGTTTCAATATTATGAATATGTGTATCACTACGATCGAGATCCAACGAACCATTTTCATTGGGTGTGTAACCATATAAGGTTTTATTCATGTAAACAAAACAACAATTTATTTTCTTACTTAAATGAATAACCGTATTGCAATAAACATGATCAAATCATATTCATGCTCAACGCAAACACCAAATAACACTTATTTAGGTTCAACACTAATCCCGAAAGTATAGGGAGTGTGCGATGATGATCATATCAATCTTGGAACCAATTCCAACACACATCGTCACTTCACCCTTAACTAGTTCATGTTCATTCTATAAATCCTGTTTCAAGTTACTACTCTTAGCAATTGAACTAGTATCAAATACCGAGGGTTTGCTATGAACACTAGTAAAATACACTTCAATAATCTGTATATCAAATATACTTTTGTTCACTTTGCCATCCTTCTTATCCGCCAAATACTTGGGGCAGTTCCGCTTCCAATGACCAGTCCCTTTGCAGTAGAAGCACTTAGTCTCAGGCTTAGGACCAGACTTGGGCTTCTTCACTTGAGCAGCAACTTGTTTGCCGTTCTTCTTGAAGTTCCCTTTCTTTCCCTTTGCCCTTTTCTTGAAACTAGTGGTCTTGTTAATAATCAACACTTGATGTTCTTTCTTGATTTCTACCTTCATCGATTTCATCATCATGAAAAGCTCGGGAATCATTTTCATCATCCCTTGCATACTATAGTTCATCATGAAGTTCTAGTAACTTGGTGATGGTGACTAGAGAATTCTGTCAATCACTATTTTATCTGGAAGGTTAACTCCCACTTGATTCAAGCGATTGTAGTACCCAGACAATCTAAACACATGCTCACTGCTTGAGCTATTCTCCTCCATCTTTTAGCTATAGAACTTGTTGGAGACTTCATATCTCTCAACTCGGGTATTTGCTTGAAATATTAACTTCAACTCCTGGAACATCCATATGATCCATGACGTTCAAAACGTCTTTGAAGTCCCGATTCTAAGCCGTTTAAGCATGGTGCACTAAACTATCAAGTAGTCATCACATTGAGCTAGCCAAACGTTCATAACGTCTGCATCTGCTCCTGCAATAGGCCTGTCACCTAGCGGTGCATTAAGGACATAATTCTTCTGTGCAGCAATGAGGATAATCCTCAGATCACGAATCCAATCTGCATCATTGCTACTAACATCTTTCAACTTAATTTTCTCTAGGAACATATCAAAAATAAAACAGGGGAGCTAAACGCGAGCTATTGATCTACAACATAGATATGCTAATACTACCAGGACTAAGTTCATGATAAATTAAAGTTCAATTAATCATATTACTTAAGAACTCCCACTTAGAAAGACATCCCTCTAATCCTCTAAGTGATCACATGATCCAAATCAACTAAACCATAACCGATCATCACGTGAAATGGAGTAGTTTTCAATGGTGAACATCACTATGTTGATCATATCTACTATATGATTCACGCTCGACCTTTCGGTCTTAGTGTTTCGAGGCCATATCTGCATATGCTAGGCCCGTCAAGTTTAACCTGAGTATTCTGCATGTGCAAAACTGGCTTGCACCCGTTGTAGATGGACGTAGAGCTTATCACACCCGATCATCACGTGGTGTCTGGGCACGACGAACTTTGGCAACGGTGCATACTCAGGGAGAACACTTTTATCTTGAAATTTAGTGAGAGATCATCTTATAAAGCTACCACCGAACTAAGCAAAATAAGATGTATAAAAGATAAACATCACATGCAATCATAATATGTGACATGATATGGCCATCATCATCTTGTGCCTTTGATCTCCATCTCCAAAGCATCGTCATGATCTCCATTGTTACCGGCATGACACCATGGTCTCCATCATCTTGATCTATATCAATGTGTCGTCACATGGTTGTCTCGCCAACAATTGCTCTTGCAACTATTGCTATCGCATAGCGATAAAGTAAACCATTTATTTGGCGCTTGCATCTTATGCAATAGAGAGATAACCATAAGGCTTTTGCCTGTTGCCGATAACTTCAACAAAACATGATCATCTCATACAAAAACTTATATCTCATCACGTCTTGACCATATCACACCACAACATGCCCTGCAAAAACAAGTTAGACGTCCTCTACTTTGTTGTTGCAAGTTTTACGTGGCTGCTACGGGCTTAAGCAAGAACCGTTCTTACCTATGCATCAAAACCACAACGATAGCTTGTCAAGTTGATGTTGTTTTAACCTTCACAAGGACCGGGCGTAGCCACACTTGGTTCAACTAATGTTGGATAAACTGACACCCGCCAGCCACCTGTGTGCAAAGCACGTCGATAGAACCAGTCTCGCGTAAGTGTATGCGTAATGTCGGTCCGGGCCGCTTCTTCCAACAATACCGCCGAACCAAAGTATGACATGCTGGTAAGCAGTATGACTTATATCGCCCACAACTCACCTGTGTTCTACTCGTGCACAACATCAACGCATAAAACCTAGGCTCGGATGCCACTATTGGGGAACATAGTAATTTCAAAAAAAATTCCTATGCACACGCAAGATCATGGTGATGCATAGCAACAAGAGGGGAGAGTGTTGTCTACGTACCCTCGTAGACCATTCGCGGAAGCGTTATATCAACGCGGTTGATGTAGTCATACGTCTTCACATCCGACTGATCCAAGTACCGAAAGCACGACACCTCCGAGTTCTGCACACGTTTGGCTCGGTGACATCGTCGCCTTCTCGATCCAGCAAGAGGGGCAAAGTAGTAGATGAGTTCCGGCAGCACGATGGCGTGGTGATGGTGTTGGTGAAGAACAATCTCCGCAGGGCTTCACCTAAGCACTGCGAAAACTATGACGGGGGATAAACTAGAGGGGACGGGGTTGCCGGCACACGGCTTGGTGTTTCTTGATGTCTTTGGTGCTATCCCTACCCCTCTATTTATATGTTGAGCCCTGGGGTCGAAACTTGGAGTAAAAGCCTCCTCAAAGTCGGTTTCACCCGAAAGGCAAGAGTCCTTCTCAGACTCCAGGGCTAGACGCCAACCCCCTAGACGCCAGGGTTCCTGGCGTCTAGCCTCTGGTCTCCGCAAAACTTCCTTTTGCACTTTCCAAAAGCCTCGTGGGCTTTCCCCTTTGGCCCAGATAAAGTGTTCTCGTTCCCAAACATTTCGGGAAACATCCGGAACCCCTTCCGGTGATTTCCGGAACCCTTCCGATGACCAAACACTATTATCCCATATATCAAACTTTATCTCCGGACCATTCTGGAGTTCCTCGTCATGTCCGTGGTCTCATCCCGGACTCCGAGCAACATTCGGTCATCAACATACATAACTCATATAGTACTATACTGTCAACGAACGTTAAGCGTGCGGACCCTACGGGTTCGAGAACACATGACCGAGACACCTCTCTGGTCAATAACCAATAGCGGGACCTGGATGCCCATATTGGCTCCTACATATTCTACGAAGATCTTTATCGGTCAGACCGCATAACAACATAGGTTGTTCCCTTTGTCATCGGTATGTTACTTGCCCAAGATTCGATCGTCGGTATCTCAATACCTAGTTCAATCTCGTTACCGGCAAGTCTCTTTACTCGTTCCGTAATACATCATCCCGCAACTAACTCATTAGTTGTAATGCTTGCAAGACTTATAGTGATGTGCATTACCGAGTGCGCCCAGAGATACCTCTCCGACAATCGGAGTGAAAAATCCTAATCTCGAAATACGCCAACCCAACAAGTACCTTTGGAGACAACTGTAGAGCACCTTTATAATCACCCAGTTACGTTGTGACGTTTGGTGGCACACAAAGTGTCCCTCCAGTAAACGGGAGTTGCACAATCTCATAGTCATAGGAACATGTATAAGTCATGAAGAAAGCATTAGCAATAAACTAAACGATCAAGTGCTAAGCTAACGGAATGGGTCAAGTCAATCACATCATTCTCCTACTGATGTGATCCCATTAATCAAATGACAACTCATGTCTATGGTTAGGAAACTTAACCATCTTTGATCAACGAGCTAGTCAAGTAGAGGCATACTAGTGACACTCTGTTTGTCTATGTATTCACACATGTATTATGTTTCCGGTTAATACAATTCTAGCATGAATAATAAACATTTATCATGAAATAAGGAAATAAATAATAACTTTATTATTGCCTCTAGGGCATATTTCCTTCAAATACTACTTTTCTGCAGTCCATGAAGTGACTATCCAATCTTTCTGTGTGTATTTTCAAATGGCACTACATGCAGTGACTATACTATTCTCTTGTGCAGTTCAACCAAAATTGCGGACAATTTGTTTGTATGCCAAATAGCAACGGGCAGACATCTCTATCTGCACAAATATCAAGCAGCTAGTAAACATATACCACACCTTGAATTTTTGGTTTAAACATGTCTTTTCCGCTTAGCATCTGTCATGTTCTGCACTGGACAATCTGATACAGTTATATTTTGCCTTGGACAATTTCATACTGAATTGATTTGCTGGTTCAGAGCAGCAATATAGCGCCTATTGTTCATCAGACCAAGGATATCCATGTTCGCAGTGATGGAAGAGGTGAAATCGATACAACCGAAATTGAGCATCCAATCATTGAATCCTGTCCTGCACCTCCAATGTAGGTCCACCCTGCCAATAAATTCACATGCAAACCACTAGTATTACTATCTAATGATAGTACAAAAAGAGTAGCAAGATAGTAGCAAACCATGTACCTTCGTAATGAACAGCTCATAGTGCCACCAATTGGATATAAAGGTTTGGAAAAAAACATGCTCCTAATGTTGAACCAGTTGGACTTTTTGTGCAGTTCCACTAAAATCGAGCATCCCTGTTTGCATAGATATTGAAAGTGTGATTAATCTAAAAGTGGCACTAGTTGAAGAATAGACTCACAAATATAAGCATTCCAATTTCTTAATGGGAAAAGGTAGCAAGACTGTTTCTAACCACCTGTTTGAAGGAATGAATAAAGCAACAACGGCTGATGTCAGGAAGTCATACATAGTTTTTTCCGAAAAACCGAGCCATTCCTGACCTTTCCTCTTCTTTTAAGCAAATTTTGTGCAGTTCTACTAAAATAAAATGCCATCACCGCCTTGACAATTCAGTGACACTGTACAAAAGGAAATGACTTAACATTACATCATGATGTCAGGTATGTAGTTGACAGGCATTAGAGACAAACATACAGACCTCCTCCGATAACATAATGAACATTAATTTTAAGAAAGGTGTGACTAGCTTTACCGAGATAATTTGAGTGAACTCTACACCCTTTGTTCCTTAATATAAGACGTTTTGGCGGTTCAATTTAAAGTACCCAAATGTCTAGTATTTAGAAAAACAGGTAGTAGTTTTCTTGAGCACATATCTAGGAAAGCTTGCCACACTTTATTTATGTCCATACGCTAATGCAACACCATTCGAATACTACAAATATACACTAATCCAGTGGCTAGTGCAACAGTAGAGTAGTTAGTTTATTACAGGGTACAGTACAATGGTTTTACTGAACAGATTTCAGTAAACTCTAGCACTGGAAGGTTTCTATAAGAATTAACAATACAAAATGTAAAGGTAACAAGTTTCAGCATTGGTATACTAGCTGTGCATGAGCATTAAACCAAATACAAAAGTCCAAAGGTAACTAGAATTATTAACTAATGACAGTATAAAAAATGCACTCCATGTACCTCCAAGGTAAATATCATTTCGAACTCGGGGGGACCTTAAAAATTGCTATCCCAATCTTGATAATCAATCAAACATAAAAACTTGATCGAACGAATCAAGAGAACAGCCGGAGGAGGAGGTGCCCACTCTTGACCTTTCCTCTTGTCTTCATAATTGTCTGTGCAGTTTAACCAAAATAAAATGACATCAGCGCCTTGGCATTTTGGTGACACTGTACAAAAAATTAACTTATCTCATGAAAGTGAGGTATGTAATCTATAAGCATTAACAGTGCAAAAATCTGAAGGTAGTAACAAGTTTCATCGTTGGTATACTGGCCGTGCAACAACATTAGAATGCCTTAGCTGAAAAATCTTTAATACATCCACAATCAATAGCTAACCCTGAAATAATCCAGTGACATTAAATGGCATTGCTTAAATTTATCGGTGGCATTAGACTGAGAGCGGCATTAGTTAAATGTGGCATCACTTTAGTAGTAGCATTGCTTGACTTGACTGCTGGCGTTATACTAACAGCAAAAAAAGTGGCAATAAGAGCATGGGAGGCCCATTCGGACAGTGGGCGCACCAGTACGATGTACCTCCATGGACGCAGAGTGGTGAGGGAGGTATGGTTGCCCAGAGCAACAAATATCCAGGCAGCAAATGTGGATCACGTCCCATTTTTGTTCTCTTTAGCCACCTTTTTCCTATGCAAGGATAACAAACCGATCGACCTGGTCATTCTCTATTGCGTTGTCATGCCTTTCTACCCTTCTTCAACCAACAAACACGAGACTCGTTCCTTAGCTACTGATTTTCCCCTTTTCAACCTAGATGCAGGTTCAACCTAGTCTCCCTTCCTTTCCTTATTCAACCCAGACATGGATTAGTCTGCATGAAGTAGGGTTTCCTTTAATAGTGCAAATTATGGTTTTCATCTGCGTGGCCAGCAGAGCAGAGGATAGCAAATTGGGAAGATGGTGGAGTGGAAAAAGATCCATATGCAACGACGTGGCAGATGGGGCAATAGAACAAGGTTATGGTTCGAAAAGAGATAGCATACCTGAGGGTCGGTGGGAAGTGGCTTCGCTCATGGTCGTCATCCTCCACAGACACTACGGCATCGAGCTTGGGGACGGAGGCCATCCCGCGCGGGCGCTAGGTCTGAGAGGACGGCCTTGTCGTTAGTGCGTGACCTCGCTCGCTGATGACGAGTGCGTCAATGCTGCACGTCCTTTTCTTCCTCGGTGGATCTGTGACCACCCGTGAGGAGGGAGAGAGGGGCCGTCTTTTTTAGATCTGAAGAGAGGGTGGTAGTGTGAGAAGCAAGTGGGCAGCCCTTAGCAAGAAAGCGCTCAAGCTCCAGCCTATATATCTTTTTTATACTACTAGTACTGGAGGTGGAGTAGTGGTAGAGTAGTTTATAATTTCTCTGCGAACAGTACCAGTTAGTCGTGCTTCAAAACTGATCGGCACGCCATTAAAAAAATAAAGGTCAATAACTAATGCGGCACCTCGGGCCAACGCGGCCAGATCACATTTTGCATGAGAAATTACACACCATGTTTCGTTGACATGTGGTCCCGTTCCAACATATCAGTGAGACGAAGGCGAGTAGTAGGAGTATTTGTAGGTCGGGGCGCATCTTCATGAACCGTGGCAAACTCGCAACCATCCATCAACTCTTCGCCTTTCCCTCTCGATTTGGAACTGCTGTCGCATGCTCTTCCTCTCCCTCCTCCATTTTCCTTCAGCCCTTCACCCTTTCTTCTGCGATTGTTCGATCGTCTTCTCCATGGAGGGAACAGGCCGGAAACGACCCCGTTATTCTTGCCCCGATCTGAAAGATGACATGGTGGAGGAACTCATTGATTGGTGCGACGTCATCACCTCGGCTAGCATGGAAGGTTCGTTCAAGCCCATTCTCGACTCAACTAGTAACATCATTACAAAGAACCTAAGATTCAAGGAGCGGTTTGATCTCCGCTATCTTCTTCACCGTGACCCTGATGACTGGCACCGACATGACGGAGGCCTCGCCCTGTGCCAGTTGATGCCGCTTGATAATGATATGTATGATGTTAAGATGCCATCGCTTGAGGGCAAGGCTTGGGCGGGCGCAAATGGAGATTGGGTTGTTTACATTGGGTCCAACTGCGAGTGGAAACTTGTGAATGTGTACACTCGTGACCGGGTTCCACTTCCAAAAATCTCAGCAGACTGCCCAAAGGTTGAGCACACCGATATTGTACGCACGTTCAAATACGATCATGGTGACTGTCTTCTACGGAAGATAGCAATTTGTAGAGTTCCCAACCGCTCTTGGAATTACAACAACTATCAAGTTGTTGCTATCTTCGACAAGCTTGTTGCCGTCCTTGGTGGTTTGACTCGATGGATAGTGCTCAAAAATCAGTTTCTGTACACGGATGAGTACTGTGATGCAATTCAATACGAGGGCCTTGTGTTTGCTGCCACCACTCATGGCACTGTTTTTGCATGGGATCCTCGTAGTTTCAGTACGTTTGTCTTCCATCGTAATTATAATTGTTTCATCCACATGCATGCGGGTTAGCAAGTTTCCCTTTAATAATTAACCTTCTTCTTGTGTTTCCAAGGTTCTGTGAACATCCCACCACCTATACTTGAAAATTTTTGTAACCAAGGGGGAGATGGCGATGGTGATGATCACGAGCATGAGGACGAGCAGCGCCCATATACTCTGTGGCACCTGGCAACTAATTCTGATGGATCGCCTCTTCTTGTGTGTATACAGCCCACTAATGATGTTACTGCTAAGGAAGCAGGTGTAGTCTCCCATGGTCGCACTCTCCGGACCTATTCCAACACCCGTTGCATGGTATTCGGGATGGATACTAGTGTGCTAGCGCCAACTCCTTCTCCCTGGTACAGAATTGATAGTCTTGGAGAAAACTCGCTCTTCCTTGGACAAAACTATCCAATGATGGTGGAAGGCGATCCAACTGCTATTGACACAACGTTAATAGTACCATTTATGAGAAGCAACTGTGTCTATACCTCAGACATTTGGGTGGTTCCCTACCCTAGTACTGATATAATAGGCCGCTTCAGCCTCGATGATCAGTCCTGCGTTGGTTTCAAGATCGATAATCGATGGCCCGTCTCAGAGAATCACTTGTGGTTCAAAGCAAGCGTTTCCAACGCCGAGGAATGGTTGAGTTGAAGTTCATTTCATTGCTTGTTATTTGTTGTGTGGTGAAAACTTTAGTATTTATAATGTATCCTCGTTGTCGATGTGGGTTGATGACCTGTCGTATGTAATAAAATGATATGCCTATGATAAACTTACTAAATTTATGAATGGCTTTCGAGTCGCTTCTCTGAGTGAGTGGTGCGATGAGGCAAAAATATTTTCTGAATACATAATTGTACGTGCATTGCAACAGGTTATCGGTTGAGGCCAATCGACAATAGAAGTACAATATTTGTACTAGCTTCACATGCTTCGTGCATCGGGCGGGTGTTTTTACTATAGCCATATGTTAATGTGTTCGTTGTACGTAACCAGCACCTCGAATCCTCGATAGTAGTACTATATAGTAGGAGTAAGTAGTAGGAGTAGTAGGGTGCCATGGGCTAGAACAAGCATTCATGTCCAGGAGTACGGCACACGCCACCACCACGACATCCATCTGACACCATATTATTTCTCGGAGTCCATGCTAGAGCAATCTCTTCAACCTCGTCGTTTCTCTAACTTCAACCATCGCGCGGCGGGCGAGGTGGGGGTTTGCCGATAGTCGGTTTCCTTAACTGCGGTCCCACTTGTAAGGCCAACTCCAACGCACGACCCCAAACGGACCTCCGTTTTGCACGAACTCCAATGATAATTTTGACTAGAAAAGCAAGACCAAAGAAAACAAGAACCACAAGAATACATTTTACTACTCCTGTAAGTTGGATTAGTGCCTTCTCGATGCATTCATTGTTGATCTGCGGAGGCTCGATCTTGTGTGCTTCTTTCTTCTTCGAGTGTAAAGAAGTAGACGTTGCTTCCTCGCATCTAGTCTCATGTCTAGCCTCTATTCTAGTAGGAGTATCAACAAGTGCACTAATCTCATCTCTAGCCTCTGTGCTAGCTAAAAGTGATAGAACATCTACTAAATTGCGCTCTATCAATATATCGTTGTACTCTTCTTCCCAATACAGAAACTTGCATCCATTCTACTCCCTCCGTTGCACAATACATGCCTTCTATTTGTCAAAATATATATCTATCTAGACATGTTTTAGTATATAGGTACATCAAT
Source organism: Triticum aestivum (assembly GCF_018294505.1). Lineage (NCBI taxonomy): Eukaryota > Viridiplantae > Streptophyta > Magnoliopsida > Poales > Poaceae > Triticum > Triticum aestivum. The sequence goes on along the minus strand of NC_057812.1, from coordinate 539,552,130 downwards.
TTTTGGACAAATGGAAGTCAAGTATTTTGGAACGGAGGGAGTACACAATAAAATTTTTAAGTTAGCACAACTAGTCTAATCCAAGAGCACAACCGAAGATTTAGTCGGGTTCTTCCTCCTTTTGCCGACACATGGGACATCCAACATCCAGGTCATGTCATGAAAGAAAATAGAGTGGTAGTTGAAGCCATGAGATGTGCATCTTGGGTTAAACTATAAATAGAATCTTACTACTCTTGAGTAACTCCAAAAGCGGTGACCGAAGATCTTTATTGGATTTTTTTTTTCATCACCAGCACGTCGAGGTGAAAGATGTGCAGGTTCAGTGGGTCCTCTTGCGTTTTCACAGACATGTGGGGCCGCATATGAGCAAATAGACGATGGGCTCCGCACATCTGCTGGCTGGCTGAGAAGAGAGATAGAGGAGGGCTGAGCACGGACTGCAGGAAATTTTTTCTATGTACCTCGATATAGACTTGATATAGTGGGGTGGCATGGGCCATAACTAGCATTCACGTCTAGCAGTACGGCACACGCCACCCACACGAGTCCCATCCGACACCAATTTTCTTGGAGTCCGTGCTACAGCCATCTCTTCTCCCTCCTGTTTTCTCAGCCATCGCGCGGTGGGCGGGGTGGGGGTTTGCCGACAGTCGGTTTGCTCAACTGCGGTCCCAATTGTAAGTGAAAATGCAACACCGCACGCATTCCCGCTTGAACGGCATGCCGGACCAACCGTGTGGGGGTGCGACGCGAACACGGCAGGCTTTTCCTTTTGAAATCGTAACTTGTAAAATTTGGTTCTGCTCCATGGCGCGACCGATAGATAGAAAATAACGATTTTGCCTAGAGTAATGAGAAGTTTGGTTCTGGCGCCGTTCATGCATGGAGTACGTACGAAAATTATGGAGTTGATGCAAAAGGTAAGATAATTACTTTAGTATCATATACTACTACATGGATTTGACAGAAAGATAAAAATACATACGGATTCATCAATGACATCCTCACGCCCTAGTGCATCGGGTCACCAACCGACGTGTGAGGAGCAGCGGCGTTGGCGGCTGATACGTCTCCAATGTATCTATAATTTTTGATTGCTCCATGCTATGTTATCTACTGTTTTAGACATTATTGGGCTTTATTATCCACTTTTATATTATTTTTGGGACTAACCTATTGACCGGAGGCCCAACCCAGAATTGCTGTTTTTTGCCTGTTTTAGGGTTTCGAAGAAAAGGAATATCAAACGGAGTCCAAACGGAATGAAACCTTTGGAAACGTGATTTTCTCATCAGATAAGATCCAGGAGACTTGGACCCTCCGTCAAGAAAGCCACGAGGGTGGAGGGCGCCCCACTAGGGCGCGCCCCCTGCCTCGTGGGCCCCTCGAAGCTCCACCGACGTACTTCTTCCTCCTATATATATCCACGTACCCCCAAACAATCGGGGACGCAGCCAAAAACCTAATTCCACCGCCGCAACTTTCTGTATCCACGAGATCCCATCTTGGGGCCTGTTCTGGAGCGCCACCGGAGGGGGCATCGATCATGGAGGGCTTCTACATCATCATCCAAGCCCCTCCGATGAAGTGTGAGTAGTTTACTTCAGACCTACGGGTCCATAGTTAGTAGCTAGATGGCTTCTTCTCTCTTTTTGGATCTCAATACAATGTTCTCCCCCTCTCTTGTGGAGATCTATTCGACGTAACCTTCTATTTGCGGTGTGTTTATTGAGACGGATGAATTGTGGGTTTATGATCTAGTCTATCTATGAATAATATTTGAATCTTCTCTGAATTCTTTTATGTATGATTGGTTATCTTTGCAAGTCTCTTCGAATTATCAGTTTGGTTTGGCCTACTAGATTGGTTTTTCTTGCCATGGGAGAAGTGCTTAGCTTTGGGTTCGATCTTGCGGTGTCCTTTCCCAGTGACAGAAGGGGCAGCAAGGCACGTATTGTATCATTGCCATCGAGGATAACGAGATGGGTTTTTTATCATATTGCATGAAACTATCCCTCTACATCATGTCATCTTGCCTAAGGCATTACTCTTTTTTAACTTAATACTCTAGATGAATGCCGGATAGCAGTCGATGAGTGGAGTAATAGTAGTAGATGCAGAATCGTTTCGGTCTACTTGTCACGGACGTGATGCCTATATACATGATCATACCTAGATATTCTCATAACTATGCTCAATTCTGTCAATTGCTCAACAGTAATTTGTTCACCCACCATAGAATACTTATGCTCTTGGGAGAAGCCACTAGTGAAACCTATGGCCCCCGGGTCTCTTTCTCATCATATCAATCTCCATCACTTTATTATTGCTTTGCTTTTACTTTTTACTTTGCATCTCTACAAAAGTACCAAAAATATTATTTATCATCTCTATCAGATCTCACTTTCGTAAGTGACCGTGAAGGGATTGACAACCCCTAAGCGCGTTGGTTGCGTTGAGCTATTGTTTTTGTGTAGGTACGAGGGACTCGAGCGTGGCCTCCTACTGGATTGATACCTTGGTTCTCAAAAACTGAGGGAAATACTTACGCTACTTTGCTGCATCATCCCTTCCTCTTCGGGGAAATCCAACGCAGTGCTCAAGAGGTAGCAAGAAGAATTTCTGGCGCCGTTGCCGGGGAGTCTGCGCAAAAGTCAACATACCAAGTACCCATCACAATCCCTATCTCCCGCATTACATTATTTGCCATTTGCCTCTCGTTTTCCTCTCCCCCACTTCACCCTTGCCATTTTATTCGCCCTCTCTCTCTCTCTTTATCCTCCCTCTCTATTTGCCTCTTTTGCCCGTTTGCTTTTTGTTAGCCTGTGTGTTAGTTTGTTTGCTTGTCGTTATGGCTAGTCTCATATCTTCTCCGTTGTCTCCCGAGAATGAAGTTCTAAATTTTAAACAAAGGGAGGGAGAAAATCTAAAAGATGCTTGGTATAGAACTTGCAATGCTCAAAATAGATCTACCAGGAAGCAATCTACTTCAGTTCTTCTCCGCAATTTTTATGTAGGTGCTAATCCTTGGTATAGATATATCATTGATACCATTACCGGAGGGAATTTCTTGGGTAGCCATACTTTTGATTCTTATAATGCTATGTTATATTTATTTGGCTCACCGCCTCTTTTGGTCAATGGAACTATGTTAACTTTGGAGCATGTCATGCAAAGACTTGAAATTGTTGAAAATAAAGTTGCTACTATTGAATTAATTGAAAATCTAGATAAAAATATCCACAATCAAATTACCCAATACGGATCTAAGGTAGGAATGACTTTGAAAAATAATAAGGAAAAGGAACCCATAGTTAATGAGAAAATAAACTTAGATTCTACTAGAATCGATAAACTTGAGGGTATCATTACGAACTTGGGAACCGCTGTTTCTTCCATAAAGAATACTCCAAGTCCTCCTACTAAAATTGCCAAGCTTATGTATGTTCCTAAAATAAGGGTGAATCATCTAGTAAGGAAACTGCGGATCTTAAATCTATAAGTATTCATCCCAATCTTCTTGCTATCATTAAGGAACCAATTGCTACAAATGAATTTTTCGATCTTGTGCCTAAGAGTTTGATAATCACTAGAAATAAAGAAATTCCTAATGGAGGTAGATGCCTCATTGAAGAATTGCCTACCAAAGATGGCAATACCTAGATCTATTCTTGCTTGTTATGCCTAGCTAGGGGCGTTAAACGATAGCGCTTGTTGGGAGGCAACCTAATTTTATTTTTATTCCTTGATTTTTGCTCCTGTTTAGTAATAAATAAATTATCTAGACTCTGTTTTGGTTGTGTGTTTTGTGTTTAATTAGTGTTCGTGCCAAGTAGAACCGTTGGGAAGACTTGGGGAAAGTATTGTTGAACTTGCTGTAAAAAACAGAAACTTTAGCGCTCACGAGAACTGCTGTCATTTTTATTTGGAAAGTGATATTTAGTTAATTATTTTTGCAGATGATTAATAGATAAATTACTCACATCCAGAAATTTATTTTAGAATTTTTGGGGTTCCAGATCTTGCACTAGCTACAGATTACTACAGACTGTTCTGTTTTTGTCAGATTCTGTTTTCGTGTGTTGTTTGCTTATTTTGATGAATCTATGGCTAGTAAAATAGTTTATAATCCATAGAGAAGTTGAAATACAGTAGGTTTAACACCAATATAAATAAATTATGAGTTCATTACAGTACCTTGAAGTGGTCTTTTGTTTTCTTTCGCTAACGGAGCTCACGAGTTTTCTACTTTAAGTTTTGTGTTGTGAAGTTTTCAAGTTTTGGGTAAAGATTTGATGGATTATGGAACAAGGAGTGGCAAGAGCCTAAGCTTGGAGATGCCCATGCACCCCCAAGATAATCTAAGGACACCTAAAAGCCAAAGCTTGGGGATGCCCCGGAAGGCATCCCCTCTTTCGTCTACTTCTATCGGTAACTTTACTTGGAACTATATTTTTATTCACCACATGATATCTGTTTTGCTAGGAGCGTCTTTTATGATTTGAGTCTTTGCTTGTTAGTCTACCACAATCATCCTTGCTGTACACACCTTTTGAGAGAGCCATACATGATTAGGAATTTGATAGAATACTCTATGTGCTTCACTTATATCTTTTGAGCTTTATAGTTTTGCTCTAGTGCTTCACTTATATCTTTTAGAGCATGGTGGTGGATTTGTTTTATATAAACTATTGATCTCTCATGCTTCACTTAGATTATTTTGAGAGTCTTAATATCATGGTAATTTGCTTAAAATCCTAATATGCTTGGTATGCAAGATTAATAATAAAACTTTCGTATGAGTGTGTTGAATACTAAGAAAAGTTTGATGCTTGATGATTGTTTTGAGATATGGAGGTAATAATATCAAAGTCATGCTATTTCAGTAGTTGTGAAATTGAGAAATACTTGTGCTGAAGTTTGCAAGTCCTGTAGCATGCACGTATGGTAAACCTTATGCAGCAAATTTGAAACATGAGGTGTTATTTGATTTCTTCCTTATGAGAAGCGGTTGGGGATGAGCGATGGTTTTTTCCTACCAATCTATCCCCCTAGGAGCATGCGCATAGTGCCGAGGTTTTTGATGACTTGTAGATTTTTGCAATAAGTATGTGAGTTATTTATGACTAATGTTGAGTCCATGGATTATACGCACTCTCACCCTTCCATCCTTGCTAGCCTCTTCGGTACCGTGCATTGCCCTTTCTCACATTGAGAGTTGGCGCAAACTTCGCCGGTGCATCCAAACCCCGTGATATGATACGCTCTTTCACACATAAACCTCCTTATATCTTCCTCAAAACAGCCACCATACCTACCTATTATGGCATTTCCATAGCCATTCTGAGATATATTGCCATGCAACTTTCCATCATTCCGTTCATGACACATTCATCATTGTCATATTGCTTAGCATGATCATGTAGTTGACATAGTATTTGTGGCAAAGCTACAATTCATAATTCTTTCGTACATGTCACTCTTGGTTCATTGCATATCCCGGTACACCACCGGAGGCATTCATATAGAGTCATCTTTGTTTTAGTATCGAGTTGTAATCATTGAGTTGTAAATAAATAGAAGTGTGATGATCATCATTATTAGAGCATTGTCCCAAGTGAGGAATAAAAAAAAGAGAAAGGCCATAAAAAAGAGAAGGCCCCCCCAAAAAGAGAAAGGCCATAAAAAAGAAAAGGCCCAAAAAAATGAGAGAAAAAGAGAGAAGGGACAATGTTACTATCCTTTTACCACATTTGTGCTTCAAAATAGCACCATGATTTTCATAGTAGAGAGTCTCTCATGTTATCACTTTCATATACTAGTGGGAATTTTTCATTATAGAACTTGGCTTGTATATTCCAACAATGGGCCTCCTCAAGTGCCCTAGGTCTTCATGAGCAAGCAAGTTGGATGCACACCCACTAGTTTCTTTTGTTGAGCTTTCATACATTTATAGCTCTAGTGCATCCGTTGCATGGCAATCCCTACTCCTTGCATTAACATCAATCGGTGGGCATCTCCATAGCCCATTGATTAGCCTCATTGATGTGAGACTTTCTCCTTTTTTGTCTTCTCCACATAACCCCCTAATTATATTCTATTCCACCCATTGTGCTATGTCTATGGCTCGCGCTCATATATTGCATGAAACTTTATAGATTTGAAATTACTGAAGTATGAAACAATTGCTTGGCTTGTCATCGGGGTTGTCAATGATGAGAGCATTCTTGTGTGATGAAAATGAAATATGACTAAACTATGTGATTTTGTAGGGATGAACTTTCTTTGGCCTTGTTATTTTGAGAAGACATAATTGCTTAATTAGTATGCTTAAAGTATTATCATTTTTATGTCAATATGAACTTTTGTCTTGAATCTTTTGGATCTGAATATTCATACCACAATTAAGAAGAATTACATTAAAATTATGACAAGTAGCACTCCGCATCAAAAATTCTGTTTTTATCATTTACCTACTCGAGGACGAGCAGGAATTAAGCTTGGGGATGCTTGATACGTCTCCAACGTATCTATAATTTTTGATTGCTCCATGCTATATTATCTACTATTTTAGACATTATTGGGCTTTATTATCCACTTTAATATTATTTTTGGGACTAACCTATTAACCGGAGGCCTAGCCCAGAATTATTGTTTTTTGCCCGTTTTAGGGTTTCGAAGAAAAGGAATATCAAACGGAGTCCAAACGGAATGAAACCTTCGGAAACGTGATTTTCTCATCAGATAAGATCCAGGAGACTTGGACCCTCTGTCAAGAAAGCCACGAGGCGGTCATGAGGGTGGAGGGAGCCCCCCCTAGGGCGCGCCCCCTGCCTCGTGGGCCCCTCGAAGCTCCACCAACGTACTTCTTCCTCCTATATATCCATGTACCTGCAAACGATCGGGGATGGAGCCAAAAACCTAATTCCACCGCCACAACTTTCTGTATCCACGAGATCCCATCTTGGGGCCTGTTCCGAAGCTCCACCGAAGGGGGCATCGATCACGGAGGGCTTCTACATCATCATCCAAGCCCCTCCGATGAAGTGTGAGTAGTTTACTTCAGACCTACGGGTCCATAGTTAGTAGCTAGATGGCTTCTTCTCTCTTTTTGGATCTCAATACAATGTGCTCCCCCTCTCTTGTGGAGATCTATTCAATGTAATCTTCTTTTTGCGGTGTGTTTGTTGAGACCGATGAATTGTGGGTTTATGATCCAGTCTATCTATGAATAATATTTGAATCTTCTCTGAATTCTTTTATGTATGATTGGTTATCTTTGCAAGTCTCTTCGAAATATCAGTTTGGTTTGGCCTACTAGATTGGTTTTTCTTGCCATGGGAGAAGTGTTTAGCTTTGGGTTCGATCTTGCGGTGTCCTTTCCCAGTGACAGAAGGGGCAGCAAGGCACATATTGTATTGTTGCCATCGAGGATAACAAGATGGGTTTTTTATCATATTGCATGAAAGTATCCCTCTACATCATGTCATCTTGCTTAAGGTGTTACTCTGTTTTTAACTTAATACTCTAGATGCATGCTGGATAGCGGTCGATGAGTGGAGTAATAGTAGTAGATGCAAAATCATTTCGGTCTACTTGTCACGGACGTGATGCCTATATACATGATCATACCTAGATATTCTCATAACTATGCTCAATTCTATCGATTGCTCAACAGTAATTTGTTCACCCATCGTAGAATACTTATGCTCTTGAGAGAAGCCACTAGTGAAACCTATGGCCCCCGGGTCTCTTTCTCATCATATCAATCTCCATCACTTTATTATTGCTTTGCTTTTACTTTTTACTTTGCATCTCTACAACAAAAATACCAGAAATATTATTTATCATCTCTATCAGATCTCACTTTCGTAAGTGACCGTGAAGGGATTGACAACCCCTAAGCGTGTTGGTTGCGTTGAGCTATTGTTTTTGTGTAGGTACGAGGGACTCGAGCGTGGCTTCCTACTGGATTGATACCTTGGTTCTCAAAAACTGAGGGAAATACTTACGCTACTTTGCTGCATCATCCCTTCCTCTTCGGGGAAATCCAACGCAGTGCTCAAGAGGTAGCAGCGGCGAGCTCAACATGCTTGTGAACAGTGCCGTCCAGGGTTGCCCTACGGTCCAAGAAGGCCAGCGTCCTATCGTCCTCCTCTTGCATGCAGTAGTCTTTGTGGATGATTTGCGCATGGACAAGGGTGATTATGTCGATGGTGCCTTGCGGCGCCAGGCGCTGCGCGGCGAGCGCGACCTCGAGGTGGACATTCTCCGGCGCGACGGCGGGCAGTCGCAGGGCCACCAGTGCGTCAAAGAGGTTGTCACCATAGTGTCCATTGAGGGTGGCGGGCATGCAGAGCCTGGGCGCGTCGGCTGGAGGCTTACGTCAAAGTCGTCCGCAAGCTTCTTGACGACGGTGAACTTGTCGAGGAAACCGACGAGGACCTCGTCGAACAAGAAGACGAAGCTGTCGTCCAAGCGTCCCCTCGCCCTGGCGGCCTCAAGCAATACTACCTGGAGACGTTCCTCGGTGCCGGGCCGTAGGCCGGTGTCGTGGACCATCTGGCACAGCCGGCTGATGCTCGCGCTCATCGCCTCCATGGGTCTAGCTTAGCTTCTAGTCAACTGATCTTGCGATTTGAGTGATCACTCTTGCGCTTGGTTAGCGTGCGCGGGTGCGTAGGATTTCGTACTACTCCTCGGCCCTCTACTGCACCTGCCTTTGGCTGTATGATAGGTGGGCCAGCCACCCCCTGGGCCCACATGTCATTCACCCAAAGGCAGTTGCCGTAAGTCAATGAAGCTGCGCCCCCTCCATGCCGGTGCAGTATAGTCATCTCACCGGACCTCTAGTTGGGGCCAAACGAGAGAAGTTTGATGTTTACTGGTTTATTGGTCCCCTTTGCATTTTGCGCCAAGTTTTGACCTTTGATTTAACTAATAAAATGTTAATGCATGTAAACAAAAAATGTTGTGTAAGTCACCTTATGAAAACCAAATAATCCCAAAATACTTAGGCACGGTGCATTAACTCCCTCCTTGCTTCTTATTTCGTGACATATCAACCAATGAGAGATGTGGGCCGTGCATGCTTTCAATGACTTGAGACTACCAAACATGACATGCAGTGTTTAGTTCATTGCATTTAATCCTATTAGTACTCTAGTTAGCAAAAAAACATTAAGTTCTCTCGCCGATAGGAATAAAACACCATGTATTTATTTACAAAGGGAGTAGTACATTTTTTGTGACATGCATTACTAGATATTGCTAGTCAAATACTAAAATCTAGATGGACGTGGTAGTACTCCTAAATCCAGACGGTGGTGCTACTAGTACTAGTAGTAGTACTACCAATGTAGTAGTAGGAGTACTAGCACTGTACTACCCGTTGGTCAAATTATTACGTGCTGCTCCTCACAGTGAAGTGACAAGACCCTGCGCCGGAGATGACACCTGAGTATAGGCGTTGTGTTTGGCATACCATAGTCAGCCTCACCGTCTGCAGTCACTATCATCATGGCTGTAGAGCTAGCCTGCTTACAACTAGCCCTGTTCGACATAATTTCCCGTGCATAGATGCCCGTGCATTGCACGGAACACCAAGATTGGGGGTGGACGGCTCGGGCAGCGGCCGTCGCGCCAGATTTTTCCACAGCCTTCTAGATGTGGTGGGGAGGAGATAAGGCTGATTGTGAGAGACAAGGAGTTGTTTGTAAATAGGGAACAAGTGCGGGCATCTTTTGCAAAAATGGAGAAGCTTGGTTTGTATGCGTTAGATCTAGATCCGACGGCTATTGGTGAAAGATGGGAGGCACAACATCATCACCAACTCAGGACCTGTTTGATTCGCAGGATTTTGAAAACGCAGGAATAGGACACGTCAATATTACAAGTTGTAATGAAAGGATCTTGGAGACTGTGACCATGCATTTGCAATCCCCGTCGCAGATGCAGCTGTCGACGGTGAGGTTGAGGGGGACGCAGCGCCAGAGGGGGCGCCATCGCCGGGAGAGCAGGGTGGTCCGCACGGCAAATTTTGTGGGGAGGAGGCCGATGATGACGAGCAGCATGTCGTCAGGGAGGCTGCTAATGATGTCCAGGCTCGCCGGATGCGGTTTTGGCTCGAGCCGCCTCCGCTTGTTGGCTGCCTCGCCGTCCATCTCAACCGGCGGCGACGCGGTGTACACGTGTGCTAGTGTGTGTTGTGTGCTGGGTGTGCACGAGTGTGTCCTTTTGTGCATCCCGCCGCGCAGTGGTGAATTGTGCGCGAGTGTGTCCTTCGCGCGCAAGAAGTTTGTCCTTAATGCATCCTCAATTTACTAGCGTGCGGGGTGCTACCCCGAGTGGTTTCAACTTTGTTTACTTCACCGCGTGTCAGATGGGCCTCTAGTTTACTTATTTTCACCCACTGCCACATGGGCCAGCACACGAAGATACAAAACACGAGCTGACAAGGCAGCATGTGGATTGGTTGACCGGTCAACTAAACAATATACGGAGCTATACGCTGACACAGTGAGCGTATAATCCATCGGTATAGAGAGTTCAAGTGAGAGGGGAGGCCCATGAGAGATAACAGAGAGGGAGAGAGAGAGAGAGAAAGAGCTACTCCCTCCGTTCAATAATGTAGTTCCAACATTTTTTAAGTCAAACTTTTGAAACTTTGACCAAGTTTATAAGGAAATTACTTATATCTACAATACCAAAGATAAATGATAGTATGAAGTAAGTACATGTTGTGATGAATCTAATGATCGTTCCAGATGTAAATGTTTTTCTCCACATATACCTGGTCAAAATTTTCTGAGGTTTGACTTTTCAAAACATCCATATGCTTATGGACGTGACAGAGTCCCTAACTAGAGAGAGAGAGAGAGAGAGTGAGTGAAAAAAGTGTGTGTGTGCATGTGTGAAAGAGACATGGACAACACACAATAAAAGTAGAGAAAAAGCGTGCGTGTCTTATGCAAACATATCACACATGCATCTTCGACAATAGAGGCAAGGTGAGGAGATAGTGTGTAGTTGTTTGGAACCGAGAGAGCAAGACCCCTAGCACATGGCCAAGAGGGGTGTGACAAACAAGGGAGAGAGGTCGAGAGAGACGTACAGAGAAAATGCAGACATGGGGAGGAGAGAGTGTATGTTTGTCATAGAGAGATCGCCTAGAGATCGTGATGGGACTACATGGGTGGGAGATTGAGTGACAAGGTGTGTGCGTGATAGAAGATGCCCCGAGAGATATCGAGATAGACGTATGGATGGAAGGAGACAATACGTGTGTTCCTGATGGCTAGTAAGAGATAATCATACTGAGGAGGGGGGAGTGTTTGCGCCTATGATGGAGTGAGGGATTATGGTACTTAGGGGGGTGCGTGTCACATGGAGAGAGAACAAGGGCGGAGAGTGTTGGATGGGTCTATATGTATAGCGCGAGAAAGACATGTGTATGTGTGAACTAGGGAGATATAAGGCCAGTTTGGCTTGCGTCCTGAGCATCTTTTGCCTGCCTGGGGTTGTGGCTGGATTTCATGCACACTTGTTTGGTTGCTACCCTGTGAAAAAGAAAGCCCGCCTGGCCTGGGTTCCCTTGCACTTTAATTAGCCTAGCTAAACTCCACACACTGCAAGTAGCCTGGCTCAGGCGATCGATTTCGAACGCCTGGCCATGCCTGGTCGTGTGGCCATGAGGCTAATAGCAACATGGATGGATATTAGCATTAAATAATTGATGCATGGATTGATTGATGGGACGTTGATGATTTGCCTGGCCCAGGCATGAACCAAACGCTTCAGCACCACACAAGCCTGGCCAGGCAGAAATATTTTACATCTCACGTCTATACCAGGCAGTACCGGCCATCAAGGCATGAGGGTCAGGTCACGAACCAAACTGACCAATAAAGTTTGAGAGAGATTGAGGAGCCCCGATAAGGGTGAGTGGTGCGTCAGATAGCTGAGAGGGGGAAAGAGATATTCCATCCGCTCGATAATGCAGTGCATGTAAATTTTTTAGAAGTCAAACTTTGGAAACTTTGATCAGGTTTACGCAAATGTTATTTATATCTATAATACCAAAGATACATCATACAAAACTACATCTCATGGTGAATCTAATGGTATATGTTTGCCGTACTAGATGTAATTCTTTTTCTCCACGTACATGGTCAAACTTTGTGATGTTTGACTTTTCAATAAATCTATATGTTATGGACCGAGGAGAGTGCCTCAGTCGAGACAGATCAAGTGTGTGTGAAGGAGAATGAGTAAGTGTGCAAAAAGAGTATGTGTGTGAAAGAGAAAGTGACAACAAACGATAAATTAGAGACAGAGTGTGTTTTTTCGTTTCTTATGCAAACATAGCACGCATGCATCTCCGAGATGGAAAAGCGGGGCGAGGAGATACACGAAGATAGCTAGTGTGTGATTGTTTGCAATGGAGAGAGACACCCCTGTAGCACATGTCCAATAGAGGTCTGGCCAACAAGGAACAAAGGTCGAGAGGGACACATGGATGGCATGGACGCATGGGGAGGGAGAGAGGGTGTGTTTGTGATAGAGAGATCCCGTCGAGATCGTGAGGGGACTATATGGGTGGGAGATCGAGGGAGTGCGTGCGTGATAGAAAGATGCCTCGAGAGAAATCGAGATAGACCATGCACATGTTTGTGATGGAGACTAAGATTAGCTTGTCATATACATATAGGGGGGACTGCATGTGCCTACAATTGAGTGAGAGACCATCATACTTGGCTAGCTGGGCATTAGATTGTGTGTGTGCGCGTGTGAGATGGAGAGAGAACGAGGGGGAGAGATAGAGTTCTAGATGGGCCTATCGAGTGCGAGTGAGATATGCATGTGTATGTGTGACCCAGGTGGATGGAGAGTTTGAGAGAGGGGGGAAGAGCTCCGAGACGACATAGTGGTGCATGAGAGAGTTACGGGCAAAGAGCCAAGGAATTTGTGTGGGTACGATGAGTGCACCCAAGATATCTAGCTTGGACTAGCTAGAGTATCATACATAGTGTGCGATAGAGACCTATAGATGGTGTATATATGCATGCGAACTAGAAAGACCCCCCCCCCCACACACACACAAAGAGAGAGAGACAGAGAGAGAGAGAGAGAGAGAGAGAGAGATGGAGAGAAAGGGAGAGGGACCAACAAGGTTTTTGTATCGGATGCGTGCGACATAATTGAAGATTGTCGGTGAGAGAGAGAGAGAGCAAGAGAGAGAGAGAGAACAGGAGTCCGGGAGAGGGGGAGGTCGCGTTTTATGCATCAAAGACTGATATAAACCATGTTTCGATACAAACTTGCATTCAAATATTTAAATTGGAGAACATGTTGTCTGCAATCCACACATGAACGGATATATGTGTATATCAAACAAGTTCATTAATTTGACTTTCAACATGTTCATGGAGTACTATAATACTATACAACATGCTACTCGATTGAGGTGTTCAATTTTGGATTTAGTTCACTATTTTGACCTACTGAACGAGCTATTTCATTGGATCGAGATATTTCATTTTGGGTTTGATTCGCGTTTTTGAGTGAGTCAACTATTTGTCATATAGTAAATCGCCTATCGAGCATGTAAAAACACATTACTCCCGAGCATCATCTCTCCATCTAAAAAAGAAGTGACAAGCTAATATTTCAAAATTTGATCCGAATCGACTTGGTAAGGTAGACGTGGATGCTCGTTCTCCCAAAATTTGAACGAACTGTTAAACATCCTCTCTGCTCGGTGGAATGCGCCCGAGCAAATAAATGGGAGACGCAAAATTATCGTCCTATGTGGGACACGCATCAATAGGCCCGTTGTACATCGAGGGTAGGTTCGTAACTTCATCCAAGCGCGCCTTCTCCTCGGCCGAAATGACATGTGCCGAATAATTCATAAACCATGGTCGGCAAAACACACTCTCCTCGCCCGAAATAGCTCGCGCCCACTATTTCAAAACACGCTCTCCTCGCCCGAAATCGCTCACGCCCACTATAGTTCAAAACACGCCCTCCTCGCCCGAAATCGCTCCCGCCCACTATTTGGCGAGAAGCAAAGTTACTCTACTATCCCCGGCCCTTAGTACACAGACCCAAGCCGAGAAGCCTATAGGCTAGGGTAGAACTGTAACTCCCCCTCACATTTCAGACAAATGCGTCCGTAAGACATGGTTCCACTCCCCCCCCAATCCCCCCCCCCCGCCCGCTCGCCCCCATTCATACCTCGTGGGCGCCAAATCACCTTCTCCCCGGGAAGCTCCCTTCTCCCGAGCCGCGAAACCTCAGCCCCACCTCCATGGCGCCCCCACCGCACTAATTTCACAGCCGCCCTCCTCCCTAATGCCGGAGATGCTATCCATTTGCCGTCGTGCACTGGGCCGTGTGCCTCTTACTCCGTGCTGCTAGTGTTGCCTCGACGACGGCCGTGTGAACCGTACCGGAGCCGATTCACCCCCGCCGTTGTTCACGGCGTAGGAGCGGCTCCAATTTCGGATCCGTCCAGAGTCCTGGCGCTGCTTCCGCGTATCCGTCGACCGTCGCGACCTCGCTCTTTCCCTGCCACCGGTCGCCACCGCAACCGCGCCAGCCTCACCGACTCAGCAGCTGGACCTGCCTACTTCACCATGCCACCAGATAGGTCGCACCCTCATCTCAAATCACTTTATTTAGGCGTCAGTTGTCTGAATTTTTATTCTGGGCCAATCGATTCCCAATGGGAAGCAGCACCCCTCGAGGCGGTGGAGCTCCTAGGCTGCCGGTTGGCTAGTGTCTAACGTAAGGGTGCGGGGCCACAAGTTCACTGTGGAAGCAACGCTTAGATGGCTATCTTTTAGAGTTGCGTGGGTTGAAGGTACTACCGCCGCCGGATCTGGATGACGGGGAGTCTTTGTGGATTGGCCCGGGGGCGGCGCAACCACGGCAGTGCGGTGGGGCGGGGAGCGGGGTTTTGGCCGGGGCCACGGATGGCGAAGGCAGGCTGCTCTACCGTTGGTCGCTGGCTCTTCGGGGAAGATTCCGAACAGTGTCAGCCGGGAGGTACAAGACGGCCAGTCATCCGGCGTAGATCGGACAGTACCAAAATAAAATAAAATCATGTGACCCCAATTTAGTCTTCAGTCAACAAACGTGTGGCCACTCTCGTACCTTGTTGTTGATCTCTTAGTGTATTTCTTCAGATCAAAGAGATATGTTATGCGTTATCTGCATCTTTAGACACACCGTCTTCCGACTCACCGCAGCTGCTCCAACAAGGGAAGCATACACCAGAAGGGAGCTATAGTCCCCACTCAACAGTTCCCTGCATCGAATGCGCGTGCCCGACATGGACAGCCACAACAACTGCAGGGCCATCGACAAGTCAACACATGATGCTCACTCCTATGGATGGCAGCCAGATAAGTTTTACCCTCATCTTACTTGTGTGCAACATTTATGGCTTTGTTATTCATCTAAGCATGGAAAATAGATCATCACATTTCACTGTATATTCATGCTGATCTCTTACGGGTCTTGTTCAGGAGTTAACGTTGTTCCATAGTTCAGCTAAGATACTTGTTCTTTAGGTAACTTTGTTCCATAGTTATCATCCATCAGCCAATGCTATCCCACAGGCTGGTGATTATAGTATTATACCACTTCTAGTATTACCTATGTTGTTCTTTAATACTTTTGTGTGCCATCTAGTTAATCTCGAGTACAAACGATACATATTCTGTAGCTTTCATCTGTGTTCTCCCTTGAGTTTATGAGACATGTTGCTGCTAGTTAACCACAGTCCTACTATTTATGTCGTCTCCTACAGGCACTCATTACATAAATCTAACTACTAGTTGTCTTCCATGCATGTCAGATATAATTGCACACACTGATATATCCACAAGAACCTCACGGAGCAATGTAAAGGCCAATAAAGTTGATGTCAATGATACCCAATATGATGGAACATGTAAAGACAGTTCTTCAGAAGACTTGCAGAAATATGATGAATCCTCTTCACCCCATAAGGTCCTTGCTCTAACTTGGCCTGTGATATGGGTACAACATTCATATAATGTCCTTGAGTGTATCTACTCTGTTGCAATGCCATGTGCTTAGCATGCTGATCATGCATGTAAATATGTCATGCCTTCCTGTTTTTCAGTACCTATTCCATTCATGATAACATGTTTTAAAATTCAAGTACTGTCATTCTACTCTATCGCAATGCCATCTGCTTAATTTGGACATCATGCTGCTGAATATCTTATGCATTGTTATTCATCAGTATGTACTTCATTTGTCTACCATACCATGCTTTTTTACATTGAAGTGTTGTTCTAGTGCTCTGTTGCAATGCCATCTTATTTTCCCAATCATACACGTGTATGTTGCCTTAGTTATTTCTGTACGTATTCCGCTACCATACAGTTTTAAATTCAACTAGTGTTTTTTTGCTGTGTTGTCCTGTCATATCCCTAGCTCTTACACCATACTCCCTTCGTCCGGATTACATGTTGCTGAAATGGATAAAAAAGGATGTATCTAGAAATGAAATACGCCTAGACCCATCCATTTTCTTCTGGATGGAGGGAATACATGTCAATATGTCATGCCTTTCTATTTTTTAGTACCTATTCCATCTCTCTGTTATCGCATGTTTTATAATTAAAGCACCATTCTTTTATACCAGGCATGCAAGGGGAAGACGACTATGTTAGAATCTGAAGGGTTACAAACAAGGCCTTTGCAAAAGATCCAAACGCCAGGAGATAATAAACCAACTCCAGTTTTTATAGACACTGCTCCAGCACAGAGAAACCCAACTCCTACTGATAATAAGCAGATTCTAGTGGCCAAAGAACTAGTCCGCTCCAGTCCAGCAAAAACATGTCAACTCAATACTAAGAAGCGTGTGTGTATCCTCGCATCATGAAATTTTATAGCATGCTGATCATATTTTCTACATGTTTCTTACCCACCTCTCCTTTAGAAAATAAGCTTAACAGATAGAAGAATTTCTGCAATGGTATCGTTTATGAGGAAAGATTCCTACAGGAATTCTCTATGCTCCAATGTAGATGTAAGTACCTGTTGTATATCACTATATTTTTACATCAGCATGTATTTTGTTAATCCGCGTGAATCCAACCTTTTTGTGATCTAAATTTAGTTGTAGCAAAAATGTATGATTAAAGGCCACAATGTTGATTTTTGCAAGGACAACTGCCTAGTAGTTTTGCATCCTGAGTTCCATGAGTGTACTATCTCATATCAGTGGGTTTGAATACTTTGGTTCTGCAGTGGGTTTTTCAGTGTTGTTTTACTGTGTTGTCCTGTCGTATCCCTAGCTCTTACATCATAGTCCCTCCGTCCGGATTAAATGTCGCAGAAATGGATAAAACTGGATATATCTAGAACTGAAATACGCCTAGACCCATCCATTTATTTCCGGATGGAGGGAATACATGTCAATATGTCATGCCTTTCTATTCTTCAGTACCTATTCCATCTCTGCTATAGCATGTTTTATAACTGAATCACCATTCTTCTATATAAGGCATGCAAGGGGAAGACGACTATGTTAGAATCTGAAGGGTTACAAACCAGGTCTTTGCAAAAGATCCAAACGCCAGGAGATAATAAACCAACTCCATTATTCATAGATACTGCTCCAGCACAGAGAAACCCAAGTCCCACTGATAATAAGCAGATTCCAGTGGCCAAAGAACTAGTCCGCTCCAGTCCAGCAAAAGAATGGCAACTCCATTCTAAGAAGCTTGTGCGTATCCTCGCATCATGAAATTTTATAGCATTCTGATCATATTTTCTACATGTTTCTTACCCATCTTTCTTTTAGAAAATAAGGTTATACGATACAAGACTTCCTCCAATGGGATCGTATTCGAGGAAAATATCTTGCGGGAATTCTCTGTGCTCCAATGCTGATGTAAGTACCTGTTGTATATCACTATATTTTTACATCATCATGTATTTTGTTAATCGGCATGAATCTAACCTTTATGTGATCTAAAATTAGTTGTAGCAAAATGTTGAAGGCGCCAATGTTGATTTTTGTAAGAAAAACTGCCTAGTAGTATTGCATCCTGAGCTGCATGAGTGTACTATCTCATATCAGTGGGTTGAAATACTTTGGTTCTGCAGTGGGTTTTACAGTCTTTTTTTACTGTGTTGTCCTGTCGTATCCCTAGCTCTTACATCATACTCCCTCCGTCCGGATTAAATGTCGCAGAAATGGATAAAACTGGATGTATCTAGAACTGAAATACGCCTAGACCCATCCATTTATTTCCGGATGGAGGGAATACATGTCAATATGTCATGCCTTTCTATTCTTTAGTACCTATTCCATCTCTGCTATAGCATGTTTTATAACTGAATCACCATTCTTTTATATAAGGCATGCAAGGGGAAGACGACTATGTTAGAATCTGTCGGGTTACAAACCAGGTCTTTGCAAAAGATCCAAACGCTAGGAGATAATAAACCAACTCCATTATTCATAGATACTTCTCCAGCACAGAGAAACCCAAGTCCCACTGATAATAAGCAGATTCCAGTGGCCAAAGAACTAGTCCGCTCCAGTCCAGCAAAAGAATGTCAACTCCATTCTAAGAAGCGTGTGCGTATCCTCGCATCATGAAATTTTATAGCATTCTGATCATATTTTCTACATGTTTCTTACCCATCTCTCTTTTAGAAAATAAGATTAAACGATACAAGACTTCCTCCATTGGGATCGTATTCGAGGAAAATATCTTGCGGGAATTCTCTGTGCTCCAATGCTGATGTAAGTACCTGTTGTATATCACTATATTTTTACATCAGCATGCATTTTGTTAATCGGCGTGAATCTAACCTTTATCTGATCTAAAATTAGTTGTAGCAAAATGTTAAAGGCGCCAATGTTGATTTTTGTAAGAAAAACTGCCTGGTAGTTTTGCATCCTGAGCTGCATCAATGTACTATCTCATATCAGTGGGTTTGAATACTTTGGTTCTGTAGTGGGTTTTTCAGTCTTTTTTACTGTGTTGTCCTGTCGTATCCCTAGCTCTTACATCATACTCCCTCCGTCCGGATTAAATGTTGCATAAATGGATAAAACTGGATGTATCTAGAACTGAAATACGCCTAGACCCATCCATTTATTTCCGGATGGAGGGAATACATGTCAATATGTCATGCCTTTCTATTCTTCAGTACCTATTCCATCTTTGCTGTAGCATGTTTTATAACTGAATCATCATTCTTCTATATAAGGCATGCAAGGGGAAGACGGCTATGTTAGAATCTGAAGGGTTACAAACTAGGTCTTTGCAAAAGATCCAAATGCCAGGTGATAATAAACCAACTCCATTTTTCATAGATACTGCTCCAGCACAGAGAAACCCAACTCCCACTGATAATAAGCAGATTCCAGTGGCCAAGGAACTAGTCCGCTCCAGTCCAGCAAAAGAATGTCAACTCCATTCTAAGAAGCGTGTGCGTATCCTCGCATCATGAAATTTTATAGCATTCTGATCATATTTTCTACATGTTTCTTACCCATCTCTCTTTTACTCCCTCCGTTCCAAATTACTCGTCGCAAAAATGGATGTATCTAGAACTAAAATACATCTAGATACATCCATACCTGCGACAAGTAATTCGGAACGGAGGGAGTAGGAAATAAGGTTAAACGATACAAGACTTCCTCCATTGGGATCGTATTCGAGGAAAATATCTTGCAGGAATTCTCTATGCTCCAATGCTGATGTAAGTACCTGTTGTATATCACTATATTTTTACATCAGCATGTATTTTGTTAATCAGCGTGAATCTAACCTTTATTTGATCTAAAATTAGTTGTGGCAAAATGTTAAAGGCGCCAATGTTGATTTTTGTAAGGAAAACTGCCTCGTAGTTTTGCATACTGAGCTGCATGAATGTACTATCTAATATCACGCACATTACTAAATTGTAGTACTTCTCTGGTTGCCCATTCATTCATTGTGTCAATGTTGCTTTCATATTACCTTACCTGGCTGATGATAGCTGTGCCATATTGTGTTAATTTGGTGTAGGCTAGTTGCCCAAACGTTCGTTGTGTCAATGTTGCTTTCCTATTATCTGACTTGGCCAATGATAGCAATGCTAGTGTGTTAATTTTGTGTAGGCTGCTGAAGATAAGAAGATAAACTCTGAAAACAGCAAGGAAACCCTATTGTTTCTTTCCAGTAAATCTAGGCCAGGTAATATGGCAATAACTCATGATTAATCTTTTTGTTTCCCGTCCTAATTTATGTTATGATGCAGTGGTCGAGACACTCTCCACTATCAATAATACAAGCCTGCCAAAATCTCCATCTGGATCTGTTCGGTATCCTTTGTCTCGAATGCAACGGAATAAATGTATGTTTGTGAACCAATTAATGGCTGAAGCAATGATGGAAATGGTGGATGAATCAGAGGTGCAGAGTCGTGCGACACAACAACTGATCAATGTTTTCAGAGACAATGTAGCAAAGCAGCAAGAACTTGCCCATATGCTTATGGGCGTCATCTGTGTTGAGGTTGCAGATTGTGACGTTGTAGATAGTTAGGTTCTGCTCATTTATTTGCACTGGCATCAATCTTTGATTGCCTAGTGGATGTAATTTCCTGTAATATATGCTGGATGTGCAACGTTATTCCCTGTATGCCGTACCTTTGCTTGATCGGTTTTGGTCCTGTGCATAATTGCTCGTCGTAATGGGCTCAAATTATCTAATTTGGCCTAAAGACATGAACGAAATTTAGTGGGCCCATTAAGTTAATGGGCCGTTACTAGGCCGAAAGTTAATGGTCGGCCCTCTTACCTCCCGGGTCGTTAACAAGACGACATCGAAGCGGGCAATAGGTGGCCCCAATTTATTTCACGGGCCGTTAGTAGGCCATTACTAAGTTTGGGCTACATATGGCCCAACTATACTGTAGGCCTTTAGCAGGCCGAAAGAGACAGCGGGCTTGTACTAGACCATGAAGAGCATGGGCTGCTAAGAGGCCGAAAGTCAGGTCGTATTGTAAACGGCCCAACTATGTTGTGGGCCTTTAGCAGGCCGAAAGAGAAACCGGGCTGGTATTGGACCATGAAGGGCATGGGCCGTTAAAAGGCCAAAACTAAGGTCCGACTACAAATGGCCCAACTCATTTATGGTCCGTTAACAGGCCGAAAGGCACACAGGGCCGGGAATTGACCCAACATTTAAATGGGTCGCTAAAAGGCCAAAACTCAGGCCCGACTACAAATGGCCCAACTGATTTATGGGCCGTCAACAGGCTGAAAGTGACACCGGGCCAGAAATTGGCCCAACAATTAAATGGGCCGCTAAAAGGCCGAAACTCAGGTCCGACTACAAATGGCCCATCAGATTTATGGGCCGTCAACAGGCTGAAAGACACACCGGGCCGGAATTTAGCCCAACATTTAAATGGGTCGCTAAAAGGCCGAAAGATGTACATCCTGAAAATTGGCCCATCCATTAAATGGGCCGTTAACAGGCCGAAATCTCATCGGGCCGATATTGAGCCCAAATATATAGCGGGCTGTTAACGGGCTCGAACTGACGATGGGCTGCAATGGTGTCAAATCTTTAACGGGCCGTTGACGGGCCGAATTGGCACATCTCGTATGGGCTGTGGGCTTAAATGGACCTGACACAAGTAGGCCTTATATGGGCCGGCCTGCTAATTTTTACTGGGCCGGCCTTTTTCAGCGGAATGAGCCACTGTTGGGCCATGCCACGTGTCGACCTATCATAGGTGCCTCCTGTCCAATGAGTGGATGACATCTGTCCCAACGGTGAGGCAACACGTGTTTCCTTCGGCCAATCAGAATTTTACACGTGGAAATTTCCCATTGGTCAGGGCTGTTAACGGGTTATCGGATCCAAAATCCGACCTGATAGCTTAACGGCGTTCCATTACGGTGGATGCCACGTGTCGGTCACCCTTGATGAAAGCACTTCTGTGACACGCAATTTATCGTCATTGAAGTGGACACTTCCGTGATGATAATTTTGGTAATGTTATGGAACACTTTTACGACAGCACAGGTATGACTATCTTGATTCCGTCATAAAATCGTCATGGATGTACATGCATGACAAAAAACGCGACCTACTGTGACAAACACGTATCATCATGGAAGTGTATTTTTTTGCAGTGCATTTATCTCGTGAGTGAGGAGCGGAGTCCACTCCTCTTGAGAATAACCCGCCTAACATGGAAGATACAGACATCCCTAGTTGATACATGAGCTATTCGAGCATATAAAACAGGATATTTATTTGAAGGTTTGGAGTTTGGCACATAAAAATTTACTTGGAACGGCAGGTAGATACCGTATATAGGTAGGTATAGTGGACGCATGTGGAATAACTTTGGGGTTGAAGGGGTTGGATGCACAAGAAGTATTCCCGCTTAGTACAGGTTAAGGCTAGCAAAAGACTGGGAAGCGACCAACTAGAGAGCGACAACAGTCATGAACATGCATTAAAATTAATCAACACCGAATGCAAGCATGAGTAGGATATAATCCACCATGAACATAAATATCATGAAGGCTAGGTTGATTTTGTTTCAACTACATGCGTGAACATGCGCCAAGTCAAGTCACTTAAATCATTTAGAGGAGGATACCACCCTATCATACCACATCATAACTATCTCAATAGCATGTTGGCACGCAAGGTAAACCATTATAACTCATAGCTAATCAAGCATGGCACAAGAAACTATGATCTCTAGTTGTCATTGCAAACATGTTTATTCATAATAGGCTGAATCGGGAACGATGAACTAATCATATTTACAAAAACAAAAGAGGTCGAGTTCATACCAGCTTTTCTCATCTCAGCCAGTCCATCATATATCATCATTATTGCCTTTCACTTGCACGACTGAACGATGTGAATAATAATAATAGTGCACATGCATTGGACTAAGCTGGAATCTGCAAGCATTCAATAAACAGGAGAAGACAAGGCAATATGGGCTCTTTTGTCAGATAAACAATAATGCATATAAGAGCCACTTCAAGAATTTAATCATGGTCTTCTCCTATCGACCCCCAAAGAAAATAAAAGAAAAAAACTATTTACACGGGAAAGCTCCCAACAAGCAAAAGAAGAACAGGAAATATTTTTGGGTTTTCTTTTTAATTACTACTACAAGTATGGAAATTAAACTGATTAAAAGCTACAACTATTTTTTTGGTTTTTCCTAAGGTTTATTAAACACACAAGAAGAAAGCATAAAAAGGAAATTAAACTAGCATGGATGATACAATGAAAAAGTATGAGCACCGACATCTAGCAATGAGTGTGTGAACATAAATGTAATGTCGGTGGGAAATACATACTCCCCCAAGCTTAGGCTTTTGGCCTAACTTGGTCTATGGCCACGGCTGGCCTGGCGGGTATCCATAATAATAGTTGGGGTCATACTGAGATGAAGAAGAGGAAGACTCCGATTGCCACTGGCTGACAATCATCTCCGGATCCCACTGGTAATTAGACTGTTGTGAAGGATCAACTTGTGGTTCTGTCTCTGGCTCCTCGGCTGGTGCAGGGTTCCGGTAGGCGTGAATAGCCTTCAACGGAACAAGGTACGTTCCTGAAGATAAATCAAACAAAGAAGGAGTAGGCAGGGTAATAGTCTCAGGATGATGTTTATTAAAGAACAATTGATATTTAAGCTCTCCTTCCCTATTCTTAACAATAAAATCATGTGCCACCATACTTTTACAATCTAGATAAACATGAGGCAACACCTTTTCTTCCTTCTCAAAATGCCTAGTAGGTATGTTAAAATGTGCAGCTAGGCATGAAGCATAGATGCCTCCAAGATGGGGCCCTTGGTACGGTTCAGACTTAACCGTTTGGCAATAATACTGCCCATACTAAAAGTGTTATCACTGTATAAATCGTGGAGCAGAATAATAATATCAGGGATACTAAGGTTTCCACAGTTTCCGCGACCAATTAAGCAACGACTAGCAAATAATGCAAAGTAATGTAAAACAAGAAAATGTATGCTAGTGATTCATGCATCGGAAACCTTCAGTGTTTCCCCTACAGTGATAGTATCAATAAACCCCTCCACATCATCATGATGTGGTTCTTCTGTCTTGCCCTCAAAAGGGACTAAACAAATACGACAAAAATCATAAAGTGACATCTCCTTATGCTCATCATATGAATGAAACTCCACCGTAGGTGGTGAGTTCCTAGAATGGAAATGAAAGTTTTGCACAAAGGTATTTGTGAGTAAAAGATACTGATCGCATTGGTCATGGAGGAAAGCGGTGAGGCCTGCATTCTTAGCCAATTCATGAAAATCTTCATAAATACCAGCTGCTCTCAATAAATCATCGGAAGGCCATTCACACGCCCAAATCTCCGCGGTGCGTGGCAAATTGTACTTAGGCTTCGGTGCCTTTTCCTTCGAGCTTTGTATCGATGAGCTCCTCAATGTCTCCTCATCATTTTCTGAAAAATTCTGAAATTTTTAGTAACTTCAAAATAAAAGTAAACCAAACTCAATAATATTGATAGCAACTACTTCTACAAGTGCCTAGGTCTTATATCATGCATCAAAACTACTTTTGACCATATAAATTTGACATGCAAGCTCAAGAACAGGGTCACCTAAGCAGAAAAAATTTGCAATGAATAAAGCACTAGAACAAAAACTAATTGGACCAATGGAGGAGTCACATACCAAGGAACAATCTCCCCAAGCAGTTTTGCGAGAGGTGCTTTGAGCAAGAAGATCGAAAATGGCAGCAAGATGAGCTAGAACTCGTGCTTGAGCTGGATATTCGTGTTTGTGGGAGGAAGAAGAAGTGTATGGGTGAAAGAATAAGTGGAGGAGGGCCATCGTGGGCCCACGAGGCAGGGGGCGCGCCCTCCACCCTCGTGGGCAGGTGGTTAACCCCCCTGCTGTCTTCTCAGTGCCAAATATTCTCAAATATTGTAGAAAAAATCATATTTAAATTTCAGGGCATTTCGAGAACTTTTATTTTCAAGGTATTTTTATATTGCACGGATAATCAAATAACAGACAGAAAAATATTTATTTTTATTTTATTTAATATAAATAACAGAAAGTAAAAGTGGGGTACAGAGGGTTGTGCCTTCTAGTTTCATCCATCTCATGATCATCAAAAGGAATCCACTAACAAGGTTGATCAAGTCTTGTTAACGAACTCATTCCGAATAACATGGAACCGGAGAAATTTCGAATAACACTATGTTACCTCAACGGGGATATGCACATCCCCAATAACAAGAATATCATATTTCTTCTTAACAGTAGGAAGAGGAAATTCAAAACCTCCAAATATGATCGATGGAAATTTTCCAATAGAGTTGATACTATGAACTTGAGGTTGTTTCCTCGGAAAGTGTACCGTATGCTCATTACCATTAACATGAAAAGTGACATTGCCTTTAGTGCAATCAATAACATCCCCTGCAGTATTCAAAAAGGGTCTTCCAAGAATAATAGACATACTATCGTCCTCGGGAATATCAAGAATAACAAAGTCCGTTAAAATAGTAACGTTTGCAACTACAACACGCACATCCTCACAAATACCGACAGGTATAGCAGTTGATTTATCAGCCATTTGCAAAGATATTGCAGTAGGTGTCAACTTATTCAAATCAAGTCTATGATATAAAGAGAGAGGCATAACACTAACACCGGCTCCAAGATCACATAAAGCAGTTTTAACATAATTTCTTTTAATGGAGCATGGTATAGTTGGTACACCGGATCTCCAAGTTTCTTTGGTATTCCACCCTTAAAAGTATAGTTAGCAAGCATGGTGGAAATTTCAGCTTCCGGTATCTTTCTTTTATTTGTAATGACGTCTTTCATGTACATAGCATAAGGATTGGTTTTGAGCATATCAGTTAATCGCATACGCAAAAAGATAGGTCTAATCATTTCAGCAAAACGCTCAAAATCATCATCATCCTTTTTCTTAGATGGCTTGGGAGGAAAAGGCATGGGTTTCTGAACCCAAGGCTCTCTTTCTTTACCATGTTTCCAAGCAACAAAGTCTTTTTATCATAATGTTGATTCTTTGATTGTGGGTTATCAAGATCAACAACATGTTCAATTTCTACATCATTATCATTACTAGGTTGAGCATCATCATGAACATTATCAGTAACATTATTACTAGTTTTAGGTTCATTACCATACTGTGTTTCAGCATTAGAAATAGAAATATCATTTGGATTCTCAGGTGTTTCAACAAAAGGATCACTAGAAGCATGCAAAGTCCTATCATTTTTCTTTTTCTTCATTTTAGAAGAACTAGGTACATCTATATTATTTCTCTGAGAATCTTGCTCAATTCTCTTAGGATGGCCTTCAGGATACAAAGGTTCCTGAGTCATTCTACCAGTTCTAGTAGCCACTCTAACAGCATTATCATTATTCTTATTATTCAATTCATTGAGCAAGTCATTTTCAGCTTTAAGTACTTGCTCTACTTGAGTGGTAACCATAGAAGCATGTTTACTAATAAGTTTAAGTTCACCTTTAACATTAGCCATATAATCACCCAAGTGTTCAAGCTTATTTGAATTGTATTTCAATTGTCTACCAAAATAAGCATTAAAATCTTCTTGCTTAGCCACAAATTTATCAAACTCATCTAAGCATGGGCTAGCAAATTTAGTAAATGGGATTTCAGCTTTATCATATCTATAGAGAGAATTTACCTTTACTACCTGTGTCGGGTTATCAAGACCATGCGTTTCTTCAATAGGTAATGGATTAATATTATATGTTTCTTCAACGGGCGGTTAATTAAGACCATGTATTTCTTCAATAGGAGGTACTCCCTCCGTTCTGAATTACTTGTCTTGGATATGTTCTCAACAGGCGTAATAAGAACCGTGTATTTCTTCAATAGGAGGTAAATTCTTAACATCTTTAGCTTTAATACCTTTTTCTTTCATAGATTTCTTTGCCTCTTGCATATCTTCAGGACTGAAATAGATACCCCTCTTCTTTGGAGTTGGTTTGGGACAGGCTCAGGATTGGCTCGGAGGTGTCCAATTATTTTCATTTGTCAACATATTATTCAATAAGAATTTCAGCTTCAATCCGGTGTTCTTTCCCTGAAAACAGAACCAACACAACTATCCAGGTAATCTCTGGAGGCATCGGTTAGTCCATTATAAAGATATCAAGTATTTCATTTTTCTTAAGAGGATGATCAGACAAAGCATTAAGTAATTGGAGAAGCCTCCCCCAAGCTTGTGGGAGACTCTCTTCTTCAATTTGCACAAAATTATATATATATATATCCCTTAAAGCAGCTTGTTTCTTATGAGCAGGGAAATATTTAGCAGAGAATTAATAAATCATATCCTGGGGACTACGCACACAACCAGGATCAAGAGAATTAGACCATATCTTAGCATCACCCTTTAATGAGAACGGAAATATTTTAAGGATGTAAAATTAACGAGTTATCTCATCTTTAGTGAACAGGGTGGCTATATCATTCAATTTAGTAAGATGTGCCACAACAGTTTCAGATTCATAACCATGAAAAGGATCAGATTCAACCAAAGTAATTATATTAGGATCAACAGAGAATTCATAATCCTTATCAGTAACACATATAGGCAAAGTAGCAAAAGCAGGGTCAGGTTTCATTCTAGAACTTAGAGATTGCTTACTCCATTTAGCTAATAACCTTTGTAGTTCATTTCTATTTTTGCAAGCTAAAATAGCGAAAGAAGCTTCTTGATCAAAAACATAACCCTTAGGAATAACAAGTGATTCTTCATCATCACTTTCATCAGTATCATCAGATTCAATATTTTCAATTTCTCTAGCCCTAGCAATTTGTTCATCAAGAAAATCACTAAGTGGCACAGTAGTATCGGGCATAGAGGTAATTTCATCATAAGTATCATGCATAGCAGAAGTGGCATCATCAATAACATGCGACATATCAGAACGAATAGCAGAAGCATGTGTAGGTGTCACAAGCTTACTCATAACAGAAGGCGAATCAAGTGCAGAGCTAGATGGCAGTTCCTTACCTCCCCTCATAGTTAAGGGATTGATCTTGGTTTTTGGATCTCTCAAGTTCTTCATAATGATAAGCAGATATATATCCCAAGTGACTCAAAGAATAGAGCTATGCTCCCCGACAACGGCGCCAGAAAATAGTCTTGATAACCCACAAGTATAGGGGATCGCAACAGTTTTCGAGGGTAAAGTATTCAACCCAAATTTATTGATTCGACACAAGGGGAGCCAAAGAATACTCAAGTATTAGCAGTTGAGTTGTCAATTCAACCACACCTGGAAACTTAATATCTGCAGCAAAGTTTTTACTAGCAAAGTAATATGAGAGTAGTGGTAACGGTAGCAAAAGGTAATAGTAGTAAAAGTAATGTTTTTGGTATTTTGTAGTGATGATAGCAATAGCAACAGAAAAGTAAATAAGCGAAGAAAAATATATGGAAAGCTCGTTGGCAATGGATTAGTGATGGAGAATTATGCCGGATGCGGTTCATCATGTAACAGTCATAACCTAGGGTGACACAGAACTAGATCCAGTTCATTGATATAATGTAGGCATGTATTCCGAACATAGTCATACGTGCTTATGGAAAAGAACTTGCATGACATCTTTTGTCCTACCCTCCCGTGGCAGCGGGGTCCTTACAGAAACTAAGGGATATTAAGGCCTCCTTTTAATAGAGAACCAGAACAAAGCATTAACACATAGTGAATACATGAACTCCTCAAACTACGGTCATCACCGGTAAGTATCCCGATTATTGTCACTTCGGCGTTAACGGATCATAACACATAATAGGTGACTATAGACTTGCAAGATAGGATCAAGAACACTCGTATATTGATGAAAACATAATAGGTTTAGATCTGAAATCATGGCACTCGGGCCCTAGTGACAAGTATTAAGCATAGCAAAGTCATAGCAACATCAATCTCAGAACATAGTGGACACTAGGGATCAAACCCTAACAAAACTAACTCGATTACATGATAAATCTCATCCAACCCATCACCGTCCAGCAAGCCTACGATGGAATTACTCACGCACGGCGGTGAGCATCATGAAATTGGTGATGGAGGATGGTTGATGATGACGATGGCGACGGATTCCCCTCTCCGGAGCCCTGAATGGACTCCAGATCAGCCCTCCCGAGAGGTTTTAGGGCTTGGCGGCGGCTCCGTATCGTAAAACACGATGATTTCTTCTCCTTGATTTTTTTCTCCCCGAAACTCAATATATGGAGTTGGAGTTGGAGTCGAAGAGGCAACAGGAGGCCCCCAAGGTAGGGGGCGCGCCCTAGGGGGGCAGGCGCACCCCCCGCCCTCATGGAGATGTGGTGGGCCCCTGGCCTTCATCTTTTGCAGGTATTTTTCTTATTTTTTGAAAAGTGGCTCCGTGAAGTTTTAGGTCATTCCAAGAACGTTTGCTCCTGCACATAAATAACACCATGGTAATTCTGCTGAAAATAGCATCAGTCCGGGTTAGTTCCATTCAAATCATGCAAGTTAGAGTCCAAAACAAGGGCAAAAGTGTTTGGAAAAGTAGATATGACGGAGACGTATCAAGACACACAGTCCCAGACACCCAGTCCGGAACACGTAGCTCAGGACACTCAGTCCTCACCGTATTCCCCTTGAGCTAAGGTCACACAGACCTCGCCCAATCACTCGTGGCAAGTCTTCAGGTGACTTCCAAACCTTCATAGACTCAGTCACTCGGCGATCCACAATTTCCTCTTTCATGCTCTAGACCATTACGTCTAACCGTCTGGAAGATGCACAGTCTTCAAAGGTAACAAGCGTCGGATCCACGCGGGATCAATCTCTTTTGTGATGCTCAATCACTTTGGGTTTGTAGGTGTTTGGGTTTGGGTTTTCCTCACTTGATGATTTTTACTCAAAGTCCTCGGAGGATGGTATGCTCTCAAATGACAAGTGTCAGTTTCTCTCGGAGCAGCCAACCAGCTAGTAGTTGTAGGGGGCGGCTATTTATAGCCTAGGGAGCAGATCGACATGATAAGACATAAATGCCCTTCAATGATATGACCGTTAGGTGGGTAGATATTTTGGGACAGCTTGCGCATAGCATAACAACGGTCCGAATTTTGAGTGTCAAATTCCTCAGGGCTATCATGATCCTCACTTTGTAGGTCATCCGCACTGGCGAATTCCTAACTCCACAGTCAGAACAAATTTCTCAGAGACCATAAGAACTTCATCTATGTCACTGAAGAAGTTGACTGAGCTGTATGAGATTTCCAATGGCTTCACTCGAAGGGATTGGTAGATGTAGGATTTGAGTTGAGCATCACTTGGAATTTTTTCCTTAGTATTTCCTCGACCCCCTTTAACGGTACGGTGTTTCCTACGACTCAAGAAAGAGAAAATGAAACTATGAAAACAAAAGTCTTCACGCTTCATGTTCCTTGAATGAATACCACGTCTTGAGGATCACACAAATTTCTTCACTTTCAAAGTCTTCAGAAATCCAAAGTCTTCAATCGAAGAACTTCATTTTTAGGGGTCGACTTTCTCTGTAAATATCAAACTCCTCATAGACTTATAGACCTATGTACACTTACAAATGCATAAATACCTTAACCTATAAGTCTTCAATACACCAAAATCACTAAGGGGCACTAGATGCACTTACAATCTCCCCCTTTTTGGTGATTGATGACAATATAGGTTAAGTTTTCAACGGGGATAAACATATGAAGTGTAAAAACTGAAATCGAGGAATATGATTGCAAGATATAGAAGAACAACCCCTGAAGATGCATAGTGAGGAATTTGCTTTTGAAGCAATGCACACTTTGAAGAGTAGAATCATGGAGATCTCCCCCTATATCTTGTAATTCATACACGCATTTAACATATAATATGAAGAATTTGAAATGCATGATGAAATATGGTGACTGATGTAATATAGCATGCGTGCATTAACATTAATGAGGAATAAGCATGCAAAAAAACTCAGCAAAAGTATCAGACCACCATAGAGTTTAAGTTTACAACTCGATCCAGCAAAGTCTTCAAAAGAACGGGAGTTGTAACTTAGAAAAAACGCCCATATAAGTAGACCCGCTTGAAGACTAACTCAAATTTCTCCCCCTTTGTCATCGAATGACCAAAAGGATAAAAAAATGAGGACTAACACCCCCGAGGAATGTCATGTTGATGGAGGAGCACCAGCGTTGTTGGGGTCGTTTGTTGTTGTAGGGCCTGCCGCAGTGTCGTCCAAGTCTTCATACTCGTCGGTGTCGCGGGATGAAGAATATGAGCTGGCCACGAAGGAAGGAACTTTGACCTTCTTGAATTTCTTCGCTGGAGGTGCAGACCAGTCAAAGTCCTCCTTGAGACCCATTTGCTTCAGATCTTTTTCACCATACAGATGTGATAAGATAGCCCAGGTGCGACCGAAAACTTCATGGAGGTAGTAATGGTTTTTCTTCACTGCATTATGTGTAGCAGTCATGTTATGAAGAAGAGAACCAAACTGACGCTTAACTCATTTATGGTTTCGATCCACCTTCTGGTGAAGACTAAGAAGCAGCTCACGGTCAGTCATCACCCTGGGAGCTGTGAATTGAGGATATGACTTGGATGCATTTGCAGCAGAATCATGAGTGGCAGAGTCATCATTGGTGGAATAAGATGCAGCTTTGCGAAACTGACCATCCAATGGACGAATGCCTTCATCAATGACAGCAGGTGCCTTGCCCTTTTCATCAGTTGAGGAATATTTCTGCTTGAGGACTTCCATTGGGGGCAGGTAGCTGAGGTGATTCTGAAAATCAGCCTTGTAGTTTAGTGAAGACCTTGTTCTGAGGAATCTCATAATCCAAGGAGCATAAGGCTTCAACTCAAACGGAGAGAGTGTGACATTGGCCAGAGTCCTCATGAAGAAATCATGATAATTGACAGGAATGACATGTATGATGTTGAATAGCAGATTCTTCATGATGCCAACAATTTCCTCATCGGACGAGTCGTGGCCTTTGATAGGACTCATTGTACTTGTCAGCATGCGATAGACTGCTCTGGGCACATATAGCAATTCCTTCACGAGGAATTTGGTCCTTGGGACTTGACCGGGCTTCATGGGATTCATTAGCACTTGCATGTAATGGGCAGTGAGTTCAGGCTCCTGGTACATGCAATGAGCTCCTTCAAGGGGTGGACTGATGTGCACGGCGTGAAGTAATTCAGAGGTCGGTGCCTTATAATGAGTGTTATCGGTCATCCAGTCCAATACCCAAGTGTTGATGTAGAACTGAAGAATAAGCTCTTCATTCCAGTCAACAATGTCAGAGCAAAAGTTGAGGAGGCTTGCGTCATGAAGCACACTGAGGACAGGAGAGAAGCAAGGCAGTGATTCCATGTCCATGTGAGGAATATGCTCGTGGTAGAAGACTTTATCCTTGTTGAAGAGCAGTGAAGAATAGAAATTGGCCTGGCTGGCAGTCCAGAAGCGCTTCCTCCTAAGACGAGCAAAGTCATAAGGATTGTAGTCCGTGAAGAATACTTGCTCGCCGAAGAAGTCATCAGCCTTGAATTTCTGCTTCTTCGAGAAGGGATCCTTTGGCTTGGGTTGAGGGGTATCGGTCAATTGTATCACCACCTCAGGAATTGCAATCTCATGATCCACAGGCTGAGGAATGTCTTCAGTAGCATCCTGGGACTTCAATTCTTCATTTACATTTTCTTCAGCACTAGTGGCTGGAATCTCTTCATGGACAGACGGTGTGGCATGAGGTTCTTCAGATCCCATTTGAACTTCGGTGGTTACAGGGGACTTAGGAATTTGTTGAAGGGGTGTGAACAGAGGAGAATTGGGGTGCTGACTTTCCCAAAAGTCATCGTTCAACACTAGAGTTGTGCATCCAATGTCCACATCTTCTTCTTCTTCATTTCTTCAACGCCGGCCTCTTCAGCAGTGAACTAAGGCATTGGCGATGAGACTATTGGGGTTGAAGGGATGTCATCCGCTTCAATTTCTTCATCCAACTGCTTTGAGGAAGCAGCAGAGGGAATGTCTTCATCGGATCCGCTTGGGATCACGTATTCTTCATCAAAAGGTACAAGGTCCTTTGATGGCATGGATGAGACAGGAACAACATCAATTGGATTTTCAAACGAGCTGGTTAGCGGCTTCATCTTCTTCGAAGCTGAAGAATCTGATGCAGTTGATGCCTTCCTTTTTGTCACAGCTGAACGCTCTGCAGCCTTGGCCTTCTTCACATCTGATGCAGATGGAAGGATCGGAGTTGGTGTAGGCGCAGTAGGAGCAAAGGAATTTGGTTCAAGATCTTCAGGCACAGCTGATGCAGTTGCCCTGACTTCTTCATTTTCTTCAGGCGCAACACTAGTGGTTGCCCTGGAAATTTCTTCAGCGGCTGGAATGCAATCATCAGCCCTGATACTAGCATTTTCTTCAGCAGCCTGAGTATCATCAATGGTGCTGGCATTTTCTTCAGTAGGCTGAGCAGATGCTTTAGCCTGAGGATTTTCTTGTTGCGTTGGGGCTGCAACATTGGAAGTGAACTGTTCAATTATCTTTACAAATCTGACTTTGGCTCCAAGCCAGTCAGCATAGTAGCAATCAAATTCATCACTCAGTTTCTTAATTTCAGATTGAAGAGCAACAAGTTCTTTAGGTGAAAGCTTCAGAGCATTTTGCTTCAGAAAGCGCTCTTTCTTGTACTGCACTTTCTTCACCCTCCTCCCCTGTTCAAATTTCCATTTTTCTTCATCAATGAAGTGAGTCAGTACATGACTTTGACCAGGAGTGAGGTTCAGCTCAGGCAGAGGTGTGTTGGGGTTCTTGTGCCACAAGTCAATGAAGTCTAGGATCAACTTCGGATCCAGCATCAATGGCACATTGCTGCCTTTGGCTCTAGCGGACCTGTGTTGCCTATCTCTGATGATTTCAGTGAGTTCTTCATGATCAGCTTCGTCATCTTCAGACGATACTTGAAAGGTGGCATGCTTCTTGTGAGGACTTGGTCGAGAGCCTCGTCCAGCAGTGGCCTTTGTCTTCAGCAGAGAGAGGCCAGTTGATGAATTTGGTGCAGCTGAAGAACTAGCAGAAACTCCTGAGGCAATAGAGATGCCTGTTGTACTTTGGCACGAGGCAAGATGCGCAGGTGCTGAGGATTTTGACAGGGGAGTTAAGGACTTGGGAGGAGCTAGTGGGGCTTGAGGAATTTGCCGTGAGGGCTTTGAAGAATCTAGCCGTGAGGGCATTGCTGAGGAACTTGGTCGTGAGGGCATTGGAGTTGAGGCACTTGGCTTATGAGCAGGCTTCTTTGGCATGACCTTCTTTGGCTTGCTTGCAGAGGCCTCAACAGTGGCAGTAGCAGCAGCAGAGTCTTCATTAAATTTCCTTACTGCTTCTTTAGCTACTCTGGCTAGCTTGGCCTGGTGCTTGGCCCATTCATCAGGATAGTCCTCACCACGCTTGAGGCTGGTGGGATCAGCTTCTTGGCCAGGTGCCAATGGAGGTCTTGGGCATGGATGATTAAGAGCGATTTTCTTCATATACTTGGGAGTAACATATCTGTACTACCTCCGTTCCCGTGCCCATCTCCTCTCTATTCTTTGTATGCGCACCTTGCGCTGATTTTTGTCCTCCTTGCCATGTTTGGCCTCATCAGGAGTGCAATAATCCTTGTAGATATCCTCAGGGATTTCAAATGCAGCGTTGACCTCAGGCCTCTTTCCTCCCTTCTGTGGTTTCTTGCCATCTGCCATTTTCTTCAGCTGAGGGTTTTGAACGATTGAGTTCTCTGAAGAGTTATGCAACTTTTCTTCGAGGAACGCTGCAAATGAGTTAAGTTGATGAGAACCTAGTGATTCAGCAGCGGACATGTGTACCTGTGAATAGAGTATAGTTGCAAGGAATTTGGAGAGGTCATATGCGTTCTTAGAAGGTTTTGCAATAAGAACAAGTTTGAGGAATTTGACCAGTTGAGTCTTGAAGAATTTCACTAAGCGTTCTTTGACTTAGGTTCCAGAGTTGTACAGATTGAAAATCCACACAATTGAGGAATCTTGAAGAAATTTTTTCTTAGAGAAACAGATCAAGAACAGATGATATGTGAGGTGTCTAGTGTGTGAGGATTTGACGAATAAACACCTTTTGAGGATTTGAAGAAAACATCCGAATCAACAAGGGTAGTAAAAGTAACTTTTAATTACCCTGGACTAAGAACACGGCGAACTGGGAAGTGTAGATTTGAAGCTCGTCAGTTCAGATCTTCCACGCCCTAACTTCACTGAGGAAGACATCTGCGGCGGTGGTGGAGTGAAGAGATCCGCGTCTAGCGTGAGTACGGCAGCGACGAGGTCGAGGCAGTGAAGCTCTTCCTCACCGGCTATGATGGAAGTAGCGGCGGCGCTAGGGTTTGAGAGCTCGAGCGAGGGAGTGAGGTCGAGCGGAGTAAAAACGAAGCGAGGAAGGGAGAGGGGTATTTATAGCCGAAGTGAAAAACTGCTCGCCCGAGGAAATAGGACGAACGTGCCCCTGACCCTTCTCATTCGCGTGACATGTGTCACCCACATACTGAGAGGTGACGATCGTGTGCGATGGTGGGTAAAAATGATAAGTATTATCATGGAAGGTGTAACGGTTTGAGCGGCAAAGGCCAAAAATTCAGATAAGATAAGTTTAAAGTTCCGTTTGCAATTTCTTCAGCTGACAAGGACACAGTGAAGATTTCGAACGAGTTTCAAGTAGAACTCACATGAAAAATTTATGAATAGACTAGGTTGAGTTAAGCATAGAGGGGGAAAGGGTCTGATCACATTCACTTAGCAGAACAAGCAACTTGAATAAATAGCAATAAATGAATGATGTAGAGGACATAAACTCATATATATATATATATATATATATATATATATATATGAGAGAATTCCTTATTTGACACTCCCTTAAAATCATGTTCCTTATTTGACACTGAATTTTTTTTTCTTCCCTATATGACCTATAGTCTTAATTTCTTTCCCTATATGACACTCTAGTTCATTTTGTACACGTGAAAAGACCTTTTTGCCCCTGTACATAATGTGACCAGAAATATGTAGCATTGAGCCTAATTAGGGAAAATTCGTTTATGAGAGTGAGCACAGCTGAACATGTTATCTCCTCCGTTGGTCTTTTTTGGGATGCATGTGTATTCTGTATACCTGAGTGCATGTATCCAATGTATTTAGAACGTATTCAGCTATGGGTCTAGTTTCATGCGGTATGGTTCGTGAGTGCGACTGTTTGATGTACTTTTGTACGTGTGCTTTAACACTAAAATGCATTCTTAAAAATGAATGAATTTTTTTCAGCACTTTTGTGTGTGCTTCGGTGATCACCTACGTGCATGCCATTAGTGCATGTGCACGTATTTGCATGGCCCATGCAGGACCTATAGCTGTATGGAAGGAAGTTGCGTGCTAGCACGAACGTACGCCCGGTTCGGTGCAACCAACATGCGTATGTAAATGAACCGGGTCATACGAAGCCCGAATACATGTATTCGCTTGATCGTTAGGGTGCGCGTACGTATTTAAATATCTATGCTCCGGCAGGCAAGCTGGCCGCGTATATGTACACAAATACGTATAGACAACTAGCCGGACCGGTCAATTAGCACATGAACCATCGAAGGCCTCGGTCATGATTTCTTGTACCGGCTGGAGATTTCCAAAGAACGAGAGACAAAGGCTCTGTTTGCTTCAAAAAAAAAATTTAATTTCGTTTGCTTCAATTTGTATCGATGGATTCCGCTGCCGCATAGGGCCAAAGATTTAAACAACCTTCAAAGGGTTGAGGTAGGGACGCATTTATCTTAAACAACGTTACATCCATATCGCTCCATAAAAATCGGAACGGCAATGGCCAGCGCCGGACCTTCTCCAGCTGCCTATAAATACCGAGGCACAACGCACGCACAAAAGGAGGCAACGCACGGCGCACCCACGGGGAGCCACCAAGAAATCCATCCATCATCCATCCATAGCACGCCTCAAGCATCACGCATCAGCCAGGAGATCGGCGCGAGCTCGGCTCTCTTCTGGAGTAGATGGCCGGGAGGGAGGTAGCATAGCCGGCTCCGGCCATGTTGCGGTTGCTGTCCAGCGGGCTAACTCTGTCCGCCCACCCCGCCGCTTATCCAGAGGAAAATTCCTAAACGTAGTAGACTTGACCTAATTTTTTACCGGCCGGCCTAATTCAACAGACTTTTCGAAAGCATATTTGTGGTCACATTATACATATGGGTAAAATGGTCTTTTCACATGAACAAAATGCACTAGAGTGTCATATAGGGAAAAAATTAAGACTAAAGATCATATAGGGAAGAAAATTTTCTTCAGTGTCAAATAAGCAACACAATTTTAAGAGAGTGTCAAATAAGGAATTCTCTCTCTATATATATACACACACACACAACCCGTCTATTCTGATAATATTATCAGAATAGTTATTCTAATAACACTACCGCATTGCATGCTCAACGCGAGGGCACTGCACTTTCTTTAGCAAGAGCACTGCATTACAGAGACTAGTGAACTTCGTGTCGGAAAAAACTACGCATAGTGTTTCTTCGGTACCGTTTTCGCTCTAAAATTTTAACCGTTTATCGGAACGAGGCGTGTAATATACCGTTAGAAAGCTATGGATTAGGTGCAACTTCGCCATGTTGGACACTTTTTGATATTCCCCGTGGTTTAAGAGCAGTTTCGAAAATGATGTGGCCCACAAAGAGTGGTAGCGAGCGTTTTTTCGCATTTTTTTCTAAACCGCTCGTCGGAATGAGGCAAATGATACACCGTTGGATAGATATCATCGAGGCGCATATTTTTCATAACTATTGTTTTCTCTAACTCGTTATGGTTTAAGAGCAGTTTCAAATTTACTAAATCGTAGAATTCTGTTTTTCAAATTTTCGGTACTATTTTTCGCTCCAGTTTTTAATCGTTTGTCGAAATGAGGCGTGTAATATACCTTTGAAAAGCTATGGACGAGGCACAACTTTAATATGTTGAAATGTTTTTGAGATTCCTTACAGTTTTAAGTTAATTTTGAAAATCATGCGGCGGACAACGAGTGGCAGCGGCCGTTTTTCGTGAAATTTTTACAAAGCGCTGGTCAGAATGATTCAACCGATACGCCGTTGGAAAGATATCACCGAGACGCAACTTTTTCATGTAGAACACTCCTTCTAATTCCTTACAGTTTAAGAGCAGTTTTAAATATACGAAAACACGGACACTCTGTTTTTCGCGACACCAAAATCGACGAGGAAACTGCATCAGCCAGAAGAATGCACTGCTTCAGACTAAGAACCACTGCATCACACAGGCAAGTGAACTTCATGGTTTTTTTTGTCGGACGTAATTTTTTTAGTCGAGGAGGGGACCATACTTCACATCCGGTGTAGGTGAACCGCAACACTATCGAGAAGTGAACCGCACTACCTTTCTCGTTTCCGTAAATTTTTTCTGTACTTCACATTTTTTAGATTAAGTGTACCACGACACTAC
Organism: Triticum aestivum; assembly: GCF_018294505.1. Classification (NCBI taxonomy): domain Eukaryota; kingdom Viridiplantae; phylum Streptophyta; class Magnoliopsida; order Poales; family Poaceae; genus Triticum; species Triticum aestivum. The sequence continues at coordinate 539,513,490 of NC_057812.1, read as the reverse complement.
CAAAAGTGAACCACATGAGTTTCCGTTGTCTTTTTTCATAGTTATTACTTTTTACGTGCGTAGACCGGGCGAGTGGACTATATGGATTGAGCGAGTGAACTCCATGGTAGGGGCAAGCTAACTGCATTGATTTTTTAGAATTTTTGTATCAAAAAATAATTAGATTTTAATAGTTTTTGTTTAAAATGAATTGCGGTTTTAGATGGGATGTGAACTTCTCAAGAGTTTTTATTATCCTGTTTTCTTCACAAAGTAAACCACATGAGGGTTTACATCAAACTTCCTCTATCTTTTAACATTATTGACAAATAGGTCGCTGGATTTTACTCAACAGGTCTCAAAACCAAAATACAAATACAATCTGTTCCTTTTTTCTTTTGCACAACTACTCACAGTAAGTGTACTGCTTTCTAGAGTAAATGTTGGTCGTGTGCTCCCACTGTTTTGGACTAAAGTGTTTCACCATTGTCGTCGGTGAGCAGAAACAAAATAATTTTGCAAGTACCGCTCCACTCTTTGCTAGTGCACTGCATGACTAAGTATAAAACTAACGACGATTTTGCGAGTACCGCACCACTTTTACGAGTGCACTGCATGACTAAGTATAAAACGAAAGACCAGATAGCCTCATGTAATTTTTCTGGAAATGCAAAAACAATCAACTTCACAACAGCCACCGGCAACCCACGCGTCGTGGACTACATACACACATGCACTGTACTGCATGGACGTGCCAGCGGACTGCACGGAGGGAGGCTCGCTGTCCAAACTGCACGATCAGGGAAACAAAAAATGCAACGCTGCATCAAACTGCACTGCACCACTTTCCTTCCTGCAAGAACAAGTAAATTGAATCTCAAGCTTAAACAATTGTTTCTTCTCTCTTTTCAGACGATACACAGCATCACGCAAGTTACCGAGGAACAAATTCACAAATGAAGTATTTGGATCATCATGCCACTCAAAGAACCTGCACTCCACACCCTGACATTGCATTGAACCTGCAGTCCACAAACTACGCCTAACACTAGTCAACTTCGCTATGCCAAACGGGAGTTTGAACGGGAGCTCGCCGGAGATCAAGGCGTTGTTGTCATCGTCGCTGGAGTGCCCACGACCTGCACCTACACGAGCACGAAACTGCACGTCCATTGTGGCTGGACTGCACCACAGACACCAAAACTAAGCTCAAGGTGAGGCGTCTTCAAACATAGGTAGCTGTCGTCTTGATGAGAGGTGGTGGTAGCTCGGACAAGTAGCAGCCCCGTCAGGCGCGCGCCCATGAGCGACAAAAGAGCAGCTCGTATGTTGTGTAGAGAGGTTAGGGAAGGGAGGGAATCCGCGGTGGCAGTCGATGAACCACACGAGGGCATGGGGCGCACTGCTCATGGGAACTGGCTGCACTGCACATCTAAAATCCAAAAAGAAGGTGAAAAGCCCCTTATGAACTGCACGAGGGTCGTCGCCAGCACTGACCTTCATCATCATGGAATCCCAAGCAAGAAGGCAGCAGGCAGAAGGTCGCCACACCTATCTCTACTCCGCTCGAGCGCCACAACGGTGAAGATAGGGGGAAGAGCACCCGTGGGATGTGCCCCTGCACGGAGGTGGTGGCGGCCCGGAGCACCCCTGCCCGGAGCCCCTCTGTCTTCCCTGAACGGATCTGGTGGTGGGTGGTCCAAGTCCCATGCGAGGCAGAGGTTGCCATGGAAGGGGACGGAGGACCCTGGCAGCTGAGGTTGGTGTTGGCGCGCTGCGGCCATCCACCGGGGGCGTTTCCGGCGGTGAGGCCTCCGCCGGCTGCCAGACAAAGGTTCCGGCGCCGAGGCACGGTGGGAGGGCGGATCTGACTGCTATGGATGCAAATACGGGTTGGGGAGGGGAAGGCAGAGTATCAAATGCACCGAAACGGGGCGTGATGGTGCCATGAACAAGGGGAGGAAGAGAAGCTGGGCGCGGGAAGGACGTGGCCGGGCCGCACCGGCACCGGCGGGGGAAGAAGCGGGATGGGGGGTGGGTCGGCGCCGGCGGCAGAAGAAGCAAGTTGGGAGTGGGGCGCCGCTAGCGGGGAAGAAGCAGGATGGGGGTGGGGCGGCGCCGGCGGGGGAAGAAGTGGGTTGGGGTGGGGTGGCGCCGGTGGGGAATAAACTCAGTTGGGATGGTGCGGCGCGCCCCGGCAGAACAGAAGGTGGATCGGGGGAGGGGAATCGTGGCAGAGGAGGGAGCTGGGGGTGCGTGGGTGGGTTGTGGCCTTGTGGGTTCGGTTTTTAGGAGTCCGGCAAGTGTTAGCAGAATAAGCGTATTGTTATCAGAATAACACTCTTATGGGTGTTATTAGAATAGACCCACCCTATATATATATAGCCAATGAAGAAAAACGACGAAAATAGAGAAGATATTGCAAAGTTGAAGAAATTGAACAGCTGAGGAAAAACTCAAATTGAAGATTTTCAACTTTTGGTGGTGGCGTGACCCACCGTATAAGAATGGTGATTTCAGACACCACGTACAATTGTCGTAGGGTTCTGAGAATCAAATTCTTCATTAATTTCTTCACACTTAGAGTGTTATTCTTCATTGATTGAAGAAAAACGTTTCTTCATGTGTTGCACATCTAAGTCATCAATTTTGCATAAGTGTTAGGATGAGTGTCCTTTTCAAAGAACATTCAAAGATTCTAGGATATTTAGCTCACACCACAACTTGCTAAATCTCTTCTCATCCAGGGGATTAGTGAAGATATCGGTTAGCTGTTCTTCAGTCTTCACATGCTTAATAGAGATGTCGCCCTTCAACACATGATCACGAAGAAAATGATGACGGGTCTGAATGTGCTTTGTCTTCGAGTGCTGAACTGGGTTATGAGCAATCTTGATGGCACTCTCATTGTCACAGTAGAGTGGCACATTCTTAACGTTAACGCCGTAGTCCTTGAGAGTTTGCTTCATCCATAGTAGTTGAGCACAGGAAGAACCAGCAGCAATGTACTCAGCTTCAGCAGTAGACAGTGATACGCAGTTCTGTTTCTTCGAGGACCAACAGACCAAGGATCGTCCAAGGAAATGGCATGTGCCAGATGTTGACTTGCGGTCCACACGATCACCAGCATAGTCAGAGTCTGAATATCCAATAAGATCAAAAGCCGAGCCCTTGGGGTACCATAATCCAAGTGTTGGTGTGTGAGCTAGATATCGAAGAATATGCTTCACAGCCTTATGGTGTGATTCCTTCGGTGTAGCTTGAAATCGGGCACACATGCAAACACTAAGCATAATATCTGGCCTAGATGCACATAAGTACAATAAAGAATCAATCATGGAGCGGTACACCTTTTGATCAAAGTCAGTACCATTTTCATCAGTGCATAGATGGCCATTTGTGGGCATAGGGATTTTGACTCCTTTGCAATCTTGCATGCCGAATTTCCTCAGTACATCCTTGAGGTATTTCTCCTGAGATATGAATATGCCATTGCGCTATTGACGAATCTGAAGACCTAAGAGGAATTTGAATTCTCCCATCATAGACATTTGATATTATTCACTCATCATATAGGCAAATTCATCACTGTAACGTTGGTTAGTACAGCCAAAAATGATATCATAAACATAAATTTGGCACACAAACAATTCACCATCATAAGATTTAGTGAAAAGAGTTGGGTCAAGTGAACCGGGTTTGAAGCCTTTCTTCATGAGGAATTCCTTCAAAGTATCATACCACGCCTGTGGGGCCTGCTTGAGGCCATAGAGGGCCTTATTGAGTCTGAAGACTTTGTCAGGATGCTTTGGATCTTCAAAACCTGGGGGCTAAGCAACATATACTTCTTCCTCAAGCTTACCATTGAGGAATGCACTTTTCACATCCATTTGATGGTTAGCATAAGCAAGTAATATGCGAATAGCTTCAAGTCTAGCAACAGGTGCAAAAGTTTCATCGAAATCAATTCCTTCTACCTGTGTGTAGCCTTGAGCTACAAGTCTTGCCTTATTCCTACCACAAGGCCATTTTCATCTTGCTTGTTGCGGTAAATCCACTTTGTGCCGATGATATTGTGCTTGTGAGGATTTGGACGTTTGACCAGTTCCCAGACGTTGTTGAGCTCGTATTGATGTAATTCCTCTTGCATAGCTTGAATCCACTCAGGCTCCAAAAATGCTTCCTCTACCTTAGTGGGCTCTGTGATAGAGACAAAATCAAAGTGCACACAAAAGTTAGATAAATGTGAAGCTCTTGAGCGTGTGAGAGGACCTGGAATGTTGATGCCGCTGTTGATTTTCTCAATTTGCACTTCAATTTCAACGCGAGGATGAGCGGGTTGTCGTTGAGGAATTTGATCAGTATTTTCTTTAGCACCATTTTCCTTAGGTGCATCAGCATGATGTTCTTCATGTTCTGGAATGACTTCTTCAGTAGATTCTTTGGTAGGAATGACATCCTCAGTAGCCTTGAACTTAATAGATTCCTCATGAGGTATTTCATCTGTCACAGGAGGTAGGTGCTCTCTTTGCAAGCCATTAGTCTCATCGAACCGCACATCTACAGTTTCAACAACCTTGTGGTGATAGGTGTTGAAGACTCTGTAGGTGTGCGAGTCCTTACCATAACTGAGCATAAAACCTTCATGTGCTTTCGGTGCAAATTTAGAATTGTGATGAGGATCTCTAATCCAACATTTAGCACCGAAGACTTTGAAATAACTCACATTGGGTTTCTTGTTAGTGAGGAGTTCATATGTAGTCTTCTTGAAGAATTTGTGAAGACATACCCTGTTGATGATGTGGCACGCAATATCAATTGCCTTAGGCCAGAAGCAAGAGGCGTCTTGTACTCATCAAGCATAGTGCGGGCCATCTCAACAAGAGTCTTGTTCTTGCGCTCTACGACGCCATTTTGCTGAGGAGTATAAGGAGCAGATAACTCATGAGTAATACCATGTTCATCAAGATAGTCATCAAGACTAGTGTTCTTGAACTCAGTTTCATTATCACTTCTGATGTGCTTGATCTTCACACCAAAGTTGGTTGAATCCCTCGAGGAAAATCATTTGAAGACTTCCTGCACTTCAGTTTTGTAAGTGATGATTTGTACCCATGTATATCGAGAATAATCATCAACAATAACAAAGCCATATAAGGATGCAACATTAGTAAATGTGGCATAGTGAGTAGGGCCAAAGAGATCCATGTGAAGCAATTCAAATGGTTGAGTAGTAGTCATGATAGTCTTCGCTGGATGCTTGGCCTTGGTCATCTTTCCAGCTTCACAAGCTCCACAAAAATGGTCCTTGAGGAATTTGACACCCTCGATGCCAATGACATGCTTCTTCTTTGTGAGCATGTGCAGATTCCTCATACCAGCATGACCAAGTCGTCGATGCCATAGCCAGCCTTCTGAAGATTTTGCAAGTAGACATGTAGCAGGTTGTGGTCCTATAGAGAAATCAACAATATAAAATCTCCTCTCCTAAAGCCTTCGAAGAATTTGGAATTGCCAGCTTCCATGATCACAGCACAACGATACTTGCCAAATACAACAACCATATCAAGATCACAAAGCATTGAGACAGACATGAGGTTGAACCCTAAGGACTCGACAAGCATGACTTTGTCCATGTGTCGATCCTTTGAGATTGCAACCTTACCTAGACCCAATACCTTGCTTTTGCCTTTGTCAGCGTAGGTGATATGCTTCAGATGTGATGGAGATAAAGCAGAGTCCGTCAATAAGCTCATGTCACCAGTCATGTGATTTGTACATCCACTATCGAGGAACCACTCAGTGGCTTTCGGTTGATCATCCCGCGGATGAATTAGTGCAACTTACAAACTCATATACTTCATCAGTGAAGAATATGGTATCAATTTCATCAAGCAATAGAACAGATAAAGTAGTATGAGGACGTGAGAAATGAAAATTCATTTCTTCATGATTAGCTTGCGTCCTTTCAAGCAAATTCAGGTCTCCAGCAAATTCTTTAGACGATTAAGTTCATCTGGAGACCTGACCCTGCATAAGAGATTAGTTCTTTTCCTTCACCACCCATATCTGAAGGGGTGGCAAAGAGTTCATCATTCTGCGAGCTCCATAAGAGAAAGGTGGCATAGATGCCAATCCACTTCGTTTCACATAAGTGGGGTTAGGGTAAGCATAAGAGTAAGCAGAGAATTCTTTGAGGACATATGAACATAATGATTTGAAGAATAATGCACATATCCATAATCCTTAGATCTTCCGTACAAAATAGATGGGTTAGCACGATGATGCTCATATGAGGACTTTGATCCTTTTGAGGAATTTGATTCACGTGAGGAGTTTGGTCCGTATGAGGACTTGAATCCATATGAAGAATTTGGTCCATATGAAGAATTTGATCTGGGGTTCCTATTTTTCACAGGTGGTGTCATGATGACATTCACCTGAAGATTTTCAAGGCACCTTTTGGGAACCCAGATTTTCTTCATAGGAGAACCGTTCCTGCAGTTAGTGCCAACATATCTAGCAAATACTTCACCATTCTGATTTTTGAACAATTTGTAATTGGAGTCAAATGACTCATCAGAAGAATATGAAGATTCACATGTAAAGCCAGATAAAGTAGATGGATCCATTGAAGGTCCCTTTGCAGCAACCCATGAGGTTTTGGGATACTGCTCATGTTTCCAGTAGGTCCCATCAGAATTGAGTTTCCTCTCAAAGGCAATACCCTCTTTCCTAGGGTTCCTATTGAGTATCTGCTTTTTAAGCACGTCACAAAGAGTCTGATGCCCTTTGAGGCTTTTGTACATGCCTGTCATATACAATTCCTTCAGCCCGGCATCATCAGTGATACTAGCAATGTCCTCAGATGAGGAGTTAGTGATAGCAGAGGCAGTTGAAGAATTTGCAGCAATGGAAGTATTTGAGCATTCAGGTGAAGAATTAGTAGTTTTACGTTCAATGCACTTCAAACATGGAGGAACAAATTCATCTTGAGTAGCGTTGATCTGTTGAGCAAGTGATGAATCACGCTCCTTATGAAGATCTTCATAGCTCACTCTTAACTACTCAAGATCTTGCTTTCTTTGAAGAAATTCATAAGAAAGCTTCCCATGATCAGATAGGAGAGTGTTATGATGACCTTGAAGATTGTCAAACTTGGACTGAAGTCTCTGAAGATTTTCAGTCAAAATTTTAGTGCGATCCATTTCCTCGCCCAACATATCATCGCTTTTATCTAGCATGTTTTGAACCTTTTCAAGAGCCTTTTGTAGTTTCACATCAATCTTAGCAAGTTTAGAATAGTTGGGTTTGAGGTTTTCATCAGATTCATCCTCACTGGATTCAGAGGAGGGATATTTGAGTATCTTTGAGCCTTTTTCCATGAAGCAATAGGTGGGAGCGTGGTCCTCATTGCCGTCATCAGTAGTGTTGGGGAGGTACTTTTCTTCAGAGTTGAAGATGGACTTGCTGACAAACGCGGTAGTCAGGCTAGGCTCGCCACACCATAGTCTGACTCCTCAGATTGCTCCTCTTCCTTATTTTCCTCAGATTCAGCCTCAGAGTCCATTTCCTTGCCAATGAACGCCCGAGCCTTCATGGAGCTATTCTTCTTGTGAGATGAGGACCTTGAAGACTTTGATGACGAGGACTTTGAAGATTTCTTCTTCTTCTTTGAATCATCAGAACTACAATCCTTATACTTCTTATTCTTTGATTCCTTTTCCCACTAAGGACAATCTTGAATGTAGTGTCCTGGTTTCTTGCATTTGTGACAGAGTCTCTTCTTGTAATCATGGGATGAGGAATCTGATCTCAAGTCACCACTTCTTGAGGATTTACCAAAGCAACAACGTCTTGAGAACTTCTGAAACTTCCTTACGAGCATTGCTAGCTCCTGGCTCAGTTCTTCAGGGTCACCAAGGCTGCTGCCAGAATCTTCACCTTCAAATTCACACATTGCCTTGGCCGTCAGAGCCCGTGATCTACCATAACTTGGTCCATAGAGATATCTCTTCTCAGCAAGCTGGAACTCATGAGTGTTTAGTCTCTCGAGGATATCAGCGGGATCAAGTGACTTATAGTCTCCATGTTCTTGTATCATCAATGCCAAGGTATCAAATGAGGAATCAAGCAATCTCAACAATTTCTTCACCACCTCATGGTCGGTGATATCAGTGGTACCAAGTGCTTGAAGCTCATTTGAGATGTCAGTGAGGCAATCGAAGGTTTGCTGAACATTTTCATTATCGAGCCTTTTGAAGCGGTTGAAGAGATTGCGAAGAACGTCAACTCGAGAGTCACACTGTGCTGAGACTCCCTCATTGACCCTGGACAGCCTGTCCCAGATAAGCTTAGCTATCTCCAAAGCACTCACTCTGCCATACTGCCCTTTGCTCAGATGGCCACATATGATGTTCTCCGTTTGAGAGTCGAGTTGCTTCAATCTCTTCACATCAGCAGCATTGATGGTAGGAGTGACAAAGGGGATGCCATTTTCCACAACATATCAGAGATCATTGTCAATTGCCTCAAGATGCATGCGCATCTTATTCTTCCAGTAAGGGTAGTCCGTCCCATCAAAGGTAGGACACCCAGCAGAAACCTTGATCATACTTGCGGTCGACATAACTAAAACTCCAGGCGGTTAAACCAAAATCACATAGAACAAGGGAGTACCTTGCTCTGATACCAATTGAAAGTGCGTTATATCGACTAGAGGGGGGGAATAGGCGATTTTTATGAATTCTTCACTCCGGAATTTCAGGATGAGGAAATTCCTGAGTGAAGAACCACTTGCAGCGGAATAAATACTCAGAAGTAAATGTAAAAGAGCATGAGCATGGTCTTCATGATGAGATGAAAACAAGCATAGAGTACAGAAAGCGTAAACACAGGATAAACAGAATGAAGACAAACAGATTGAAGAAATTTGAGCTGAGGAAATCGAGAAAGTGTTCAGTCAGAGTCTTCAAACAGGTATGAAAAAGCACACAACCCAGATATGAGGAAATGGAAGGGTTGAGGAAATGGAACCAGTTAGCTCGGTGAAGACAATGATTTAGTAGACCAGTTCCAACTGTTGTGACAGTTGTACGTCTGGTTTGGGCGGCTAGATATTTAAACCTGAGGACACACAGTCCCGGGACACCCAGTCCTGAACATGCAGCTCAGGACACTCAGTCCTCACCATATTCCCCTTGAGCTAAGGTCACACAGACCTCGCCCAATCACTCGTGGTAAGTTTTCAGGTGACATCCAAACCTTCACAGACTCGGTCATTTGGCGATACACAATTTCCTCTTGGATGCTAAAGACCATGACGCCTAACCGTCTGGAAGATGCATGATGTCTACTACACAACCTTCTTCTTGTAGACGTTGTTGGGCCTCCAAGTGCAGAGGTTTGTAGGACAGTAGCAAATTTCCCTCAAGTGGATGACCTAAGGTTTATCAATCCGTAGGAGGCGTAGGATGAAGATGGTCTCTCTCAAGCAACCCTGCAACCAAATAACAAAGAGTCTCTTGTGTCCCCAACACACCCAATACAATGGTAAATTGTATAGGTGCACTAGTTCGGCGAAGAGATGGTGATACAAGTGGTATATGGATGGTAGATAAAGGTTTTTCTAATCTGAAAATATAAAAACAGAAAGGTAACTAATGATAAAAGTGAGCGTAAACGGTATTGCAATGTGTTGAAACAAGGCCTAGGGTTCATACTTTCACTAGTGCAAGTTCACTCAACAATAATAACATAATTGGATCACATAACTATCCCTCAACATGCAACAAAGTGTCACTCCAAAGTTACTAATAGCGGAGAACAAACGAATAGATTATGGTAGGGTACGAAACCACCTCAAAGTTATCCTTTCTGATCGATCTATTCAAGAGTCCGTAGTAAAATAACACGAAGCTATTCTTTCTGTTCAATCTATCCTAGAGTTCATACTAGAATAACACCTTAAGACACAAATCAATCAAAACCCTAATGTCACCTAGATACTCCAATGTCACCTCAAGTATCCGCGGGTATGATTATACGATATGCATCACACAATCTCAGATTCATCTATTCAAACAAACACAAAGTACTTCAAAGAGTGCCCCAAAGTTTCTACCGGAGAGTCAAGACGAAAACGTGTGCCAACCCCTATGCATAGGTTCATGGGCGGAACCCGCAAGTTGATCACCAAAACATACATCAAGTGGATCAATAGAATACCCCATTATCACCACAGGTATCCCACGCAAGACATACATCAAGTGTTCTCAAATACTTAAAGACGCAATCCGATAAGATAACTTCAAAGGGAAAACTCAATCCATTACAAGAGAGTAGAGGGGGAGAAACATCATAAGATCCAACTATAATAGCAAAGCTTGCGATACATCAAGATCGTACCACCTCAAGAACACGAGAGAGAGAGAGAGAGAGGGATCAAACACATAGCTACTGGTACATACCCTCAGCCCCGAGGGAGAACTACTCCCTCCTCATCATGGAGAGCACTGGGATGATGAAGATGGCCACCGGAGAGGGATTTCCCCCCTCCGGCAGGGTGTTGGAACGGGTCTAGATTGGTTTTCGGTGGCTACGGAGGCTTCTGGCGGCTGAACTCCCAATCTATTCTACTCCCCGATGGTTTTAGGGTATATGGATATATATAGGAGGAAGAAATACGTAAGGGGGGCCACGAGGGGCCCACGAGGGTGGAGGGCGCGCCCAGGGGGTGGGTGCGCCCCCCTGCCTCGTGCTCTCCTTGTTGATCCCCTGGCATGCACTCCAATCTCCCGGATTGCTTTCTTTCCAAAAATAACTCTCCCGAAGGTTTCATTCCGTTTGGACTCCGTTTGATATTCCTTTTCTTTGAAACACTGAAACAAGGGGAAAACAGGAACGAGCACTGGGCTCTGGTTAAATAGGTTATTCCCAAAAATAATATAAAAGTGTAAAATAAACCCCATAAACATCCAAAACAGATAATATAATAGCATGGAACAATCAAAAATTATAGATATGTTGGAGACGTATCAGCATCCCCAAGCTTAATTCCTGCTCATCCTCGAGTAGGTAAATGATAAAAACAGAATTTTTGATGTGGAATGCTACCTAACATATTTATCCATGTAATTCTATTTATTGTGGCAAGAATATTCAGATCCATAAGATTCAAGACAAAAGTTTAATATTGACATAAAAACAATAATACTTCAAGCATACTAACTAAGCAATCATGTCTTCTCAAAATAACATGTCCAAAGAAAGCTATCCCTACAAAATCATATAGTCTAGCTATGCTCTATCTTCACCACACAAAATATTTAAATCATGCACAACCCCGATGACAAGCCAAGCAATTGTTTCATATTTTTGATGTTCTCAAACTTTTTAAATATTCACGCAATACATGAGCGTGAGCCATGGACATAGCACTATAGGTGGAATAGGATGGTGGTTGTGGAGAAGACAAAAAGCAGAACATAGTCTCACATCAACTAGGCGTATCAATGGGCTATGGAAATGCCAATCAATAGATATCAATGTGAGTGAGTAGGGATTGCCATGCAACGGATGCACTAGAGCTATAAGTATATGAAAGCTCAATAAAAGAAACTAGCGGGTGTGCATCCAACTTGCTTGCTCACGAAGACCTAGGGCATTTTGAGGAAGCCCATCATTGTAATATACAAGCCAAGTTCTATAATGAAAGATTCCCACTAGTATATGAAAGTGACAACATAGGAGACTCTCTATCATGAAGATCAAGGTGCTACTTTGAAGCACAAGTGTGGTAAAAGGATAGTAGCATTGCCCCTTCTCTCTTTTTCTCTCATTATTTTTTTTATTTTTTATTTTTTTATTTGGGCCTTTTCTCTTTTTTTATGGCCTCTTTTTTGGGTCTTTTCTCTTTTTTATGGCCTCTCTTTTCTTAGTTCGGAGTCTCATCCCGACTTGTGGGGAATCATAGTCTCCATCATCCTTTCCTCACTGGGACAATGCTCTAATAATGATGATCATCACACTTTTATTTACTTACAACTCATGAATTACAACTCGATACTTAGAACAAAATATGACTCTTTCTGAATGCCTGGCAGTGTACCGGGATGTGCAATGACTCATGAGTGACATGTATGAAATAATTATGAACGGTGGTTTTGCCACAAATACGATGTCAACTACATGATCATGCAAAGCAATATGACAATGATGAAGCGTGTCATAATAAATGAAACGGTGGAAAGTTACATAGCAATATATCTCCGAATGGCTATGGAAATGCCATGATAGGTAGGTATGGTGGCTGCTTTGAGGAAGGTATATGGTAGGTGTATGATACCGGCGAAAGGTGCGGGGTATTAGAGAGGCTAGCAATGGTGGAAGGAAGAAAAGTGCGTATGATCCATGGACTTAACCTTAGTCATAAAGAACTCATATACTTATTGCAAAAATCTACAAGTTATCAAGCCAAAGTATTACGTGCATGCTCCTAGGGGATAGATTGGTAGGAAAAGACCATCGCTCGTCCCTGACCGTCACTCATAAGGAAGACAATCAATAAATAAATCATGCTCCGACTTCATCACATAACGGTTCACCATACGTGCATGATACGGGAATCACAAACTTTAACACAATTATCTCTCAAATTCACAACTACTCAACTAGAATGACTCTAATATCACCATCTTCATATCTCAAAACAATCACCAAGTATCAAACTTCTCATAGTATTCAATGCACTTTATATGAAAGTTTTTATTTTATCCCGCTTGGATGCCCATCATATTAGGACTAGTTTCATAACCAAAGCAAACTATCATGTTGTTCTAAAGACTCTCAAAACGATATAAGTGAAGCATGAGAGTTCATTAATTTCTATAAAATAAAACCACCACCGTGCTCTAAAAAGATATAAGTGAAGCACTAGAGCAACAACAAACTACTCCGAAAGATATAAGTGAAGACCAATGAGTAGTCGAATAATTTTGCAACTATATGAAGACTCTCTAACATTTAAGAATTTCAGATCTTGGTATTTTATTCAAACAGGAAGCAAAACTAAAGTAAATAAAATGATGCTCCAAGCAAAACACATATCATGTGGCGAATAAAAATATAGCTCCAAGTAAAGTTACCGATAGACGAAGACAAAAGAGGGGATGCCTTCTGGGGCATCCCCAAGCTTAGGCTTTTGGTTGTCCTTGAATATTACCTTGGGTGCCTTGGGCATCCCCAAGCTTAGGCTCTTGCCACTCCTTATTCCATAGTCCATCGAATCTTTACCCAAAACTTGAAAACTTCACAACACAAAACTTAACAGAAAACTTGTAAGCTCCGTTAGCGAAAGAAAACAAAACACCACTTCAAGGTACTGTAATGAACTCATTATTTATTTATATTGGTGTGAAACCTACTGCATTCCAACTTCTCTATGGTTTATAAACTCTTTTACTAGCCATAGATTCATCAAAATAAGTAAACAACACATGAAAAACAGAATCTGTCAAAAAGAGAACAGCCTGTAGTAATCTGTAACTAACACAAATTTCTGGAACCCCAAAAATTCTAAAATAAATTGCTGGACGTGAGGAATTTATCTATTAATCATCTGCAAAAAGAATTAACTAAATATCAACCTCCAATAAAAAATGGCAGCAATTCTCGTGAGCGCTAAAGTTTCTGTTTTTTACAGCAAGATCAACAAGACTTTCCCCAAGTCTTCCCAACAGTTCTACTTGGCACAAACACTAATTAAAATATAAAAACTCAACAAAAATAGAGGCTAGATAAATTATTTATTACTAAACAGGAACAAAAAGCAAGGAGCTAAAATAAAGTTGGGTTGCCTCCCAACAAGCGCTATCATTTAACGCCCCTAGCTAGGCATGATGATTTCAATGATGCTCACATAAAAGATAAGAATTGAAACATAAAGAGAGCATCATGAAGAATATGACTATCACATTTAAGTCTAACCCACTTCCTATGCATAGGGATTTTGTGAGCAAACAACTTATGGTAACAATAATCAACTAGCATAGGAAGGCAAAACAAGCATAACTTTAAAACTTTAAGCACATAGAGAGGGAACTTGATATTATTGCAATTCCTACAAGCATATATTCCTTCCTCATAATAATTTTCAGTAGTATCATGAATGAATTCAACAATATAACCAGAACATAAAACATTGCTTTCATGATCTACAAAAGTCTTCACGCTTCATGTTCCTTGAATGAATACCACGTATTCAGGATCACACAAATTTCTTCACTTTTAAAGTCTTCAAAAAGTCTTCAGAAAGTCTTCAGAAATCCAAAGTCTTCAATCGAAGAACTTCATTTTTGGGGGTCGACTTTCTCTGTAAATATCAAACTCCTCATAGACTTATAGACCTGTGTACACTTACAAACACATCAGTCCCTTAACCTATAAGTCTTCAATACACCAAAATCACTAAGGGGCACTAGATGCACTTACAGCAAACAACTAGTGTGAAATAGCAGGCGCCCTTCTAGAAATTTTGATGGCCTCCAAACCTCCTCCTTGAACCGCATTATGTAATAGAGCAGACATAGAATCATCGACAAAGAGGATAAGAAGGGAGATAGGGGATCACCTTGTCGCATCCACGGGAGGGTGAAAATTGCTCCAAAAGACGACCATTATACTCCACTGAATATTTCACAAAGCTTACACATTCCATAACATGAGAAACCCATTGGGGGTGCAAAGCCCCACTCCAATAATGCTCGTTCCATGAACACCCAATCAACACAGTCATAGGCCTTCGAAAGATCCAGCTTATAGGCACAGTATTCACCACCATTGGATGAAGCTTGAATATGATGGATACATTTGAAGGCAATGATGGAATTATCTGAAATTAATTGGCTTGTAATGGAAGCACTTTGATTTTCAGAAATAATATCTGTAAGCAGTGGACGAAGTCGATTAACCAAACATTTTGAGACTATCTTGTCGACCACATTATATAAAGAAATAGGACGGAAATCCTTAAGAGAAGCAGGATGTTGGACCTTGGGGATTAACACAATGGACGTGTCATTTACCCTACTCGGCATACACCCTGACACAAAGAAATTCCTTATGGCTGCTATGATTTCTTCCTTTAAACAACCCTAGTTTCTCTGATAAAAACAGGATGGAAAACCATCCGGCCTGGGTGCCTTCAGCGGGCATGTTTGAAACAGGGCATCAGAAATTTCATTATCTGAACAGGGAGCCAGCAAACGCTCATTCATTTCAGCTGTAACTTTGGGCTAAATTTGATCCAGAATAGTATCAGGTGACAAGGTTGGGTCTTTTGTGTACACTTCTTGAAAATAAGATGCCGCCATACGCTCCATTTCCGTAGGCGCATCACACCATGACCCATCATCTCAATGTAGCCTCCTAATGTTATTTCTACTAGCTCGCCAAACTGCCTGATGGTGGAAATATTGTGTGTTTCGATCACCTTCTTTTAACCAGGCAATGTGGCTATGTTGGAGCCACATCATTTCTTTTCTATATAGCAGCTCATCCAACTTCTCCATGTTCTGATGAATCAGCAACTGACCGGCCATAGAATTTTATAATGTGTCAAGTTCTTGCCAGAGTACCTCAATCTCTTTCTCAATCTGGCCGGAAATGCTCCTTACTCCATTTTCTTAGATCAAACATAATCGATCTAAGTGATGTAGCAACGTCATCCAGATCACCTTTTGGCCGGACCCGAGCCCATGCCTTAGAGATCACCTATGATAATCTACTATCTATTTCCCACATAATTTCATATTTTGGTGAACCTCGTCGACGGCGGTTGTCGGTGTCAAAACCGGCGGATCTCAGGTAGGGGGTCCCGAACTGTGCGTCTAGGCGGATGGTAACAGGAGGCAGGGGACACGATTTTTACCCAGGTTTGAGCCCTCTTGATGGAGGTAATACCCTACGTCCTGCTTGATTATTCTTGATTATATGAGTAGTACAAGAGTTGATCTACCACGAGATCCAAGAGGCTAAACCCTAGAAGCTAGCCTATGGTCTGATTGTATGTTGTCCTACGGACTAAAACCCTCCCGTTTATATAGACACCGGAGGGGGCTAGGGTTTACACAAGGTCGGTTACAAAGGAGGAGATATACATATCCGTATTGCCTAGCTTGCCTTCTATGCCAAGTAAAAGTCCCATCCGGAGACGAGACGAAGTCTTCAATCTTGTATCTTCATAGTCCAACAGTCCGGCCAAAGGATATAGTCTGGTTGTCCGAAGACCCCCTAATCCAGGACTCCCTCAGTAGCCCCCGAACCAGGCTTCAATGACGTCAAGTCTGACACACAGTATTGTCTTCGGCATTGCAAGGCGGGTTCTTCTCCAAATTTTGAATGTTTGTCAAGTAGTGTCCGGCACCATAAATTTTGGACTTCTTGGCTTCTGCGCCCAATAAGGGCTATCTTCCACGCGTTGAATGAATACGAGGATCCAAGGCGTTTTTACATTCGCCCCCCTAGCCAGATAAATAAATTGTCTATTAAAGGGATGTGGATTCTTAGATCCAATCCATACCATCCTCCCACAGCGAGAATCCATCGGAGCACGCTTCGGAAAAATCCACTCCAACATGGCTAACCACCGCAGCTCCTCCTCTTGCTCCCGTAGCCCTAAGCCCGGTGATTGGGAGAGGTGTTCTGTCTCACACAATCGATTAGTCGAACTGCAGACTTAGGGATTTCTCCCTCCAGCGTATATGGTTCCCGTCTGAGCCGGGCTCGCCACCTACAATGGCGGGGAGCAAGCGGAGAGCTTCCCCAGTCCCTCTACGGGGGAGCGGGTGTGCCTTGTTCCGTACTTATTAAGGGGACTCGGATTTCTGATTCATCCGTTCCTCCGCGGGCTCCTGGAGTTTTACGGCCTCCAACTGCATAATTTCACCCTGCTTCCATATTACACATCACCGGCAATGTTGCCCTTTGCGAGTTATTCCTGGGCTGCGAGGCTCATTTTGAGCTATGGAAAAGGTTATTTTGCCTCATCCCCCGCACATAGAAGGGGTCACTTTATCAAGTGGGCGGAGCCGAAATATGGCGCATCGCCGAAACCGGATACCTGTCCGGTACTCCGAAGAAGACGTCCGAAGACTGGCCTTTGGAATGGTTTTATATGGAGGACGTCCCCCTTCCGGACCCTGTTCGGCGGGGTCTTCCTGAGTTCAACAATGCTCCTCTAAAGAAACGCCGAAGCTGGTGCCCACGGAGCCCCCAGGAGGAAGACAATGGAGAAGTCCTTTACCTGATGAACCGGATTAAAGCACTGGCTCAATCAGGATTGATAGTAATCGAGGTTATGTCAATATGCATAATGCGGGGAGTGCAGCCACTTCAATATCAAGGGCACCCCCTGTGGTGTTTTAACGGGGAAGATGATGCCACCCGTTGCAGGCGTAAGGATCCGGACACCGCTGCTGCTTTAGCAAAAATTTTGTCCGAGTTGTTCAAGGGAGAGGAAGAGGAGTTCATCCACATCAAGCCAAGGGATGGATTCTCCATGTACAACCCTCCAAGCTGGGTGAGTTATATCTCCTTACTCCCATTCTTCCCGCATTCTTTGTCATAGGTACTCACGTTGCCATTTTACGGCAGGAACTATGAAAAGCCATAAGGGAGGTCAATAGCCCATCTCCACAACCAGAGGACCCTGACCGGGCCCTCGGTCCCGGACTCGAAGTAGATCCGGACATATTCGTGGAGCTGATAGACCAGCAGTTCCATCAATTAAGCTGTGATGACGCCATGGTGGCCATTACGACCGACTATCCCGGACTGCTCCCTGCGTCGCATGTAAGAAAAACCAAAATCCCAACTCCAAAAACTAGGATCCCCTTTTAGACACTTCACCTACCATATACATATGGTGTTTTACAGGGAAGGCATTCGGGACGTCGTGCCGAACCCGCAGCAACTCGCCAACAAGAGGCACCGAGGCCGGGTAGGCCAAAAAGGAAGGCGGTCAGGACGGAGACGCCGGCGCACAGGTATGACAAAAAAACCCCGCTCCGTGGTTGTCGTCTTTCTCGAAATGTAATGACGTCCATGTTTCTTTAATAGAAAAAACGCTCGCCGGAATATGTCCAGCGAGGCTGCCGATCATGCTTCCACCAGTCGGGCTCCAGGGCCGGACATAGAGGCGGAAGCCGACATGGGGCGGACGCCGGATACTCCTCCTATAGAGGATGCGGATAGACTGTCCGCTACAAATTCAGAAGTGGAGAGCACCATGAATCATAGGCGTCATCGGGCCATACTCCGTGACGCTTGCTTCTCACCAGAGGCATTTGATGCCTTCAATTCTGGAGACGCGTACCTCCGTGCTGCTCAAAATGGTCTAGCCAAAGCCACGGACCAGTATGTAAGGGATGTACGGGTAAGTAAATCTGACGATTATATGTATCAGTAGCCCCTGAGACTTGAAACAGTTGGCACAACTGATTTAAGGATCATTTATTGTGCAGGTTCTTACAGAGAAGAATACTCGACTGTCACAGGAGCTGGACGAATGCAAGACCCAACTTCGGGCCGCCGTTTGCCGCATTGAAGGAACCTGAAAAGTCCCCAGCTGGTAACATTTATTTCAAAGAATGATAGGTACCATATAGCGTGCGGCATGGCTGCAGATCTAACAATAGATATTGCAGATGACTCCGGAGAGAATCCGGAGGACCAGCATGTCGTACGACAGCTAAAGGCTGGCGAACGCGTGCTGACTAAGGTCAGGTGGGAGAAAAACAATCTCCAAGACGCCAATACCAAGATGAGCGTGGAACTGAAAGATGTTCGAGCTCAGCTTGCGGACTCCGAGAAGGAGAATAAGCGGCTTCGACGCGGCATTTTCAGTAAGTGCTTGAACGAACCCTTAAAAGGGTGCGGCGGAGAAGCCGTCTAACAGAGTTATGTCTGCAGGTATGCTGACGGGTCGTCCCGTGGAGGAGATGCCCGGGTTTGCGGGTGATCTTCTACCCGAGCTCTCACAACTGCACGAACAAGTTCGCAGGTGATGCAAGGTATTTCCCAGGCCTTGTGGCCATCCATCTCCCTGCCAACAGGCATTGGAGAGCTTGCGGAGAAGCTCAAGGGAGCACGGCGGCGCTTCCGATTATGGAAGATATCGGCCTGCCGTCAAGGTGCCAGGGAAGCCTGGGCCATGGTGAAGACGCGGTATACCAAGGCTGACCCAAACTGGATCTATGGGGCCCGATGGGAAAGAGATCCCCGTTAGCT
The DNA here is from genome assembly GCF_018294505.1 of Triticum aestivum. Lineage (NCBI taxonomy): Eukaryota > Viridiplantae > Streptophyta > Magnoliopsida > Poales > Poaceae > Triticum > Triticum aestivum. The sequence goes on along the minus strand of NC_057812.1, from coordinate 539,494,224 downwards.
TAGTGTATGGGCAAGTAGAATTAGCAGCAAAGTATTCCCAACTGGATCGTAGGCTAGACAGCCTGTTGGATGGTATAGAAGAGGAATTTAGTCAGTCTACATGACTATGTAATTAAAGTGACATGTATAATGCCTTCTGGCCGGATACCCGCTCAGTTATATAAGAACCGGGGTATGCGTGGAAACCAGGCGTAAGGTGATACGTCTCCAACGTATCTATAATTTTTGATTGCTCCATGCTATATTATCTACTATTTTGGACTATATTGGGCTTAATTTTCCACTTTTATATTATTTTTGGGACTAACCTATTAACTGGAGGCCCAGCCCAGAATTGCTGTTTTTGCCTATTTCAGTATTTCGGAGAAACAGAATATCAAATGGAGTCCAAACGGAATAAAACCTTCGGGAACGTGATTTTCTCACCGAACCTGATCCAGGAGACTTGGACCCTACTCCAAGGAGTCAAAGAGGCGGTCACGAGGGTGGGGGCACGCCCCCCTAGGGCATGCCCCCTGCCTCGTGGGCCCCTCGGTGCTCCACCGACGTACTCCTTCCTCCTATATATACCTACATACCCCCAAATGATCAGAACAGGAGCCAAAAACCTAATTCCACCGCCGCAACTTTCTGTATCCACGAGATCCATCTTGGGGCTTGTTCCGGAGCTCCGCCAGAAGAGGGCCGTCATCACGGAGGGCTTCTACATCATCATAGCCCCTCCGATGAAGTGTGAAGTAGTTTACCTCAGACCTTCGGGTCCATAGTTAGTAGCTAGATGGCTTCTTCTCTCTCTTTGAATCTCAATACAAAGTTCTCCCCTATGTCGGGTCCTCAGATCTATTCGATGTAATCTTCTTTTTGCGATGTGTTTGTTGAGACCGATGAATTGTGGGTTTATGATCAAGTCTATCTATGAATAATATTTGAATCTTCTCTGAATTCTTTTATGTATGATTGGTTATCTTTGCAAGTCTCTTCGAATTATTCATTTGGTTTGGCCAACTAGATTGGTAGTTCTTGCCATGGGAGAAGTGCTTAGCTTTGGGTTCGATCTTGCGGTGTCCTTTCCTAGTGACAGAAGGGGCAGCAAGGCACGTATTGCATTGTTGCCATCGAGGATAACAAGATGGGGTTTATTTCATATTGCATGAATTTATCTCTCTACATCATGTCATCTTGCTTAAGGCGTTACTTTGTTTTAACTTAATACTCTAGATGCATGCTGGATAGCGGTCGATGAGTGGAGTAATAGTAGTAGATGCAGTATCGTTTCGGTCTACTTGTCACGGACCTAATGCCATGATCATGCCTAGATATTCTCATAACTATGCTCAATTCTGTCAATTGCTCAACAGTAATTTGTTCTCCCACCGTAGAATACTTATGCTCTTGAGAGAAGCCACTAGTGAAACCTATAGCCCCCGGGTCTATTCTCATCATATCAATCTCCATCACTTTAATCTTGCTTTGCCTTTTACTTTGCTTTTACTTTTTACTTTGCATCTTTATACCAAAAATAACAAAAATATTATATCTATCAGATCTCATTCTCGTAAGTGACCCTGAAGGGATTGACAACCCCTAATCGCGTTGGTTGTGAGTAGCTATCGTTTTGTGCAGGTACGAGGGACTTGAGCGTGGCCTCCTACTGGATTGATACCTTGGTTCTCAAAAACTGAGGGAAATACTTACGCTACTCTGCTGCATCATCCCTTCCTCTTCGGGGAAAACCAACGCAAGCTCATGACGTAGCAAGAAGGATTTCTGGCGCTGTTGCCGGGGAGTCTACGCAGAAGTCAACATACCAAGTACCCATCACAATCCCTATCTCTCGCATTACATTATTTTCCATTTGCCTCTCGTTTTCCTCTCCCCCACCTCACCCTTGCCGTTTTATTCGCCCTCTCTCTCTATCCTCCCTCTCTATTTGCCTCTTTTGCCCGTTTTCTCTTATTTGCTCATGTGCTAGTTTGCTTGCTTGTCATTATGTCTAAAATTGGGGAAGTTATCGCCAATATGGGAGATAACAATATCATGGAAAATTCTGATGCTCCTGCTGAAGAACCCCCTACCTACCATACAAAAAGATTTCGAATCGGTAGTGGTAATATTATTGGAAAAGGAGTTATTCAAGATTTCTTTACTTGTGCTGGTGCTTTTCCCTCTATGGGCGGTTCTATTCTCCATAGAACTACTAGTCTTGCGGACGCTATTGCCATGCTTATCGTTGAACTTGAAAGGCAATTTATGCATATGCACCCATCTATACAAAGAGTTTTCCTAGAATTTTCTAATATCGAGCATTCCTCTGTTAAGCGTGCCGCTACTATATTTTTGGCTCATGAATTTAGATTTATAATAAAAGAAGCCAAAGAAATCTTTGCGCACTATAGGTTGGACGCTGGTCGTCCTCCCATAGAATCTATCCTCTTCTATCAAGAAGAAATTATGCGCTTTCAATCTCCTAACTATGTTGCTTTAAATGAAAACCCCAGAAAAAAGGTGCCAACCAATATTTTAATTGATAGAATCTCTGAACTTACTAATGATTTGGCTATTCGAAATAATGAGCTAGGATACTCTCTTCAGTCTAGACTCACAAAGTTCTGTCAAAAGAATGCTTATAATGATGAATTGGTTGTACAATACGAAGGGCCAAAAGAGGAACCTATACCTCCTAAAATTGATCTTGGGAACTTCCATCCTATTAAATTTAGCCATTTTGATTACTTTTTCTTTCCTACCAAAGATGGCAATACCTAGATCTATCCTCGCTTTTATGCCTAGCTAGGGGCGTTAAACGATAGCGCTTGTTGGGAGGCAACCCAATTTTATTTTTATTCCTTGCTTTTTGCTCCTGCTTAGTAATAAATAAATTATTTAACCTCTGTTTTGGTTGTGTTTTTTGTGTTTAATTAGTGTTTGTGCCAAGTAGAACCGTTGGGAAGACTTGGGGAAAGTCTTGTTGAACTTGTTTTAAAAAACAGAAACTTTAGCGCTCACGAGAACTGCTGTCATTTTTATTTGAAGAGTGATATTTAGTTAATTCTTTTTGCAGATAATTAATAGATAAATTACTCACATCCAGCAATTTATTTGAGAATTGTTGGGGTTCCATATCTTGCGCTAGCTACAGATTACTACAGACTGTTCTGTTTTTGACAGATTCTCTTTTTCGTGTGTTGTTTGCATATTTTGATGAATCTATGGTTAGTAAAATAGTTTATAATCCATAGAGAAGATGGAATACAGTAGGTTTAACACAAATATAAATAAATAATGAGTTCATTACAGTACCTTGAAGTGGTCTTTTGTTTTCTTTCGCTAACGGAGCTCACGAGTTTTCTATTTTGAGTTTTGTGTTGTGGAGTTTTCAAGTTTTGGATGAATTCTTTTGATGGATCATGGAACAAGGAGTGGCAAGAGCCTAAGCTTGGAGATGCCCATGGTACCCCCAAGATAATCCAAGGACACCAAAAAGTCAAAGCTTGGGGATGTCCCGGAAGGCATCCCCTCTTTCGTCCACTTCCATCGGTAATTTACTTGGAGCTATATTTTTATTCACCAACATGATATGTGTTTTGCTTGGAGCGTCTTGTATTATTTGTGTCTTTGTGTCTTAGTATGCCACAATCATCCTTGCTGTACACACCTTTTGAGAGAGCCATACATGAATTAAAATTTGATAGAATACTCTATGTGCTTCACTTATATCTTTTGAGCTAAGTAGTTTTGCTCTATGGGCTTCACTTATATCTTTTGAGCTATGTAGTTTTGCTCTATGTGCTTCACTTATATCTTCTGAGCGTTATAATTTTGCTCTGTGTGCTTCACTTAGATCTTTTAGAGCACGGTGGTGGATTTGTTCTAAAGAAACTATTAATCTCTCATGCTTCACTTAAATTATTTTGAGAGTCTCTTAATAGCATGGTAATTTGCTTAATAATAATATGCTTGGTATTCAAGATTTGTGAAACTTTATTTTGAGTGTGTTGAATACTAAGAAAAGATTGAAGCATGATAATTGTTTTGAGATATGGAGGTGATAATATTAAAAGTCATGCTAGTTGAGTAGTTGTGAATTTAAAAAATACTTGTGTTAAAGTTTGTGATTCCCGTAGCATGCACGTATGGTGAACCATTATGTGATGAAGTCGGAGCATGATTTATTTATTGATTGTCTTCCTTATGAGTGGTGGTCGGGGACGAGCGATGGTCTTTTCCTACCAATCTATCCCCCTAGGAGCATGCGCATAATACTTTGCTTTGATAACTTCTAGATTTTTGCAATAAGTATATGAGTTCTTTATGACTAATGTTGAGTCCATGGATCATACGCACTCTCACCCTTCCACCTTTGCTAGCCTCTCTAATACCGCGCACCTTTCACCGGTATCATACACTTACCATATACCTTCCTCAAAACATCCACCATACCTACCTATTATGGCATTTCCATAGCCATTCCGAGATATATTGCCATGCAACTTTCCACCATTCCGTTTATCATGACACACTCCATCATTGTCATATTGCATATCCCGGTACACCGCCGGAGGCATTCATATAGAGTCATATTTTGTTCTAAGTATTGAGTGTTAAGGAAAAATAAAAGTGTGATGATCATCATTATTAGAGCATTGTCCCAGTGAGGAAAGAATGATGGAGACTATGATTCCCCCATAAGTCGGCATGAGACTCCGGACGAAAAATAAAATAAAAAAAAAGAGGCCAAAGAAGCCCAAATAAAAAGAGGCCATAAAAAAGAGAAAAGGCCCAAATAATAAAAAATGATGAGAGAAAAAGAGAGAAGGGACAATGTTACTATCCTTTTACCACACTTGTGCTTCAAAGTAGCACCATGATCTTCATAGTAGAGAGTCTCTCATGTTATCACTTTCATATACTAGTGGGAATTTTTCAGTATAGAACTTGGCTTGTATATTCCAATGATGGGCTTCCTCAAGTGCCCTAGGTCTTCGTGAGCAAGCAAGTTGGATGCACACCCATTAGTTTCTTTTGTTGAGCTTTCATACATTTATAGCTCTAGTGCATCCATTGCATGGCAATCCCTACTCACTCACATTGATATCTATTGATGTGCATCTCCATAGCCCATTGATACGCTTAGTTTATGTGAGACTATCTTCTCCTTTTTGTCTTCTCCACAACCACCATTCTATTCCACCTATAGTGCTATATCCATGGCTCACGCTCATGTATTGCGTGAAGATTGAAAAAGTTTTGAAAAAGTTAGAGTATGAAACAATTGCTTGGCTTGTCATCGGGGTTGTGCATGATTTAAATATTTTGTGTGGTGAAGATAGAGCATAGCCAGACTATATGATTTTGTAGGGATAACTTTCTTTGGCCATGTTATTTTGAGAAGACATAAGTGCTTTGTTAGTATGCTTGAAGTATTATTATTTTTATGTAAATATAAACTTTTGTCTTGAATCTTTCGAATCTGAATATTCATATCACAATTAAGAAGATTTGCATTGAAATTATGCCAAGTAGCACTCTGCATCAAAAATTCTCTTTTTATCATTTACCTACTCGAGGACGAGCAGAAATTAAGCTTGGGGATGCCTGATACGTCTCTAATGTATCTATAATTTTTGATTGCTCCGTGCTATATTATCTACTATTTTGGACTATATTGGGCTTTATTTTCCACTTTTATATTATTTTTGGGACTAACCTATTAACCGGAGGCCCAGCCCAGAATTGCTGTTTTTTGCCTATTTCAGTATTTCGGAGAAACATAATATCAAACGGAGTCCAAACGGAATAAAACCTTTGGGAACGTGATTTTCTCACCGAACGTGATCCAGGAGACTTGGACCCTACTCCAAGGAGTCAAAGAGGCGGTCACGAGGGTGGGGGCGCCCCCCCCCCTAGGGCACGCCCCCTGCCTCGTGGGCCCCTCGGTGTCCACCGACGTACTCCTTCCTCCTATATATACCTATGTACCCCCAAACGATCAGAACAGGAGCCAAAAACCTAATTCCACCACCGCAACTTTCTGTATCCACGAGATCCCATCTTGGGGCCTGTTCCAGAGCTCCGCCGGAAGAGGGCCGTCATCACGGAGGGCTTCTACATCATCATAGCCCCTCCGATGAAGTGTGAGTAGTTTACCTCAGACCTTCGGGTCCATAGTTAGTAGCTAGATGGCTTCTTCTCTCTCTTTGAATCTCAACACAAAGTTCTCCCCCTCTCTTGTGGAGATCTATTCGATGTAATCTTCTTTTTGCGGTGTGTTTGTTGAGAACGACGAATTGTGGGTTTATGATCAAGTCTATCTATGAATAATATTTGAATCTTCTCTGAATTCTTGTATGTATGATTGGTTATCTTTGCAAGTCTCTTCGAATTATCCATTTGATTTGGCCAACTAGATTGGTAGTTCTTGCCATGGGATAAGTGCTTAGCTTTGGGTTCGATCTTGCGGTGTCCTTTCCCAGTGACAGAAGGGGTAGCAAGGCACGTATTGCATCGTTGCCATCGAGGATAACAAGATGGGGTTTATTTCATATTGCATGAATTTATCTCTCTACATCATGTCATCTTGCTGAAGGTGTTACTCTGTTTTTAACTTAATACTCTAGATGCATGCTGGATAGCGGTCGATGATTGGAGTAATAGTAGTAGATGCAGAATCGTTTCGGTCTACTTGTCACGGACGTGATGCCATGATCATGCCAAGATATTCTCATAACTATGCTCAATTCAATCAATTGCTCAACAGTAATTTGTTCATCCACCGTAGAATACTTATGCTCTTGAGAGAAGCCACTAGTGAAACCTATGGCCCCCGGGTCTATTCTCATCATATCAATCTCCATCACTTTAATCTTGCTTTGCCTTTTACTTTGCTTTTACTTTTTACTTTGCATCTTTATACCAAAAATATTATATCTATCAGATCTCACTCTCGTAAGTGACCGTGAAGGGATTGACAACCCCTAATCGCGTTGGTTGCGAGTAGCTATCGTTTTGTGCAGGTACGAGGGACTTGAGCGTGGCCTCCTACTGGATTGATACCTTGGTTCTCAAAAACTGAAGGAAATACTTATGCTACTCTGCTGCATCATCCCTTCCTCTTCGGGGAAAACCAACGCAAGCTCAAGACGTAGCAAGAAGGATTTCTGGCGCCATTGCCGGGGAGTCTACGCAAAAGTCAACATACCAAGTACCCATCACAATCCCTATCTCTCGCATTACATTATTTGCCATTTGCCTCTCGTTTTCCTCTCCCCCACTTCACCCTTGCCGTTTTATTCGCCTCTCTCTCTATCCTCCCTCTCTATTCGCCTCTTTTGCCCGTTTTCTCTTATTTGCTCGTGTGCTAGTTTGCTTGCTTGTCATTATGTCTGAAATTGGGGAAGTTATCGCCAATATGGGAGATAACAATATCATGGAAAATTCTGATGCTCCTGCTGAAGAACCCCCTACCTACCATACAAAAAGATTTCGAATCGGTAGTGGTAATATTATTGGAAAAGGAGTTATTCAAGATTTCTTTACTTGTGCTAGTGCTTTTCCCTCTATGGGTGGTTCTATTCTCCATAGAACTACTAGTCATGCAGACGCTATTGCCATGCTTATCGTTGAACTTGAAAGGCAATTTATGCATATGCACCCATGTATACAAAGAGTTTTCCTAGAATTTTCTAATATCGAGCATTCCTCTGTTAAGCGTGCCGCTACTATATTTTTGGCTCATGAATCCAGATTTATAATAAAGGAAACCAAAGAAATCTTTGCGCACTATAGGGTGGACGCTGGTCGTCCTCCCATAGAATCTATCCTCTTCGATCAAGAAGAAATTATGCGCTTTCATTCTCCTGACTATGTTGCTTTTAAGGAAACCTCAGAAAAAAGGTGCCAACCAATATTTTAATTGATAGAATCTCTGAACTTAATGATGATTTGGCTATTCGAAATAATGAGCTAGGATACTCTCTTGAGTCTATACTCACAAAGTTCTGTCAAAAGAATGCTTATAATGATGAATTGGTTGTACAATACGAAGGGTCGAAAGAGGAACCTATACCTCCTAAAATTGATCTTGGGGACTTCTGTCCTATTAAATTTAGCCCTTTTGATTTCTTTTGCTTTCCTACCAAAGATGGCAATACCTAGATCTATCCTCGCTTTTATGCCTAGCTAGGGGTGTTAAATGATAGCGCTTGTTGGGAGGCAACCGGATTTTATTTTTATTCCTTGCTTTTTGCTCCTGCTTAGTAATAAATAAATTATTTAGACTTTGTTTTGGTTGTGTTTTTTGTGTTTAATTAGTGTTTGTGCCAAGTAGAACCGTTGGGAAGACTTGGGGAAAGTCTTGTTGAACTTGCTGTAAAAAACAGAAACTTTAGCGCTCACGAGAACTGATGTCATTTTTATTTGAGGAGTGATATTTAGTTAATTCTTTTTGCAGATAATTAATAGATAAATTCCTCACGTCCAGAAATTTAGTTTAGAATTGTTGGGGTTCCAGATCTTGTGCTAGCTACAGATTACTACAGACTGTTCTGTTTTTGACAGATTCTCTTTTTCGTGTGTTGTTTGCTTATTTTGATGAATCTATGGTTAGTAAAATAGTTTATAATCCATAGAGGAAGTTGGAATACAGTAGGTTTAACACCAGTATAAATAAAGAATGAGTTAATTACAGTACCTTGAAGTGGTCTTTTGTTTTCTTTCGCTAACGGAGCTCACGAGTTTTCTATTTTGAGTTTTGTGTTGTGAAGTTTTCAGGTTTTGGGTGAATTCTTTTGATGGATCATGGAACAAGGAGTGGCAAGAGCCTAAGCTTGGGGATGCCCATGGCATCCCCATGATAATCCAAGGACACCAAAAAGTCAAAGCTTGGGGATGCCCCGGAAGGCATCCCCTCTTTCGTCCACTTCCATCGCTAATTTACTTGGAGCTATATTTTTACTCACCAACATGATATGTGTTTTGCTTGGAGCGTCTTGTATTATTTATGTCTTTGTGTCTTAGTATACCACAATCATCCTTGCTATACACACCTTTTGAGAGAGCCATACATGAATTAAAATTTGATAGAATACTCTATGTGCTTCACTTATATCTTTTGAGCTAAGTAGTTTTGCTCTATGTGCTTCACTTATATCTTTTGAGCTATGTAGTTTTGCTCTATGTGCTTCACTTATATCTTTTGAGCGTTATAATTTTGCTCTATGTGCTTCACTTAGATCTTTTAGAGCATGGTGGTGGATTTGTTCTAAAGAAACTATTGATCTCTCATGCTTCACTTAAATTATTTTGAGAGTCTCTTAATAGCATGGTAATTTGCTTAATAATAATATGCTTGGTATTCAAGATTTGTGAAACTTTCTTTTGAGTGTGTTGAATACTAAGAAAAGACTGAAGCATGATAATTGTTTTGAGATATGGAGGTGATAATATTAAAAGTCATGCTAGTTGAGTAGTTGTGAATTTAAAGAATACTTGTGTTAAAGTTTGTGATTCCCGTAGCATGCACGTATGGTGAACCGTTATGTGATGAAGTCGGAGCATGATTTATTTATTGATTGTCTTCCTTGTGAGTGGTGGTCAGGGACGAGCGATGGTCTTTTCCTACCAATCTATCCCCCTAGGAGCATGCGCATAATACTTTGATTTGATAACTTCTAGATTTTTGCAATAAGTATATGAGTTCTTTATGACTAATGTTGAGTCCATGGATCATACGCACTCTCACCCTTCCACCTTTGCTAGCCTCTCTAATACCGCGCACCTTTCGCCGGTATCATACACCTACCATATACCTTCCTCAAAAAAGCCACCATTCCTACCTATTATGGCATTTCCATAGCCATTCCGAGATATATTGCCATGCAACTTTCCACCGTTCCGTTTATCATGACACACTCCATCATTGTCATATTGCATATCCCGGTACACCGCCAGAGGCATTCATATGGAGTCATATTTTGTTCTAAGTATTGAGTTGTAAGAAAAATAAAAGTGTGATGATCATCATTATTAGAGCATTGTCCCAGTGAGGAAAGAATTATGGAGACTATGATTCCCCCATAAGTCGGGATGAGACTCCGGACGAAAAATAAAATAAATAAAAAAAGAGGCCAAAGAAGCCCAAATAAAAAGACGCCATAAAAAACAGAAAAGGCCCAAATAAAAAATGATGAGAGAAAAAGAGAGAAGGGACAATGTTACTATCCTTTTACCACACTTGTGCTTCAAAGTAGCACCATGATCTTCATAGTAGAGAGTCTCTCATGTTATCACTTTCATATACTAGTGGGAATTTTTCATTATAGAACTTGGCTTGTATATTCCAATGATGGGCTTCCTTAAGTTCCCTAGGTCTTCGTGAGCAAGCAAGTTGGATGCACACCCACTAGTTTCTTTTGTTGAGCTTTCATACATTTATAGCTCTAGTGCATCCGTTGCATGGCAATCCCTACTCACTCACATTGATATCTATTGATGTGCATCTCCATAGCCCGTTGATATGCTTAGTTGATGTGAGACTATCTTCTCCTTTTTGTCTTCTCCACAACCACCATTCTATTCCACCTATAGTGCTATATCCATGGCTCACGCTCATGTATTGCATGAAGATTGAAAAAGTTTTGAAAAAGTTAGAGTATGAAACAATTGCTTGGCTTGTCATCAGGGTTGTGCATGATTTAAATATTTTGTGTGGTGAAGATAGAGCATAGCTAGACTATATGATTTTGTAGGGATAACTTTCTTTGGCCATGTTATTTTGAGAAGACATAATTTCTTTGTTAGTATGCTTGAAGTATTATTATTTTATGTCAATATAAACTTTTGTCTTGAATCTTTGGAATCTGAATATTCATATCACAATTAAGAAGATTTGCATTGAAATTATGCCAAGTAGCACTCCGCATCAAAAATTCTCTTTTTATCATTTACCTACTCGAGGACGAGCAGAAATTAAGCTTGGGGATGCGTGATACGTCTCCAACGTATCTATAATTTTTGATTGCTTCATGCTATATTATCTAATGTTTTTGACTATATTGGGCTTTATTTTCCACTTTTATATTATTTTTGGGACTAACCTATTAACCGGAGGCCTAGCCGAGAATTGCTGTTTTTTGCCTACTTCAGTATTTCGGAGAAACATAATATCAAACAGACTCCAAACGGAATAAAACCTTCGGGAACGTGATTTTCTCATCGAACGTGATCCAGGAGACTTGGACCCTACTCCAAGGATTCAAAGAGGCGGTCACGAGGGTGGGGGTGCCACCCCTAGGGCGCGCCCCTGCCTCGTGGGCCCATCGGTGCTCCACCGATGTACTCCTTCCTCCTATATATACCTACGTACCCCCAAACGATCAGAACAGGAGCCAAAAACCTAATTCCACCACTGCAACTTTCTGTATCCATGATATCCCATCTTGGGGCCTATTCCGGAGCTCCGCCGGAAGAGGGCTGTCATCACGGAGGGCTTCTACATCATAATAGCCCCTCCGATGAAGTGTGAGTAGTTTACCTCAGACCTTCGGGTCCATAGTTAGTAGCTAGATGGCTTCTTCTCTCTCTTTGAATCTCAATACAAAGTTCTCCCCCTCTCTTGTGGAGATCTATTCGATGTAATCTTCTTTTTGCGGTGTGTTTGTTGAGAACGATGAATTGTGGGTTTATGATCAAGTCTATCTATGAATAATATTTGAATCTTGTTTGAATTCTTTTATGTATGATTGGTTATCTTTGCAAGTCTCTTCGAATTATCCGTTTGGTTTGGCCAACTAGATTGGTAGTTCTTGCCATGGGAGAAGTGCTTAGCTTTGGGTTCTATCTTGCGGTGTCCTTTCCCAGTGACAGAAGGGGCAGCAAGGCACGTATTGCATCGTTGCCATCGAGGATAACAAGATGGGGTTTATTTCATATTGCATGAATATATCTCTCTACATCATGTCATCTTGCTTAAGGCGTTACTCTATTTTTAACTTAATACTCTAGATGCATGCTGGATAGCGGTCGATGAGTGGAGTAATAGTAGTAGATGCAGTATCGTTTCGGTCTACTTGTCATGGACGTGATGCCATGATCATGCCTAGATATTCTCATAACTATGCTCAATTCTGTCATTTGCTCAACAGTAATTTGTTCACCCACCGTAGAATACTTATGCTCTTGAGAGAAGACACTAGTGAAACCTATGCCCCCCGGGTCTATTCTCATCATATCAATCTCCATCACTTTAATCTTGCTTTGCCTTTTACTTTGCTTTTACTTTTTACTTTGCATCTTTATACCAAAAATAACGAAAATATTATATCTATCAGATCTCATTCTTGTAAGTGACCGTGAAGGGATTGACAACCCCTAATCGCGTTGGTTGCGAGTAGCTATCGTTTTGTGCAGGTACGAGGGACTTGAGCGTGGCCTCCTACTGGATTGATACCTTGGTTCTCAAAAACTGAGGGAAATACTTACACTACTCTGCTGCATCATCCCTTCCTCTTCGGGGAAAACCAACGCAAGCTCAAGACGTAGCATAAGGGTCATTAGTGCTTGAACAGACAAGTACCCAACTAGTTATGTTATATTACATGGGTAGTAAGAAACATCTTCTAGGGAGAATAGTTCCCTTAAGGGTTCCTTTCCCTGGGTACGCATGCCCTAAAGTGCATGTGCGGACTGCGAGAGGAAACGCAGGCAAAAACATCTGGGGGCACGTATGGAAAATAAAAAATCATCTTTTGTTCACCAACCGAATATTCCCTTAAGAATGCTAGCTTTCGGCTTCACCCAGTCCGAGGCACACATCCGGCTAACCCGGCAGTAACAATCGCAGAGGTGCTCCCCTTATGCCCTAGCCGAATTAACGGGAATGTAGGGCATAAATACAAGAGCCAGGCAACCCAGCTTGGCCAAAACTTAAGTCATATCGATGCATATAATGGCGAAGAAAAGGTACATGCGGAAGAATAAAACATCCGCGGGGCATGAAGCCCAGATAAATAATTAAGCTTCTATGTAAGAAGCCCCCAGGTATAATGAGCACGGTTAGCGCGTCAATAGTGTGCGAGCAAGGCACAAGTTGGCCCTTGAAGGCCTTCAGAAAGAATAAAAGAAAGAAAGAAAGAGAAAAAAGAGAGATAACGTATATGCGAAAAATGGACAGAGGAAGGAGACGAACATAGAGGCCGGCACTAGGCGTAGAATCTTCGGAGCCTGGCTGCGTTCCATGGGTTCGGCCCAAGTCGATTATTCGATGCATCCCGCAGACGGTACGCTCCACCGGTTAGAACTTGGTCAATAATGAAGGGACCTTCCCATTTGGGCTCGAGCTTGGTCTTTTTCTTCTCCGGCAGGCGTAGAACTAGCTCGCCAATGTTATAAGTTTTGGCTCGTACTTCTCTGCTTTGTTATCTTCAAGCCTGTTGCTGATAGAATGCGGAACGGGCTTTTGCCACGTCGCGCTCCTCCTCCAGGGTGTCTAGACTGTTCTGCCGATCGAGCTCGGCTTCTCTTTCTTCGTACATGCGCACTCGAGGTGAGTCATGAATTATGTCGCAGGGCAGAACCGCCTCTACGCCGTACACCATAAAGAAGGGTGTGTATCCGGTAGTACGATTCGGCATGGTCCACAGCCCCTAGAGTACGGAGTCGAGCTCCTCTACCCAGTGCGTGTTAGACTCCTTTAAGGACCGCACTAATCTGGGTTTGATGCCGCTCATGATAAGACCATTTGCTCGCTCAACTTGGCCGTTGGTTTGTGGGTGATAGACAGAAGCATAATCGAGCTTGATGCCCATGTTGCTGCACCAGAGTTTTACCTCGTCGGCCGTAAAGTTCGTGCCGTTGCCAGTGATGATGCTGTGGGGGACACCATAACGGTGTACAACCCCGGATATGAAGTCTATCACCGGTCCGGATTCGGCCGTTTTAACAGGTTTGGCTTCTATCCATTTGGTGAATTTATCCACCATGACCAGTAGGTATTTTTTCTTATGGGTTCCCCCTTTAAGGGGTCCAACCATGTCAAGCCCCCAGACCGCAAAGGGCCAGGTAATGGGGATTGTTTGGAGGGCGGTGGGTGGCATGTGGCTTTGGTTTGCAAAAAGCTAGCAGCCGACGCAGTGTTGGACCAAGTCATGTGCATCTACCCGGGCCGTCGGCCAATAAAAAACTGTACGGAAGGCCTTGCTTACAAGGGCCCGGGCTGCGGCGTGGTGGCCGCCGAGTCCGGCGTGAATTTCTACCAAAAGTTTCCGCCCTTCCTCTTCAGAGATGCACCTTTGAAGGACTCCGGTAGTGCTTTTTTTATACAGCTCTCCCTCATGGACCCTGTAGGCTTTAGATCGTCGCACTATGCAGCGTGCCTCATTTTGGTCCTTGGGAAGTTCCTGCCTAGTTAGGTAGGCCAGGAATGGTTCTGTCCACGGGGCCATGATGGCCATTATTACGTGGGCTGAAGGTGTTATTTCGGTGGCAGAGCCTCCGATTATGTAAGAGTGTTCGGTATCGAGCATTTGGTCGGGTCCGGGCTATTGTTACCGGTGTCCCCTTCCCATACCACGGATGGCTTAAACAACCTTTCCAAAAAGATGTTGGGGGGATCGCACCGCATTTTGCGCCGATGCGGGCGAGGATATCCGTCGCCTTATTGTTTTCTCGAGCCACATGGTGAAATTCGAACCCCTCGAACCGAGCTGACATCTTTAGGACGGCGTTGCGATAGGCCGCCATCTTCGGATCCTTGGCATCGAAGTCTCCATTTATTTGGGATATTGCGAGGTTCTAATCCCCACGCACCTCCAGGCGTTGAATGCCCATGGAAACTGCCATCCGGAGACCATGTAACAGGGCTTCGTATTCGGCTGCGTTGTTGGAGTCTGTATACAGTATCTATAGTATGTATTGAACTGTATCTCCGGTTGGGGACGTCAGGACGATGCCAGCCCCTAGACCAGCCAGCATTTTGGAGCCATCGAAGTGCATGATCCAATTGGAGTATGCGCTGTACTCTTTAGGGAGTTCGGCTTCCGTCCATTCGGCGATAAAGTCGGCCAATACTTGCGATTTAATGGCTTGCCGGGGTTTGTATGTTATGTCCAACGGGAGGAGCTCAATGGCCCATTTGGCAATACGGCCCGTGGCGTCGCGGTTGTTTATAATATCATTAAGTGGCACTTCCAAGGCTACTCTAATTGAACACTCTTGAAAGTAGTGTCACAGCTTCCGGGATACCATGAATACCGCATAGGCTATGTTTTGATAATGTGGGTACCGTGATTTGCATGGAGTGAGGACAGTGGATACATAATATATCGACTTTTGAAGGGAGAATTTACGTCCGTCCGCTTCTCGTTCGACGACGAGCACTGCGCTTACAACCTGATGAGTTGTTGCAATGTACAACGGCATTGGTTCACCGATGTTAGGCGCGGCCAGGATTGGGTTGGTTGCCAGTATGGCTTTTGTTTCTTCCAATCTGGCTGTGGCAGCGTCCGTCCACTCGAAGTGTTCGGTGCACCGAAGGAGGCGATAAAGGGGTAATGCCTTTTCTCCTAAGCGGGAGATAAAGCGGCTTAGAGCCGCCACACATCCGGTTAATTTCTGGATTTGTTTGAGGTCCGTTGGGATAGCCAACTATGACAGAGCTCGGATTTTGGCCGGATTTGCTTCAATTCCTCTACTGGAGACAATGAAACTCAGGAGCTTTCTGACTGGTACGCCGAAAACGCATTTTTCCGGATTGTGCTTGATGTCGTATGTTCGGAGGTTGTCAAATGTGAGCCTCAAGTCGTCTATTAGCGAGTCGACGTGTTTGGTTTTGACGACCACATCATCTACATATGCCTCTACTATTTTGCCGATCTGTTTCTCCAGACATGTCTGAATCATGCGCTGATATGTTGCGCCGGCGTTTTTGAGCCCACAAGGCATTGTGTTGAAATAGAAGGGGCCGTATGGTGTGATAAATGCCGTTGCGGCTTGGTCGGACTCTGCTATCTTGATTTGGTGGTAGCCGGAGTATGCGTCGAGGAAACACAATGAATCGTGTCCTGCGGTAGCATCTAATTTGATCAATGCGGGGGAGGGGGAAGGGATCCTTTGGGCAAGCCTTGTTGAGGTCCTTGAAATTGACACATAGGCGCCAGGATTTGTCCTTCTTTGGTACCATCACCAGGTTTGCTAGCCAGTCCGGGTGTTTTATTTCTCTAATGAATCTGGCCTCCAATAACTTGGCTAGTTCCTCTCACATAGCTTGTCTCTTAGGTTTAGAGAAACACCAAAGAGTCTGCTTGACTGGCTTGAATCCCTTTAGAATATTAAGGTTGTGTTCGGCCAGCCTGCATGGGATTCCTGGCATGTCTGAGGGGTGCCAGGTGAATATGTTCCAATTCTCGCGCAGGAACTCTCGTACTGCGGCGTCCATGGCGGGGTTTAACTGTGCCCCGATGGATGCTGTTTTTGTAGGGTCCGTTGGGTGGACTTGGAATTTGACTATTTCATCCACCCGTTTAAAAGAGGTGGACTTGGATCTCTTGTCAAGTATCACGTTGTCCCTATCCACTTTGGAGCATAGCGCAGTTAATTCCTCGGCCGAAAGGGCTTCAGATAATGCCTTGAGGGCCAATGCGGCTGTTTTGTTTTTGGCGCGGAGTGCTGTGTCCAGATCACTAGCGAGAGTGATGATTCCGTTAGGCCCGGGCATTTTGAGCTTCATGTACCCGTA
Source organism: Triticum aestivum (assembly GCF_018294505.1). Taxonomy (NCBI): domain Eukaryota; kingdom Viridiplantae; phylum Streptophyta; class Magnoliopsida; order Poales; family Poaceae; genus Triticum; species Triticum aestivum. Next base: position 539,477,495 of record NC_057812.1, on the reverse strand, counting down.
ATGGGGTATGGCTTGGAAGATCGTGAACGCCTCCCGCCCTAAAAGGGCGTGGTATCCGCTACTGAATGGTGCCACTTGGAATGTAATCTCTTCGGACCTATAGTTCTATGGCGTGCCGAATACCACAACTAGTGTGATTTTCCCAGCACAGCGTGCCTCCCGACTGTGGATGATTCCTCTGAAGGTTGTGCTACTTTGCTCAATGCGGTTCCGGTCTATTTCCATTTTTTGAAGAGTTTCCTCATAGATGAGGTTTAATCCACTGCCACCGTCCATGAGTACTTTGGTGAGTCAAAAGTCGTCCACAATTGGACTGAGGACTAGTGCAGCTGGTGCTCGAGCTGTTCGGAATTTAGGTTCGTCACTGGCATTGAAGGTAATAGCCGTGTCACCCCATGGATTTAATGCTGCCACGTGGCAGATTTCGGCAATGCTACGGAGTGTTCGCTTGCGCCTATTATTTGACGCGAAGGTCTCAAAGACTGGTAATACCGTATTGTTATCCCCGGGATGGTGCTTTGTGGCATCTGGGATGAGAAGATCCTCGCCGCTTTTGGCCACCTGCCAGAGTATCCAACATGCTCTAAGGCTGTGTTTTGGTATGGTATCCGCTGTACTATGAATTTTGTAGGGTCCGTTGAGCCATCCCTCCAATACGGTTCCACGCCCTGTAGAGGGTTTTTGCTGTTGGAAATATGCCCTAGAGGCAATAATAAAATGGTTATTATTATATTTCTTTGTTCATGATAATTGTCTATTGTTCGTGCTATAATTGTGTTATCCAGAAATCGTAATGCATGTGTGAATACATAGACCACAACACGTCCCTAGTGAGCCTCTAGTTGACTAGCTCGTTGATCAAAAGATAGTCATGGTTTCCTGACTATGGACATTGGATGTCATTGATAACGGGATCACATCATTAGGAGAATGATGTGATGGACAAGACCCAATCCTAAGCATAGCTCAAAGATCGTGTAGTTCGTTTGCTATAGCTTTTCCGAATGTCAAGTATCATTTGCTTAGACCATGAGATTGTGCAACTCCCGGATACCATAGGAGTGCTTTGGGTGTGCCAAACATCACAACGTAACTGGTGACTATAAAGGTACACTACAGGTATCTCCGAAAGTGTCTGTTGGGTTGGCACGAATCGAGACTGGGATTTGTCACTCCGTATGACGGGGAGGTATCTCTGGGCCCACTCAGTAATGCATCATCATAATGAGCTCCATGTGACCAAGTGGTTGATCACGGGATCATGCATTACGGTACGAGTAAAGTGACTTGCCGGTGAAGAGATTGAACGAGGTATTGGGATACCGACGATCGAGTCTCGGGCAAGTAACATACTGATTGACAAAGGGAATTGTGTACGGGATTGATCGAATCCTCGACATCATGGTTCATCCGATGAGATCATCGAGGAGCATGTGGGAGCCAACATGGGTATCCAGATCCCGCTGTTGGTTATTGACCGGAGAGTCGTCTCGGTCATGTCTGCGTGTCTCCCGAACCCGTAGGGTTTACACACTTAAGGTTCGGCGACACTAGGGTTGTTGAGATATTAGTATACGGTAACCCGAAAGTTGTTCGGAGTCCTGGATGAGATCCCGGACGTCACAAGGAGTTCCGGATTGGTCCGGAGGTGAAGATTTATATATAGGAAGTCAAGTTTCGGCCATCGGGAAGGTTTTCAGGGTAATCGGTATTGTACCGGGACCACCGGAAGGGTCCCGGGGGTCCACCGGGTGGGGCCACCTATCCTGGAGGGCCCCATGGGCTGAAGTGGGAGGGGAACCAGCCCTAGATGGGCTAGTGCGCCCCCCATGGGCCTCCCCTGCGCCTAGGGTTGGAAACCCTAGGGGTGGGGTGCCCCACTTGGCTTGGGGCACTCCACCCCCCTTGGTCGCCGCCCCCCTTGGAGATTCAATCTCCTAGGGCTGGCGCCCCCCCTAGGGGTCCTATAAATAGTGGGGCGAGGGAGGGCAGCCGCACGCTAGCCCCTGGCGCCTCCCTCTCCCTTCCGTGACACTCCTCCCTCTCCCTGAGCTTGGCGAAGCCCTGCCGAGATCACCGTTGCTTCCACCACCACGCCGTCGTGCTGCTGGATCTTCATCAACCTCTCCTTTCCCCTTGCTGGATCAAGTTGGAGGAGACGTCTTCCCAACCGTACGTGTGTTGAACGCGGAGGTGCCATCCATTCGGTGCTAGGTCATCGGTGATTTGGATCACGACGAGTACGACTCCATCAACCCCATTCTCCTGAACGCTTCTGTGCGCGATCTACAAGGGTATGTAGATGCACTCCCCTCTCCCTCGTTGCTAGATGACTCCATAGATTGATCTTGGTGGTGCGTAGAAAATTTTAAAATTCTGCTACGTTCCCCAACAGTGGCATCATGAGCTAGGTCTATGCGTAGTTTCTATGCACGAGTAGAACACAAAGCAGTTGTGGGCGTGGATATTGTCAATTTGCTTGTCGTTACTAGTCTTATCTTGATTCGGCAGCATCGTGGGATGAAGCGGCCCGGACCGACCTTACACATACGCTTACGTGAGACTGGTTCCACCGATTGACATGCACTAGTTGCAGAAGGTGGCTGGCGGGTGTCTATCTCTCCCACTTTAGTCGGATCGGATTCGATGAAAAGGGTCCTTATGAAGGGTAAATAGAAATTGGCATACCATGTCGTGGTTTTAGCGTAGGTAAGAAACATTCTTGCTAGAAACCTATAGCAGCCACGTAAAAACTTGCAACAATACTTAGAGGACGTCTAACTTGTTTTTGCAGCATGTGTCGTGTGATGTGATATGGCCAAAAGGATGTGATGAATGATATATGTGATGTATGAGATTGATCATGTTCTTGTAATAGGAATCACGACTTGCATGTCGATGAGTATGACAACCGGCAGGAGCCATAGGAGTTGTCTTTATTTATTTATGACCTGCGTGTCAACATAAACGTCATGTAATTACTTTACTTTATTGCTAAAGCGTTAGCCATAGTAGTAGAAGTAATAGATGGCGAGACAACTTCAAGAAGACACGATGATGGAGATCATGATCATGGAGATCATGGTGTCATGCCGGTGACAACGATGATCATGAAGCCCCGAAGATGGAGATCAAAAGGAGCAAATGATATTGGCCATATCATGTCACTATTTGATTGCATGTGATGTTTATCATGTTTTACATCTTATTTGCTTAGAACGACGGTAGCTTAAATAAGATGATCCCTCATAATAATTTCAAGAAAGTGTTCCCCCTAACTGTGCACCGTTGCGAAGGTTCGTTGTTTCGAAGCACCAAGTGATGATCGGGTGTTATAGATTCTAACGTTCGAATACAACGGGTGTAAACCAGATTTACACACGCAATACACTTAGGTTAACTTGACAAGCCTAGCATGTACAGACATGGCCTCGGAACACGGAAGACCGAAAGGTCGAGCATGAGTCGTATAGAAGATACAATCAACATGAAGATGTTCACCGATGTTGACTAGTCCATCTCACGTGATGATCGGACATGGCCTAGTTGACTCGGATCATGTTTCACTTAGATGACTAGAGGGATGTCTATCTGAGTGGGAGTTCATTGAATAATTTGATTAGATGAACTTAATTATCATGAACTTAGTCTAAAATCTTTACAATATGTCTTGTAGATCAAATGGCCCATGTTGTCCTCAACTTCAATGCGTACCTAGAGAAAACCAAGCTGAAAGATGATGGAAGCAACTATACGGACTGGGTCCGGAACCTGAGGATCATCCTCATAGCTACCAAGAAAGATTATGTCCTAGAAGCATCGCTAGGTGACGCACCCATCCTAGAGAACCAAGACGTTATGAACGCTTGGCAGTCACGTGCTGATGATTACTCCCTCGTTCAGTGCGGCATGCTTTACAGCTTAGAACTGGGGCTCCAAAAGCGTTTTGAGAGACACGGAGCATATGAGATGTTCGAAGAGCTGAAAATGGTTTTCCAAGCTCATGCCCGGGTCGAGAGATATGAAGTCTCCGACAAGTTCTTCAGCTGTAAGATGAAGGAAAATAGTTCTGTCAGTGAGCACATACTCAAAATGTCTGGGTTGCATAACCGCTTGACTCGGCTGGGTGTTAATCTCCCGGATGACGCGGTCATTGACATAATCCTTCAGTCGCTTCCACCGAGCTACAAGAGCTTTGTGATGAACTTCAATATGGAGGGGATGGAAAAGACCATTCCTGAGGTATATTCAATGCTGAAATCAGCGGAGGTGGAAATCAAAAAGGAACATCAAGTGTTGATGGTGAATAAAACCACTAAGTTCAAGAAAGGCAAGGGTAAGAAGAACTTCAAGAAGGACGACAAGGGGGTTGCCGCGCCCGGTAAGCAAGCTGCCGGGAAGAAGTCAAAGAATGGACCCAAGCCTGAGACTGAGTGTTTTTATTGCAAGGGAAGTGGTCACTGGAAGCGGAACTGCCCCAAATACTTAGCGGACAAGAAGGCCGGCAACACTAAAGGTATATGTGATATACATGTAATTGATGTGTACCTTACCAGTACTCGTAGTAGCTCCTGGGTATTTGATACCGGTGCGGTTGCTCACATTTGTAACTCAAAGCAGGAGCTGCGGAATAAGTGGAGACTGGCGAAGGACGAGGTGACGATGCGCGTCGGGAATGGTTCCAAGGTCGATGTGATCGCCGTTGGTACGCTACCTCTACATTTACCTACGGGATTAGTTTTAAACCTCAATAATTGTTATTTAGTGCCAGCTTTGAGCATGAACATTGTATCAGGATCTCGTTTCGAGATGGCTACTCATTTAAATCCGAGAATAATGGTTGTTCTATTTATATGAGAGATATGTTTTATGGTCATGCTCCACTGGTAAATGGTTTACTCTTAATGAATCTCGAGCGTAATGTTACACATATTCATAGTGTGAATACCAAAAGATGTAAGGTTGATAATGATAGTCCCACATACTTGTGGCACTGCCGCCTTGGTCACATAGGTGTCAAACGCATGAAGAAGCTCCATGCATATGGACTTTTGGAGTCTCTTGATTACGAGTCATTTGACACATGTGAACCATGCCTCATGGGTAAAATGACCAAGACTCCGTTCTCAGGAACAATGGAGCGAGCAACCAACTTATTGGAAATCATACAACTGATGTGTGCGGTCCAATGAGTGTTGAGGCTCGTGGTGGCTATCGGTATGTTCTCACCCTCACTGATGACTTGAGTAGATATGGGTATGTCTACTTAATGAAGCACAAGTTTGAGACCTTTGAAAAGTTCAAGGAATTTCAGAGTGAGGTTGAGAATCAACGTGACAGGAAAATCAAATTCTTGCGATCAGATCGTGGAGGAGAATACTTGAGTCACGAATTTGGCACACACTTAAGAAAATGTGGAATAGTTTCACAACTCACACCGCCTGGAACACCTCAGCGTAATGGTGTGTCCGAACGTCGTAATCGCACTCTATTGGATATGGTGCGATCTATGATGTCTCTTACCGATCTACCGCTGTCATTTTGGGGCTATGCTTTAGAGACTGCCGCATTCACTTTAAATAGGGCTCCGTCGAAATCCGTTGAGACGACACCGTATGAATTATGGTTTGGGAAGAAACCTAAGCTGTCATTTCTGAAAGTTTGGGGATGCGATGCTTATGTCAAGAAACTTCAACCTGAAAAGCTCGAAGCCAAATCGGAAAAATGCATCTTCATAGGATACCCTAAAGAAACTATTGGGTATACCTTCCACCTCAGATCCGAAGGCAAGATCTTTGTTGCCAAGAATGGATCCTTTCTAGAGAAAGTGTTTCTCTCTAAAGAAATAAGTGGGAGGAAAGTAGAACTTGATGAAGTATTACCTCTTGAACCGGAGAGTGGCACAGCTCAGGAAATTGTTCCTGAAGTGCCTGCACCGACTAGAGAGGAAGTTAATGATGATGATCATGAAACTTCAGATCAAGTTGCTACTGAACTTCGTAGGTCCACGAGGACACGTTCCGCACCAGAGTGGTAGGGCAACCCTGTCTTGGAAATCATGTTGTTAGACAATGGTGAACCTTCGAACTATGAAGAAGCGATGGCGGGCCTGGATTCCGACAAATGGCTGGAAGCCATGAAATCCGAGATAGGATCCATGTATGAAAACGAAGTATGGACTTTAACTGACTTGCCCGATGATTGGAGAGCCATAAAAAATAAATGGATCTTTAAGAGGAAGACAGACGCGGATGGTAATGTGACCATCTATAAAGCTCGGCTTGTCGCTAAGGGTTATCGACAAGTTCAAGGGGTTGACTACGATGAGACTTTCTCACCCGTAGCGAAGCTGAAGTCCGTCCGAATCATGTTAGCAATTGCCGCATTCTATGATTATGAGATATGGCAAATGGATGTCAAAACGGCATTCCTTAATGGTTTCCTTAAGGAAGAATTGTATATGATGCAGCCGGAAGGTTTTGTCGATCCTAAGAATGCTGACAAGGTGTGCAAGCTCCAACGCTCGATTTATGGGCTGGTGCAAGCATCTCGGAGTTGGAACATTCGTTTTGATGAGATGATCAAAGCGTTTGGGTTTACGTAGACTTATGGAGAAGCCTGCATTTACAAGAAAGTGAGTGGGAGTTCTGTAGCATTTCACATATTGTATGTGGATGACATACTGTTGATGGGAAATGATATAGAATTCTTGGAAAGCAGAAAGGCCTACTTGAACAAGTGTTTTTCAATGAAGGATCTTGGAGAAGCTGCTTATATATTAGGCATCAAGATCTATAAGATAGATCGAGACGCCTCATTGGTCTTTCACAGAGTACGTACCTTGACAAGATATTGAAGAAGTTCAAAATGGATCAGTCAAAGAAGGGGTTCTTGCCTGTATTGCAAGGTACGAGATTGAGCACGGCTCAATGCCCGACCACGACAGAAGATAGAGAAAAGATGAGTGTCGTCCCCTATGCCTCGGCCATAGGGTCTATCATGTATGCTATGCTGTGTACCAGAAGTGATGTAAACCTTGCCGTAAGTTTGGTAGGAAGGTACCAAAGTAATCCCGGCATGGAACACTAGAAAGCGGTCAAGAATATCCTGAAGTACCTGAAAAGGACTAAGGATATGTTTCTCGTTTATGGAGGTGACGAAGAGCTCGTCGTAAAGGGTTACATCGATGCTAGCTTTGACAAAGATCTAGATGACTCTAAGTCACAAACCGGATACATGTATATTTTAAGTGGTGGGGCAGTAAGCTGGTGCAGTTGCAAGCAAAGCATTGTGGCGGGATCTACATGTGAAGCGGAGTACATGGCAGCCTCGGAGGCAGCACAAGAGGCAATCTGGGTGAAGGAGTTCATTACCAACCTAGGAGTCATACCCAATGCGTCGGGCCCAATGACTCTCTTCTGTGACAACACTGGAGCTATTGCCCTTGCCAAGGAGCCCAGGTTTCACAGGAAGACCAGGCATATCAAGCGTCGCTTCAACTCCATTCGTGAAAGTGTTCAAAATGGAGACATAGATATTTGTAAAGTATATACGGACCTGAATGTGGCAGATCCTTGACTAAACCTCTCCCTAGAGCAAAACATGATCAACACCAGAACTGCATGGGTGTTTGATTCATCACAATGTAACTAGACTATTGAATCTAGTGCAAGTGGGAGACTATTGGAACTATGCCCTAGAGGCAATAATAAAATGGTTATTATTATATTTCTTTGTTCATGATAATTGTCTATTGTTCATGCTATAATTGTGTTATCCGGAAATCGTAATGCATGTGTGAATACATAGACCACAACACGTCCCTAGTGAGCCACTAGTTGACTAGCTCGTTGATCGAAAGATAGTCATGGTTTCCTGACTATGGACATTGGATGTCATTGATAACGGGATCACATCATTAGGAGAATGATGTGATGGACAAGACCCAATCCTAAGCATAGCTCAAAGATCGTGTAGTTCGTTTGCTATAGCTTTTCCGAATGTCAAGTATCATTTCCTTAGACCATGAGATTGTGCAACTCCCGGATACCGTAGGAGTGCTTTGGGTGTGCCAAACATCACAACGTAACTGGGTGACTATAAAGGTACACTACAGGTATCTCTGAAAGTGTCTATTGGGTTGGCATGAATCGAGACTGGGATTTGTCACTCCGTATGACGGAGAGGTATCTCTGGGCCCACTCGGTAATGCATCATCATAATGAGCTTAATGTGACCAAGTGGTTGATCACGGGATCATGCATTATGGTACGAGTAAAGTGACTTGCCGGTAACGAGATTGAACGAGGTATTGGGATACCGACGATCGAGTCTCGGGCAAGTAACGTACCAATTGACAAAGGGAATTGTGTACGGGATTGATCGAATCCTCGACATCGTGGTTCATCCGATGAGATCATCGAGGAGCATGTGGGAGCCAACATGGGTATCCAGATCCCGCTGTTGGTTATTGACCGAAGAGTCGTCTCGGTCATGTCTGCGTGTCTCCCGAACCCGTAGGGTCTACACACTTAAGGTTCGGTGACGCTAGGGTTATTGAGATATTAGTATACGATAACCCGAAAGTTGTTTGGAGTCCCGGATGAGATCCCGGACGTCACTAGGAGTTCCGGATTGGTCCGGAGGTGAAGATTTATATATAGGAAGTCAAGTTTCGGCCATCGGGAAGGTTTTTGGGGTAATCGGTATTGTACCGGGACCACCGAAAGGGTCCCGGGGGTCCACCGGGTGGGGCCACCTATCCCGGAGGGCCCCATGGGCTCAAGTGGGAGGGGAACCAGCCCCAGATGGGCTAGTGCGCCCTCCATGGGCCTCCCCTGCGCCTAGGGTTGGAAACCCTAGGGGTGGGGGCGCCCCACTTGGCTTGGGGGGCACTCCACCCCCCTTGGCCGCCGCCCCCTTGGAGATTCAATCTCCTAGGGCCGGCGCCCCCTAGGGGTCCTATAAATAGTGGGGGGGGAGGGCAGCCGCACGCTAGCCCCTGGCGCCTCCCTCTCCCTCCCGTGACACTCCTCCCTCTCCCTGAGCTTGGTGAAGCCCTGCCGAGATCACCGTTGCTTCCACCACCATGCCGTCGTGCTGCTAGATCTTCATCAACCTCTCCTTTCCCCTTGCTGGATCAAGTTGGATGAGACTTCTTCCTAACCGTACGTGTGTTGAACGCGGAGGTGCCGTCCGTTCGGCGCTAGGTCATCGGTGATTTGGATCACGATGAGTACGACTCCATCAATCCCGTTCTCTTGAACGCTTCCGCGCGTGATCTACAAGGGTATGTAGATGCACTCCCCTCTCCCTCGTTGCTAGATTACTCCATAGATTGATCTTGGTGATGCGTAGAAAATTTTAAAATTATGCTACGTTCCCCAACATTTGCTTCTTTGTAATTAACTCGGGTGTCTTATGATAGTGCACCCTTTTACTTCGAACTGGGTGTATATTTGGAGCCGGATTATCCCAAATTTCGTTTTGGTTTTCCAGACACTTTCCATCGCACAGTACTTTCGTACTATGGACGCCAAGTCGGCGAAGCGTGATATGTTACGGCGACTTATGGCGTTAAGGATTCCCATGTCCGTGCAATTATTGCAGAAAAATGAGACTACGTCTTCCTTACGGCAGTCCTTAACCTTGTTCATCACAAGGAGGAATCTGGCCCAATAATGATGTACTGTTTCCTGGGGCGCTTGCCTGATGTGGGAAAGATCATTTATGTTTGGGTGGGTGGGTGGATTTGAGTCCGAACCCTTACCTGATCTGAGACCCAAGGGCCGAGGAGTTTCCAATCTTGGAAGTTCGGGTTCTGGGATGTTGCCCGATAAGTCTGGCCCGCTGCCTGACTCTAGGTTCAGGGCTTGGGTGATGTCCTCCTGTAAACGGGTATCCGGCTCGGAGAGCTCAGGAATCCGGACATAGTTAGTCCTCAAGATAGAGGAAGAATCGCCGCATTGTTCCTCCACCACCGCAATATGATGGGTGACCGGTGGAGAGTTAATCTCCCTTTGATCGGGTTTAAGCCCAATCCGATCATAGTCCATAGCGACTCCCAAGGCGGCGATGCGATCCAAGATCTCGTTTAGGGATGAGATCTCTATTGGATCCATCTGCTCGGCAAATTCCGAGCCGACGTGGAGGTTGTTTTCGATGACCCGAGAAGTCATCGTCGGTGCAGCAGCCGAACGGGCTGTCATGATGAAACTGCCTAGCCGGAGAGTTTGGCCGACAGCCAGGGCTCCCCCGGCGGTAATGTTGTTTTTAACAACGAGATGAGGCATCCTCCCTTACGATGACGGCACCGTGGAACTCTCAATGAAAGCACCAATGTCGGTGTCAAAACCGGCGGATCTCGGGTAGGGGGTCCCAAACTATGCCTCTAGGCGGATGGTAACAGGAGGCAGGGGACACGATGTTTACCTAGGTTCGGGCCCTCTTGATGGAGGTAATACCCTACGTCCTGCTTGATTATTCTTGATGATATGAGTAGTACAAGAGTTGATCTACCACGAGATCGAAGATGCTAAACCCTAGAAGCTAGCCTATGGTCTGATTGTATGTTGTCCTGCGGACTAAAACCCTTCGGTTTATATAGACACCGAAGGGGGCTAGGGTTTACACAAGGTCGGTTACAAAGGAGGAGTTATACATATCTGTATTGCCTAGCTTGCCTTCTACGCCAAGTAAATGTCCCATCTGGACACGAGACGAAGTCTTCAATCTTGTATCTTCATAGTCCAACAGTCCGGCCAAAGGATATAGTCCGGCTATCCGGAGACCCCCTAATCCAGGACTCCCTCAGCGGTCCTCCGCCACATCAAGATGCAGTACAATAAGGCAGTGATCTGAACGAGGGGAGACCAAGTGCTACACCCTCACATACGGAAGCACGTCTCTCCATTCATCATTTGCACATGCGCGATCAAGGCGAACCCGGACGTTGCCCATGCCAAGCTGGCCATTGTCGTATGTTTTATCCTCCTGAACCGGGTTTGATCCTCCTGATCCATCCATAATCAGCCTTTTGCGAGATGTTTTATCAAGATCCATATCTGTACCTGGTGGGAGCTTAACTGGACTGGAGGCCGCATCCTTCAACTCCCCCTCCTTAGTCACCACATTACCAGCCTTCTATTTTGGCACATAAGTATCAGGAACATACTTCTTTTCTCCCTTGCTAGGATCCCAATCAGTCTGGTTCCAAAGTGGGGGATCAACATACAAGTAATCCCTAAACTTCAGGTCCTTCTCAGCATACACCCTATTACCACATTCCTTGCGCTCATGGCCAATGATGCCACACGCATAAATCTTCCGAGTTTTTTCTTTAACAATACTCACGAACTTGGTCAGAGGACAACTAGAACATATGCGATAGTTAATTCAAGTTTGAACTATTTTAATTGAAACTTCATTGGATTGTACTCCCTCTGTAAAGAAATACTCCCTCCGTTTTTATTTACTCCGCATATTAGAGTTGACTGAAATCAAACTTTGTAAAGTTTGACCAAATTTATAGAAAAGAATATAAATATTTAGCATAACAAATCTATATGATGTGGAAGTACATTCAACAATGAATCTAATGGTATTGATTTGTTATTGTATATGTTAATAGTTTTGTCTATAAACTTTGTCAAAGTTTGTAAAGCTTGACTTTGACCAAAACTAATATGCGGAGTAAATAAAAACGGAGGGAGTATAAGAGATTTTAGATTACCCCTCTTTACAGAGAAAGTAATATTTAAATTCGAGCTACTGTTGGATTTGAACATTTTCAATCATCTACAATTCAATATACATTTATTTTAAGCTTTTTTGTGTTGGAATACATTTATTTTAAGCTTGGGGGGACTGAAAAAAGAGAATGAAGAAAAGGTGACAACTTTAAATGACCAGCTTCTGCATTACTGTTTATGGACTAGTCTTCATTGATCCATAAACGGATACGGTGTTTGATTTTGGAGTCGGCGCGGTAGATGCGGTAAACAATCCATATAAGAGACGACGTACTCTCTTTTAGCAGTTTTCACGCCCAATCATCGACGCTGTCAGACGTAATGCAAGAAGTCGTCGCTCTGCGTTCACACTCGAAACGTGGACACTGACCAGCATAAACATAATCCTACCATATGCAAGATTTATTTATCCAACAATGATAACAATGCAGTATCGTATTAGTAATTTACTCCACACACCATGCATCTTCCATCAACAAGACGCAATCAAGAGGCATACCTCTTACAAAATGTAATCAAGAGGCGTACATGTGTCATTGCTGACGTACAACACGGGCATCATTCGATTATAAATGGAGAAAGCAGTTGGCACTTAATCACGGGTTCGGTAGGCCGGCATGTTACTGCCACCACGCACAGCCCCGACGGCCGGTAAGCGGCGGCGGCCGTGCACCACACGATTCGTGCCCAGAAAACCACCGAAACCGCGCGTCGCTGTACAGTTTATTTTCTCTGTCAGGGACAGCGTCGTCGTACATGTAACGATTTCCATCGATCGGGACCTCGTAACCGGTGGATTCTAGACCTTTTCGTTTCGTTCTCGTCCGTGCTGTGCGACGGCCTGTCCGTCCGGCCAGATTCCTCATTCGGTTCTAGCAGATGATCCGAGCTGTTCTTGTCCTTCTCCGCACAGCTCGCCCGATCTCCGCCGCAGATCGCTGGGAAATTTCAGCCCCATCGTCGCACGCGCTCTGAATCTTCAACCTATCTTCTCCTCCGGCATTGCTGAATTTTGTTTCTTGATTGAGCGGACTCCGGCATTGCTGATGTTGACCCACCGGCGCCGCTATGACGACATGGCCCGACTGTCATCACGGCGTCACGTGGGTACACGAGAGACACAGATTTGCTCTTTTCAGGAAGAGGAAATTTTTATTTTCGTATAAAAAACTAGTAGTATTTGTGATGTTAGTCAACTCCTTGGTCATCGAGTCCTCTGTCACACTCGATTGCACGCAGTTTGGATACGGAGTACAGATGCAAATACTCAGTTTCCCGTGGGTAGGGTAAAGAAGAGACGATTTGAGGTAAAAACAAGTTGTAAATAGTAAGATATCTCTATCAGTCGACATAAAAATGGAACAGGCTCGGGGTCGTCAGAGTCTTGCGGACAATATTTCCGTCGCTCGCTCGCGCGCGAATAACAGCCAATTCATAGCTTGCCGGGTGTTGACGTTGACTACTTGACTCGGAGGAGCCAAGCAGGTTGTGTGTGTCCGCTTGATTATTTCTTTGGATCAAGTACACCTACATGAGTACGGTAACAGATAACTGAGCTTTCAGCTGATATATAATCAATGTCGTCACGTGTCAAGGCGGCACTATAGTCTATATAGGAGGTCAAGCTAGTCAGGAGCCAGGCAATTTCTTTGCAAGTAGGTTCGGGATGTCGGCCCTCTCGCGTTCACACAGCACATGAGCAAAGCTGTGTGTTTTAGGGCAACATGCCGACGCATTTTTTTTTCTCGCGCGGCCATATTTTTACCCATTCTGCGTACATATCAAAAGCATTACCCAAAGTCCACATAATTCAACCAAATACAGATATCATAGCTTCACAACCAAATAAAATCTCATAGTTTACAAATCAAATAAAATTTAAATTGTCACAATTATATTTGAACGAAAAAAGAGCCGATACATATATTGGTTGCCAAGATGAACCCACATACGCTCAACCAAATCATCTTGTAGTTGAATGTGAGTTTTCCAGTCATGTATTTGATAATGAAATTCGGTGAACTGTGCAAACGTTGTCGCTCCTCCATGCTCAGGCACAACATTTTCACCTGAAATTCAAACCCCTGATCGAAGATTTCATCCTCATGCTTATCCTCTACGATTATATTGTGCATGATCACACTAGGCATCACCTCCCACGACTTCTTGGTGCTCCAAGTTCTAACAAGAACCGAACGATGCTCCACATCCTTTCTAGCACTCTCTTGTGCTTGGGCAAATCTCTGCCTCTTTTCTCCTATCGGGTTGGAGATTGTTTTGACAAGAGTAGTCCACTGAGAATAGATACGATCAACTAGGTAATATCCTTTGTTGTAGTGATGGCCATTGATCTTAACATTGGCCTCTGGGCAGTTGCCTTCTGCAAGCCTTGCGAACACCGGAGAGCGCTGAAGCACGTTGATGTCATTGTGAGAGCCGGCCATTCCGAAGAAAGAGTGCCAAATCAAGAGATCTTGTAAAGCCATGGCTTCTAGTATGACAATGCAAGCTTTCACATGGCCCATATACTGCGCCTGCCAAGCAAAAGGGTAGTTTTTCCACTCCGAGTGCATAGGATCTATACTACCAAGCATCCCCGAAAAGCCCTTATCGGCATTGAGCGCCAACAACCGGGTAGTATCTGCAGCAGTTGGTTCTATCAAGTACTCTGTGCCAAATACTACTATCACAGCCTTGCAGAACCTATACATGCATTCTAGGCATGTGGAATCGCTCATGCGAACATACTCATCAATAAGATCACCGGGTATTCCGTATGCAAGCATCCAAATAGTTGTAGTGCATTTCTGATAAGAGGAGAAGCCAACCTTTTCCAGGACATCCTCCTTGCATTTGAAATATTTATCACACGCCACCCCCTCCCGGATACAATTGACCACATGTCTAGCCATCTGAAAGCGGCGCCGGAATAGGTTGTGTTTGAAGAGTGGGTCATCAGACTGGAAGTAGTCCTGTCAGAGTAGGCAATGGATGCTCTCTCCGTTGCAATTCAATACCGGAGTATGCCCCAAGATCGAGCACCTAAACATCGGCTGTTGCCTACTAATGTGATCATGGACGACCAAAGCAGCAACCACAATCTCCTCCTCATCGGACGATGAATCATTCGAATCGCAAATGGAGTTGTAGAAAAAGTAATCATCGCCACTTCCATTTGTACCTTCCGGGAGAAATGTCAAACGCCTTGTGGGCGTGGCAGAAGAAGCCAGCCAGCAAAGAGTGATACGTCTCCAACGTATTTATAATTTTTGATTGTTCCATGCTATTATATTATCAATCTTGGATGTTTTATATGCATTTATATGCTATTTCATATGATTTTTGGGACTAACCTATTAACTTAGAGCCCAGTGTCAGTTTCTGTTTTTTTCCTATTTTTTGAGTTTTACAGAAAAGGGATACCAAACGGAGTCAAATTGACGTGCCAATTTTTGATGATTTTTTATGGACCAAAAGAAGCCTCCGAAGTAAAAAAGAGTTGGAACAGAAGAGTCCCGAGCCATCCACGAGGGTGGAGGGCGCGCCCTACCCCCCAGGGCTCGCCCCCTATCTCATGGATGACTCGGAGACCCCCTGACGTGAGACCAACGCCAAAAATTCCTATAAATACATAAACCCCCAAAAAGAAACCTAGATCGGGAGTTCCGCCGCCGCAAGCCTCTGTAGCCACCAAAAACCAATCCGGACCCTGTTCCGGCACCCTACCGGAGGGGGGAATCATCACCGGTGGCCATCTTCATCATCCCGGCGCTCTCCATGACGAGGAGGGAGTAGTTCACCCTCGGGGCTGAGGGTATGTACCAGTAGCTATGTGTTTGATCTCTCTCTCTCTCTCTCTCTCTCTCTCTCTCTCTCGTGTTCTTGATATGGCACGATCTTGATGTACCGCGAGCTTTGCTATTATAGTTGGATCTTATGATGTTTCTCCTCCTCTATCTCCTTGTGATGAATTGAGTTTTTCCTTTGAAGTTCTCTTATCGGATTGAGTCTTTAAGGATTTAAGAACACTTGATGCATGTCTTGGATGTGCTTATCTATGGTGACAATGGGATATTAGCGTGATCCACTTGATGTATGTTTTTGTGATCAACTTGCGAGTTCTGTGACCTTGTGAACTTATGCATAGGGGTTGGCACAAGTTTTCGTCTTGACTCTCCGGTAGAAACTTTGGGGCACTCTTTGAGGTTCTTTGTGTTGGTTGAATAGATGCATCTGAGATTGTGTGATGCATATCATATAATCATACCCGCGGATACTTGAATTGACATTGGAGTATCTAGGTGACATTAGGGTTGTGGTTGATTTGTGTCTTAAGGTGTTATTTTACTACGAACTCTAGGGCTGTTTGTGACACTTACAGGAATAGCCCAATGGATTGATCGGAAAGAATAACTTTGAGGGGGTTTTGTACCCTACAATAATCTCTTCGTTTATTCTCCACTATTAGTGACTTTGGAGTGACTCTTTGTTGCATGTTGAGGGATTGTTATATGTGATCTAATTATGTTATCCTTGTCGAGAGAACTCGCACTAGTGAAAGTAAGAACCCCAGGCCTTGTTTCGAAGCATTGCAATACCGTTTGTGCTCACTTTTATCATTAGTTACCTTGCTGTTTTTTATATTTTCATATTACAAAAACCTATATCTACCATCCATATTGCACTTGTATCACCATCTCTTCGCCGAACGAGTGCACCTATACAATTTGCCATTGTATTGGGTGTGTTGGGTACACAAGAGACTCTTTGTTATTTGGTTGCAGGGTTGTTTGAGAGAGACCATGTTCATCCTACGCCTCTCGCAGATTGATAAACCTTAGGTCATCCACTTGCGGGAAATTTGGTACTGTCCTACAAACCTCTACACTTGCAGGCCCAACAACGTCTACAAGAAGAAGGTTGCGCGGTACACATCAAAGAGCCCCGCGTCTCTCCTAGACCAAGAAGCATGCTTGTCGACGTGGAGGTGATCGTGGCGGCGACCGGCGAGCAAGGTAGCCGCGCTTGGAGCGTTGCTAGCGGCGACAGAAGCGAGGGGATGCCATGGACGTGGGGGTGTTACAACGGCGGCAAAAAATAATCCACCAACGCCGGCAAGAATGGCCGTCCAGTGCGGCATGCTGTTGGGGAAGCTATGGCGGTGCGGTCGGCAGCCTGGCCACAAGAACTTAGCGACGACGAGGGCGGGGTAGGCGGTTGTGTTAGCTGTTGATGCGAGAGAGGGAGAAATGGCCAATGTGCCACCAACTATGGCAGGCTAGGGGAGGACAGGGCGGGCGTCATGCGCGATGTCCACGCCGACGCAATCCCGACTCAATTTTGGGCCTGAAATGGATCAGCCCCGACAAAAAGTGGACGCTCGTCCATTTGCGTCAGCGTGCTGAGCCATAATTTGTGTCCAATTCAACCCAAATAGATACACGCGAAATGTTTGCGTCGGCGCGTTGGAGTTGCCTTTAAAGTTGTATAAGAGAAGAACTATCTTGGATATATTACACGCTGCAAGATCATCTCATCTCTATTAAGCGTCATCAATTGAACAACTGCGTAGTGCTCAACTGCTCATTGGTTGCTGCAGCATATCCAACCCCAGCAAGCAATAGGATACACATGACGCCTACACGTCTCTGAAGCAGAACCCACACTAAGACAACTCAAACGCCATGCATCAAAGACAACATATTTGGACATGTCTCTATACATCCAATTCAATGCACCAAATGCCACAGCTTGTAGAAACTAAACTAAATATCTGGCATGCAGACTCACTTTTAGCCATCGATTGATAGCAATTCAACTATACATTTAAATCCTAATAAAAGGACCGAGTGTTCAACAAATCTTTTAAATTCATCGACCCAAATTCAACGGTACTCCTCGAAAACCGCCTTCATCTCAAGCTTTCTCTCCTCGAGCTTTAACTTCTTCATCGACACATGTTGTTCATCTAGATTAGTTGCCCTTGAGTTTTGTCCAGCAATGCATCAATGTAGAGGGTTTTCCCTCTGTCCTATGGTACATCGCGGTAACGCGTCTGGGCTATACAATGTTGTGATCATCTAGATACAACATTGAATGAATCAATTAATTGTTCAACACATAGAGCAACAAGAAGCAAAACTTATGATCTCCATGATTGGCACGCATGTTGGCCACCTTCTTTCCACTTATGTAATCACGTCGCAATATTTCACAACAGCGTTTGAGAATGGTGTACCACCGATGGAGTAGCGACTCCGCATAACAATCATGAATCACATCCAAATTGTAGGGCGCGTAGTACTTGTGCTCATAAAACTAAGAATGCACATGTTGCCAAAAAATTCTACCCTTTTGCTTCATGTCTATAAACCATACACTTGTGGTTAACCACGCATTGCACAACAATGTATCCTCCCTCACCTAGTACCCCTCCATCGTGCTTGCTTCATGTTGAACATGGAGAAAGTAAAAAAATCTTAATGACATTTGGCCGAACACTTACACAACATGGTGTCCACCATGGACGACATTAGTAGGGGATAGACGATACCTGGGATGCAGCCGGATCCGGGGTCCAATAACGGCGTAGTACAAGACGGCTGGGTGGAGCAGTGGAGGTGTGGCAAGAATTGGGCAACATCCGAAGTGGTATCAATGTGGTAGCGGTCTTGGTGGGTGTGAATAGATAGCAGGGGCGGGGAGTGGGTAGGTGGGTGGGGAGGGCTCCGGGAGAGGTTTTTGGTGGGTTGGGTGCATTGGAGTTCGAATTGGTAGAGGTCTGGACTCCTCCAAACCATCAACAAGTTTTTTTGGTTTATGAGAATTCGGACATGCGGACCGGCCTACAGACATTTAATGCACGACGTTGGATGCCAAAAAGCGTTTGAACCACATTGTTCGAATATTTAGGGCTCATTTTAGTGCACGCGTTAGAGTTGCCCTTACGCACAAACTAGTACAAGAGGGATGTGTGTGTGTGTTGTCTTTCTAAACAGAACACTCATTAGTGTTAATCATATCAGAATCCACACCACGGTGCATCATGCGCCCGAACTTGACAACACAGATCCGAAAGCCAGGAGAGATACATCTTGCACACACCACATAGTTGTTTTAATGCTTGAAAGCTTGCTCGCCACCATGTCATTTCTTGACTAAGATTCGAAGCCATTTTTTGTTTGGTTTAAGGCTAGTGATCTATCAATCCGATAGGCTAACGAGCCATGTTTCGTTTCATTTAATCCAAAAGAAATAGCCTCGCTCAATAAAAGAAATTTATTCACAAAGGTAACATCCACACCAGTTTCGTCCAACGGCGGGATGACAACAACAAGGCGGTGAATAGCAACACTAGTAGCATAAGGGTTCACGTAGATACCCGAAACCTCTCTTCCAGACACTAGTGGAATCACTTTCTGATAATTTATCTCAATGGAAGTGATGGTGTCCTAGATAAGGGTGTGCTAACCATGTCAGCTCCGAAAGACGTGGGCCAGGCCAATGACCCCCAAAATGACTAGCCAGTGGGCCACATTCATCAGGCACTTTGGCGGACTCAAGATGGAATCTTTCAAAGACTTGGCATATACTTTCGAGACAAAAATACAATCTTCGGCATGTTTATCCTTAGGTGTAGCTGACCTATATGTAACCCTAGGTACCTCCGGTGTTTATATCGAGGGGTTTAGACCATAGAGGCTAACTCATTCATACACGATCTCGGGGTAGATCAACATGTACTTTGTACCCCATCCACAATCAATACAGGCAAAGCAGGATGTAGGGCTTTACCTATTTGAGTGGGCCTGAACCTGGGTAAACATCGTGTCCCCCTTTCGACTACCATGGTGCCAAGATTACTAGCTCGAGACCCCCTACCCGAGATTTATCGGATTCGACTCCATCATGCAGTACAAATCATCTATTTAATAAGTTGATAGATGTGCTAACAACATATATTCATTTGTCACCTGATTCAAACATATAGGTTCCTCATGGGAATCCCAATTTTGAATCCAAAATAAGAATGCAACATGTATTGTGTAAACTGAGTAAGTCGCTACATGATTACAATAGCCAAAATAAATTTGGTACAATCGACTTAGTAAGTCCTTATATGAAATGATTACTCCAACGATGATGATTATTCATACGTGTTCTTCAAGAAATCCTCATTAGGGTACCACATCATATAAGTGTATGTTGATGATTATAACATTACCGACAACACATAAGATATCGATGAAGGACGTAATCGTCTAAGGACGGAATTTGAGATGAAGGATGCAAGTCAAAACAAATTTTGCTTTAGCTACAATTCAAGTGCATTCACTCATGTATTTGAAGGAAATATGCCCTAGAGGCAATAATAAAGTTGTTATTTTATATTTCCTTATTCATGATAAAAGTTTATTATTCGTGCTATAATTGTCTTGATCAGAAACCTAAATACATGTGTGAATACATAAACAACTACCGTGTCCCTAGTAAGCCTCTACTAGACTAGCTCGTTGATCAAAGATGGTTAAGGTTTCCTAACCATAGACATGTGTTGTCATTTGATAATGGGATCACATCATTAGGAGAATGATGTGATGGACAATACCCGCCCGTTAGCTTAGCATAATGATCGTTTAGTTTTATTGCTATTACTTTCTTCATGTCAAATACATATTCCTTCGACTACGAGATTATGCAACTCCCGGATACCGAAGGAATGCCTTGTGTGCTATCAAACGTTACAGCGTATCTGGCTGATTATAAAGATGCTCTACAGGTATCTCCGAAGGTGTTTGTTGAGTTGGCATAGATCGAGATTAGGATTTGTCACTCCGAGTATCGGAGAGGTATCTCTAGGCCCTCTCGGTAATACACATCATAAGCTTGCAAGCAAACGACTAAGGAGTTAGTCATGAGGTGATGTATTACGGAACGAGTAAAGAGACTTGCCGATAACGATATTGAACTATGTATGAAGATACCGACGATCAAATCTCCGACAAGTAACATACCGATGGACAAAGGGAATTAAGTATGTTGTCATAACGGTTCGACCGATAAAGATCTTCGTAGAATATGTAGGAGCCAATATGGGCATCCAGGTTCTGCTATTGGTTATTCACCGGAGAGGTGCCTCGGTCATGTCTACATAGTTCTCGAACCCGTAGGGTCCACACGCTTAACGTTCGATGACGATATAGTATTATATGAGTTATGTGATTTGGTGACCGAATGTTGTTCGGAGTCCCGGATGAGATCACAGACATGACGAAGTCTCGAAATGGTCGAGAGGTAAAGATTGATATATAGGACGATGGTATTCGGACACCGGAAGTGTTCCGGAGGGTACCGGGTACATATCGGGTCATCGGAAGGGGTTCCGGGCACCCCTCGCAAAAGATATGGGCCTTATGGGCCAAGAGGGGAAACACACCAGCCACAAAGGGGTTGGTGCACCCCCATATGGGTCGGACCAGAGGAGAAGGAAAGAGGGGAAGGGAGAAGGAAAGGGGGGATTCGGCCTCCCCCTTCCTTCCCTCCTCCCTCCTCTTTCCTTCCCCCTCTGACAAATAAGGCAGGGGGGCCGCCGGCCATGGGGAGACCCCAAGTAGGATTCGTCCTACTTGGGCGCCTCCTGGCTGCCTCCCCTCTCCCTCCCACATATATATATGTGTGGGGGGGAGGGCGCCCTAACACACACCAGACAATTGTTTAGCCATGTGCGGCGCCCCCCCTCCACCGTTTACTTCACCGGTCATATTTTCGTAGTGCTTAGGCGAAGCCCTACGAGGATCACTTCACCATCACCATCACCACATCACAGTGCTGGCAGAACTCATCTACTACCTTGACATCTTGCTAGATCAAGAAGGCGAGGGACGACACCGAGCTGAACGTGTGCAGAACTCGGAGGTGCCGTGCGTTCCATACTAGATCGGTTGGAGCGCGAAGAAAGTTCAACTACATCAACTGCATTGTGAAACGCTTCCGCTTACGGTCTACAAGGGTACGTAGACACACTCTCCCCCTCTCGTTGATATGCATCTCCATGGATAGATCATTGCGTGTGCGTAGAATTTTTCTTTCTTTTCCATGCAACGATTCCCAACAGTATTATGGTAAACCATGTTGTCTATATATAGAATATATTGGAGGAATTCATCATGGAAAAAATTCTTATCCATCTATCACTTTCATGGTTGTTCAATCTCTAACATAGAAAGATCCTTTACACCATGAGACAATGGAAATTTGATATTGGGACCCAAGATTCCATATTCTCGTGCCATTGGATCCATCAAACACAAATTGGCCAGGACACAAGAATATCTTTCAATCTCTCTAGACCATCAAACATCTTGTCCTAGTCTTCTAGTTTCGGAGAAGTCTGGACACCAATATCATCAGATTCCCACTGTCAGATCATGTTTCTCTTTGGTGTGGTAGCCATCATATGAAAGTTTTCAAAGCAGACCTTAGTAGCTGCATCCATCAATATTTATGAAGTATGATACATCACGTGTATTCTTGTAGCTTCGTAGAATGATGAACCACATACATCGATTATGTTGAATTGGTTCAATTGAACAATCAACCAATATCTCAAATATAATGTTTCTTGTGTTGCTCGGATGCAAAGCGGTTATATAAGAAGCAATATCACTAAGCATATTGCCCCAAAATTTCAAGGATCAGGGGGAGTTTCTTCCGTAAATATAACATATTCAAACATTATGTTACACTCCTTTTCCCTTTGCGAGTTTACTCTCAAGGTTCTCATCAAGGTTTTTAATGAGGTAATATTAACACAAGAATATATGTCATACATCCTATTTTCCCCACCAGGGTTTTCTAACGGATGTATACAAGGCATATTAATTGTCCTCTAAAGTTACCAATGAGTTTTGTCCTTTGAGGTTTTCTCATATGAGTAATCAAAGAGACAATTAACATCATATGTCATATCATTTTATCTTTATTTTCCCATAGGTTTTGAAAGGATTTTTCAATAGCATATCAGATCACACACTTTTCCCTTATGATTTTTATCTCCAATTTTCCCATAAAATGTTTTCAATAAGGCGATATATGCGGTGCTTTCAATTTTTATCTGCTGTTTCTTAAAGAAAAGTATACAAAGCATATTCGTGCTCTCCAAACTCATCATCGAGTTATCTCCTTCTTGAAAGTTTATTCTCATATGAGTCATCAAGGAGACAATAATGCGTTTGGTCACCCACACAGTTTTTTGCCCCTTTGCATACTTGTCCTAGGTCAGCCTAGTTTAGCTAATGCAGTAAAAAACTAGTATCTGCATGTTGATTGGTTACCTGCATCCCTCTAGCCTGCATGCGATGAAATGAAAGGCATCCTATTTGGTTGTGGGCTTGTTTCGAGGGAAACACAAGTCCGGTTGTTTGGTTCCATGCAACACAATTGTATGGTAACCTCCTCGTCAAGGGGGTGAGATTACCAGAGGCACACATAGATATAATAAGAACAAACTAGAGTAGGAAAAATAGACTAGAGACACACATAATAGTCTTAACCGGCATAAGAGCAAGTTTAACATAGTACGATAAGTTTTTAACCAAACCAGCACCACATAATTGTCTTAAAACCAAACTAGGCAACACTCAACAAGAGCTCTCTAGACATTCACGGTGATGGCATCATCGTGCTTCTTGCACTTGGTGAGCACCTCCACGCTATCGTCACTGAAGACAATCACCTTCAGGGTGTCCAGAGTGGTCACCATGTACCCAATCTTGATCTGGTGAATGGCGGTGAAGGGGGACCAACCCTAATCAAGGGTGACCATGTCGTTGATCACCAGACCGTGATCCTCCATGTGTAGTCGGTGTTCGTCTTCAGATTGAACTCCTAAAGGACTATGGGTAGTGTTTTGTTAAGTCTAGAGGCATAGGCAGGCACTACAACTTTGGGGCAAGGATCATCTTGCAGAAGTGTGTTGGCCCTGCCTCCTCATGGTAGTGGATGGAGTTCTTCCGCTTGGCGCTGGGGGGCTCATGCACCACCATGTCATCCTACAAGGGCGGCACCACCTCCTCACCCTTGTCCAAGGGTGGCAAAACCCCCTTGCCCTCCCTCTGGGTGCCACCACCTCCTTGCCCTTGTCCAAGGGTGGCAAAACCTCCTTGCCCTTCTCTTCGGGCGCCAGCACCTCCTTGTTGATTTGCATTATGAATAGCATGAAGTTCAAAGACTAGCATGCATTCCTACCTTCCAAAGATCCTATATTCACCCACCCTACTTGCCCACCACCGCACTCAAACCCTCTCTCTCTCACTGTCACTCCTCTTCCACCTCTCCGTGCCATAAACCCCATCCCCAACCCCTTTCCCTGGGGCATTGGATTAAGAGCTTTCTTCCTCGGGCTCTCGCTCAGTGACCGCACCAAGTTCGAGAATTCCATGGAAGTGTTCTTGAACTTCAGCAGCATCAAAGACATGCACAAGGAGGACGACACTGTGGTAAAGAAAGCGACAGCGGAAGAGTTGAAGACGATGATTCCTGGCCCAGTGAAGGGCGGTATGTCAGACATCCTATGCTAGGCCATGAATCAGACCGACTCCGAGGATGCTAGTCAAACAGTAAGATTGGCCAAGTATAGGGGTACATGGCTCCTCAAGACCAGTGTGCCACAGCGTTTTTGACTAGGACACTCATGGCGTGGGAGAACGGCCATGATGCGGTGCAGATGGTGGTTAGGGGGGCGGCGGCAGGAGACCGTGTAAGACCCATCGTTCTAGACGAAGACGATGAGGAGGAGATCACGAATGGTGTGGTCGAGGCGATGGTGGAAGATAAGAAGAAGGCTATGCCCCCCATCGCATGAAGCGCCTTCAAGGTCGCCACGACTAGGATAGGTAGATTTACCCCATTCCTCTAAACTTGATTCCCCAACCCCTTGTACTCAAAAAGGGCTATATGAAACCTAGAATCTATCGGTGCTATGACGAATTGGGTGCGCAAATCCAAACCCCCCAGCCCCTTTGTATTCAATCCCCTCCATAATGCTCAAATCATGTCCACAAATCCAATCTACCACGAATCGAATGTAGTGAATCGAGATAGAGGGTAAGGGCTTACCGCCATTTTCGATGTCGTACTGGTGCACTGGTGAACCCAGTGCTCGCCGCCGCCTAGGGTTGCCTTGCAGTCCGTTGCTCCGGTGCTCGCCACCGCTGGTGCGAGAGTGCGAAGAGAGGAGAGAGAGCGGTGATGGAAGGAAGGTGAGGGTATGTTATGTTGCGGCTTCAGTAAATAACGCGATGCCTGGAGGCCGCCTCCACGCATGTAACTGCCCACGCACACGTGCCCTAGGTTGCATAGCTCGGGCCTGGCTATGAAAAAACACCGATTTGGCCGCTTCCCCAGAGCCAGGCCCAAAGATACTTTAAGATTCATGCGGGTCAGCTTTTGCATGCGATCCAACCAACCAAACAAGCCTAGTTTTTCCCGCGCGGGCCTTGCTGGGCTTAATGCGAGCAACCAAACACGTCATATATGTGCTACATTTTTTAATTATTATTTTTATTGGGTTTAAGGAAGTTTTAGCAACATATGCACTGTTCTCCTCATATTTTTTCTACAGGGGTTTTGGGAAGATCTCAAAGTTATACAAAGGACTTCTCAAGATGAAAGATGAATACACAAGAAATCTTCAATGATGCTCAAGAAGTCTTCAATGTTGTTTAAGAAGCGGCATTATACAAGAGAAGGAAGAGTGTTAGGAATAAATTAGCGCATGTCTATTATTAATTAGCACATGCTAATTAACGAACCATCATTGATAAAGCGGCGTGTTCAATTCCGAAGAGTAATGTCCCTTCCCTCTCTCTCTATTCGTAAAAGATATCCGTTCTGCAAGGATGCCTCAGAATAGACACCTTTTCTTCCCATCTCTTTCAGATGTATATATACTTGGGAATCAATATAAACCATGCCTAATTTAATTGTCCATTCAATTTCAGTCTCGTTTTACTTATAAATGATAATAACAAATTACTCAATCGACAAGATACGGACAGACACAAAGTTGAACATGGCGGTTCCCCTAGCGGCGGCTAGGGTTTCATCTCCTTACGGCGATTCCCCACCGTAAGTCCACCATAGTCGGCGCCCGCGCCGTCCTACCGTGAGATTGCCACCATATAACTTGCATAGGGCTCCCCACACATGCCCTTCCCTTCCCCGCTCCATATTGTTTCTGTGGTGTGCACGTTGAAACCTCCGAGTCGCTACCATGGCGGCGGCGGCAGATGCGGTTTTTTCAACGAACCTCGGGTCCCAAGGGAGAGATGACGATCTCGGTGACTTTTTCGATAAGTTGGACCTCCATGAGGAGGAGTTCGATGATGTTGTGGTTGAAGAGGAAGCTCCAGAGCTGCTGGAGGAGATTCGATGGGTAGCCCTAGCTAGGGTTCATACCATGAAAAATTTCAGCCAATCGGCCTTCTACAAAGACATGCGAGCACCGTGGAATTACTGCCAGGTAGTTCGTTTCTGGCCGATTGGCCCTAATCTGTTTGTGGTTCAAGTTTACTATCTTGGTGATTGGGATCGCATTATGGGACAAGGATCTTGGCTGTTCCGGAATATGGCGGTCCTGTTAGCGCCATATGATGGGTTCACGAACGCTGAAGAGGTGCCAATAGAGTACATGCCTATCTGGCTCCAGATCCACAAGCTGCCAGATGGGTATTGCAGACATGATCTGATTGTCAAGTTGCTCCGTTTTGCAGGAGAGGTTCTAGAAACCAGGATTAATGGTAATTCCAGAGGAGATTATGTCCGTGTCAGAGTGAAACATGACATCAATAAGCCTCTCATGAAGTTTGTGAGCATTTTCAAGGGTGAAACACGTAAGGTTTATGCAATGAGATATGAGAAGCTGGCAAGGTTCTGTAGTGCATGTGGTATAATTGGCCATGGGCATAAGGAGTGCGGTAATGGTGTGTTTGCTGAGAAGGATCTCAAGTTTGGGGATTACCTGTATGCTGACCCTCCGGCATGAGCTAGCTTGGACTGGGAAGCAAGGAGGGGAGAGAGGAAGACTTATGCCGAGCCACCGATTACCAAGTCTGCTGCGGGCAAGGGAGAAGTAAGGCTGGAGGAAGAGCTGAAGGATACGGCAACTAGCCCTCTAAAAACTTCCCTGCCTCGTGATATGGAATTGGATAGATCTTCTCGTAAGCGTCTTAACATGGATGGTGGCATAGAGACACCGGTGACAACTGTACCCTCTGCTTCGCCTGGGGATGTGTTGTTGATTATAGATGGGAAAGGAGATGGAGAACCGGTTTCGCCTACTAACAACTCTAGAAGAAAACGAGCAAAACTAGATGGTGAGACCTCAAACTCAGAGAAAATTTTGGCGGGCTCCCAGGAGGAGCGCCGCCAGTCTCAATGAGTCACCTCTTTTGGAACTGCCGGGGGGCAGGGAACCGCAGGACAGTTCGTGAAGTTGGGGCTCTTGTAAAAGCCCATTCCCCAAGCTTGGTCTTTCTCACTGAAACGAGATAGACAAGTGCAAAAGTTGAAAGAATGAAGTCGAAACTTGGTCTCAAAGGATTCTGTGGGGTGGATTGTGAAGGCCGAGGGGGAGGACTTGTGTTGTTTTGGGATGAATCCCTCCAGGTGACAGTGCTTGATTCGTGTAAAAGATACATTGATGTAAGTGTTCTGGATCAAGGATCCGGGAAAACTTGGAGGTCCACCTTTGTCTATGGGGAACCACGTATGGAACATCAGCAGCGCATGTGGGATCACCTGGTCAAATTAAAAGGGGTCTCAAAGTTACCTTGAGTTGTATGTGGTGATTTTAAAGAAGCTCTTTGGCAACATGAACACTTCTCGAGAACCAGCAGAGGAGAGAGCCAGATGGAGGCGTTTAGAGATACTCTCTTTGTGTGCGAATTGCTTGACCCGGGGTTCTCTGGTGCTCGATATACATACGATAACGGCCAGCTTGGACAAGGCAATGTTCGAGTTCGGTTAGATCGGGCATGTGCGTGTGATGAGTGGAAGGAGTTGTTTCTATTTTCGAGGGTGCATCACCTTGTTTCACCTCGTTCGGACCATTGTCCCATTTTACTTTTCCTGGATGATACTGAAGATCGCCGTCGTAAGGGTTCGCCTAAATATGAGATCATGTGGGAACGTGACAAAAAATTGCCAGAGATAATTTCAAAGGCGTGGGCTCGGTCTCGACCCGTGGGCGACTTGGGAAACATAGCTACATCCCTGAAATCCGTTATGGCTGATCTTCGCAAGTGGAGTAAAGAAAATTTTGGCCAAGTTGTGAAACAAATCGAGGAACTTCGTAAGGAACTAGAAAACTTACAGCTAAACAGCTCAGACCGTCTCTTGATCCGGCAGAAGATGGAAAAGTTGGATGACCTTCTCTACCGTGAGGAAATGATGTGGCTGCAAAGGAGCCGGATTGTTTGGTTGAAGGAGGGTGATCACAATACAAATTATTTTCACCGGCAGGCAGTTTGGCGTGCCAGAAGAAATAACATATGGAGATTAGAGAAACCTGACAGCTCCTGGTGCAATTCTCCCTCCGAGATGGAGCGTATGGCTGCTTCGTACTTCAAGGAGGTATATACGAAAGATCCCACTCTAAATCCGGATGCAGTTCTAGATGTTCTAGAGCCGAGGGCTTCAGCTGAGATGAATGATACGTCTCCAACGTATCTATAATTTTTGACTGTTCCATGCTATTATATTATCTGTTTTGGATGTTGATACGTCCATTTTGCATCATGCTTTTATATCGATATTTATTGCATTATGGGATGTTATTACACATTATGTCACAATACTTATGCCTATTGATGTCTACTACACAACCTTCCTCTTGTAGACGTTGTTGGGCCTCCAAGTGCAGAGGTTTGTAGGACAGTAGCAAATTTACCTCAAGTGGATGACCTAAGGTTTATCAATCTGTAGGAGGCATAGGATGAAGATGGTCTCTCTCAAGCAACCCTGCAACCAAATAACAAAGAGTCTCTTGTGTCCCCAACACACCCAATACAATGGTAAATTGTATAGGTGCACTAGTTCGGCGAAGAGATGGTGATACAAGTGGTATATGGATAGTAGATAAAGGTATTTGTAATCTGAAATTATAAAAACAGCAAGGTAGCAAGTGATAAAAGTGAGCGTAAACGGTATTGCAATGCGTGGAAATAAGGCCTAGGGTTCATACTTTCACTAGTGTAAGTTCCCTCAACAATAATAACATAATTGGATCATATAACTATCCCTCAACATGCAACAAAGAGTCACTCCAAAGTCACTAATAGCGGAGAACGAACAAAGAGATTATGGTAGGGTACGAAACCACCTCAAAGTTATTCTTTCCAATCAATCCGTTGGGCTATTCCTATAAGTGTCACAAACAGCCCTAGAGTTCGTACTAGAATAACACCTTAAGACACAAATCAACCAAAACCCTAATGTCACCTAGATACTCCAATGTCACCTCAAGTATCCGTGGGCATGATTATACGATATGCGTCACACAATCTAAGATTCATCTATTCAACCAACACAAAGGACCTCAAAGAGTGCCCCAAAGTTCTACCAGAGAATCACGACGAAAACGTGTGCCAACCCCTATGCATAGGTTCATGGGCGGAACCCGCAAGTTTATCACCAAAACATACATCAAGTGAATCACGTGATATCCCATTGTCACCACAGATATCCACGGCAGGACATACATCAAGTGTTCTCAAATCTTTAAAGACTCAATCCGATAAGATAACTTCAAAGGGGAAACTCAATTCATTACAAGAGAGTAGAGGGGGGAGAAAACATCATAGGATCCAACTATAATAGCAAAGCTCGCGATACATCAAGATCGTATCACCTCAAGAACACGAGAGAGAGAGAGAGAGAGAGAGAGAGATCAAACACATAGCTACTGGTACATACCCTCAGCCCCGAGGCAGAAGTACTCCCTCCTCGTCATGGAGAGCGCCAGGATGATGAAGATGGCCACCGGTGAGGGTTCCCCCCCTCCGGCAGGGTGCCGGAACATGGTCCCGATTGGATTTTGGTGGCTACGGAGGCTTCTGGTGGCGGAACTCCCGATCTATTATGCGTTCTGGAAGTTTTAGGGTATATGGAGTTATATAGGCACAAGAAGCACATCAGGGGAGCCACGGGGGCCCCACGAGGCAGGGGGTGCGCCCTAGGGGGGTGGGCGCGCCCCCACCCTCATGGGCAGCTCCCGTATCTTCTGACGTGGGGTCCAAGTCCATCAGGTGTGTTTCCTTCCAAAAATAACTTCTCCAGTTGATTTCATTCCGTTTCGACTCCGTCTGATATTCCTTTTCTTCAAAACACTAAAATAGGCATAAAACAGCAAATCTGGGCTGGGCCTCCGGTTAATAGGTTAGTCCCAAAAGTAATATAAAAGTGGATAATAAATCCCAATATTGCCCAAAACAGTAGATAATATAGCATGGAGCAATCAAAAATTATAGATACGTTGGAGACGTATCAAGCATCCCCAAGCTTAATTCCGGCTCGTCCTCGAGTAGGTAAATGATAAAAAAGAATTTTTGATGCGGAGTGCTACTTGGCATAATTTCAATTTAATTCTTCCTACTTGTGATATGAATATTCAGATCCATAAGATTCAAGACAAAAGTTCATATTGACATAAAAACAATAATACTTCAAGCATACTAACAAAGCAATTATGTCTTCTCAAAATAACATGGCCAAAGAAAGTTATCCCTACAAAATCATATAGTCTGGCTATGATCCATCTTCACCACACAAAATATTTAAATCATGCACAACCCCGATGACAAGCCAAGCAATTATTTCATACTTTTAATGTTCTCAAACTTTTTCAATCTTCACTCAATACATGAGCGTGAGCCATGGATATAGCACTATAGGTGGAATAGAATGGTGGTTGTGGAGAAGACAAAAAGGGAGAAGATAGTCTCACATCAACTAGGCGTATCAACGGGCTATGGAGATGCCCATCTATAGATATCAATGTGAGTGAGTAGGGATTGCCATGCAACGGATGCACTAGAGCTGTAAATGTATGAAAGCTCAACAAAAGAAACTAGTGGGTGTGCATCCAACTTGCTTGCTCACGAAGACCTAGGGCAATTTGAGGAAGCCCATCATTGGAATATACAAGCCAAGTTCTATAATGTAAAATTCCCACTAGTATATGAAAGTGACAACATATGAGACTCTCTATATGAAGAACGTGGTGCTACTTTGAAGCACAATATATGAGACTCGCTATATCATGGTGCTACTTTGAAGCACAAGTGTGGAAAAAGGATAGTAGCATTGCCCCTTTTATTTTTTTATTTTTTTATTTGGCCTTTCCTTTTTTTATTTGGCCTTTCCCCTTTTTTTATTTGGCATTTCCCTTTTTTGGCCTTTCTTTTTTTTGGGGGGGGGGCAATGCTCTATTGAATGGTGATCATCACACTTCTATTTATTTACAACTCAAGAATTACAACTCGATACTAGACAAAGATGACTCTATATGAATGCCTCCGGCGGTGTACCGGGATATGCAATGAACCAAGAGTGACATGTATGAAAGAATTATGAATGGTGGCTTTGCCACAAAAACAATGTCAACTACATGATCATGCAAAGCAATATGACAATGATGAAGCGTGTCATAATAAACGGAACGGTGGAAAGTTGCATGGCAATATATCTCGGAATGGCTATGGAAATGCCATAATAGGTAGGTATGGTGGCTGTTTTGAGGAAGGTATATGGTGGGTTTATGGTACCGGCGAAAGTTGCGCGGTACTAGAGAGGCTAGCAAAGGTGGAAGGGTGAGAGTGCGTATAATCCATGGACTCAACATTAGTCATAAAGAACTCACATACTTATTGCAAAAATCTATTAGTTATCGAAACAAAGTACTACGCGCATGCTCCTAGGGGGATAGATTGGTAGGAAAAGACCATCGCTCGTCCCCGACCGCCACTCATAAGGAAGACAATCAATAAACACCTCATGCTCCGACTTTGTTACATAACGGTTCACCATACGTGCATGCTACGGGAATCACAAACTTCAACACAAGTATCTCTCTAATTCACAACTACTAAACTAGCATGACTCTAATATCACCATCTCCATATCTCAAAACAATCATCAAGCATCAAGATTCTCTTAGTATTCAACACACTCATAAGAGAATTTTTTTTTATTCTTGAATACCTAGCATATTAGGATTTTAAGCAAATTACCATGATATTTAAGACTCTCAAAATAATCTAAGTGAATCATCAGAGATCAATAGTTTCTATAAAACGAATCCACCATCGTGCTCTAAAAGATATAAGTGAAGTACTAGAGCAAACAACAAACTACTCCGAAGGATATAAGTGAAGATCAATGAGTAGTCGAATAATTATGCAACTATGTGAAGACTCTCTAACATTTAATAATTTCAGATATTGGTATTTTATTCAAACAGCAAGAAAAGCAAAAGAAAATGACATCTAAGAATAGAAAACATCATGTGAAGAAGCAAAAGCTTAGGATCAACCGATACTAACCGATAGTTGTTGAAGAAGAAAGGTGGGATGCCAACCGGGGCATCCCCAAGCTTAGATGCTTGAGACTTCTTGAAATATTATCTTGGCGTGCCTTGGGCATCCCCAAGCTTGAGCTTTTGTGTCTCCTTAATTCCTCTCATATCACGGTCTCCCTAAATCTCAAAAGCTTCATCCACACAAAACTCAACAAGGATTCGTGAGATAAGTTAGCATAAACCATTGCAAAAACCTTATCATACTCTACTGTAGCAAATCACTAAAATTATTATTCAACATTGCATACTAAATTCCTCTGCATATTTAATAGTCCTATCCTCAAATAGAATCATTAAAGAAGCAAACATATGCAAACAATGCAAACATAACAGCAATCTGCCTAAACAGGATAGTCTGTAAACAATGCTGCAACATCCATACTTCCCTAGCCCCAAAAATTATGAAATAAAATTCCCACTGTAGTAAATTTGTCATAGATTAATATGCAAAAGGTTTCAACATTTTATCACATTCTGACTTTTCTAGGGAATTATTGCAACAGCGGTAAACTTTCTGTTTTCAAACAGCAACATGTATAATTGTAACCTAGGCATAGTAAAGGCTATCAATGCCACTTTTATTGAAATAAAAGATGCAAAACATTATTATAAATAACAGCAAGCAAATCCTAACAAAATAAAATGACGCTCCAAGCAAAACACATATCATGTGGCGAATAAAAATATAGCTCCAAGTAAAGTTACCGATGAACGAAGACGAAAGAGGGGATGCCTTCCAGGGCATCCCCAAGCTTAGGCTCTTGGTTTTCATTGAATATTAGCTTGGGGTGACTTGGGAATTCCCAGTCTTAGGCTCTTGCCACTCCTTACTCCATAGTCCATCGAATCCTTACCCAAAGCTTGAAACTTCACAACACAAAACTTAACCGAAAACTCGTAAGCTCCGTTAGTATAAGAAAATAAATCACTACTTCAAAGTACTGTAATGAACTCATTCTTTATTTATATTGGTGTTAAACCTACTGTATTCAAACTTCTCTATGGTTTATAAACTATTTTACTAGCCATAGATTCATCAAAATAAGTAAACAACACAAGAAAAACAGAATCTGTCAAAAACAGAACAGTCTGTAGTAATATGGATCAAACATATACTTCTGGAACTCATAAAATTCTAAAATAAATTGCTGCACCTGAGGAATTTATCTATTAATCATATTCAAAAATAATTAGCTAAATAGCACTCTCCAAATAAAAATGGAAGCAATTCTCGTGAGCGCTAAAGTTTCTGTTTTTTACAGCATGACCAACAAGACTTCCCCAAGTCTTTCCAAAGGTTCTACTTGGCACAAACACTAATTAAAAGCATAAAACCACATCTAAGCAGAGGCTAGATGAATTATTTATTACTAAACAGGAACAAAAAGAAAGGAACAAAAATAAAATTGGGTTGCCTCCCAACAAGCGCTATCGTTTAACGCCCCTAGCTAGGCATGATGATTTCAATGATGCTCATATAAAAGATAAGAATTGTAACATAAAGAGAGCATCATGAAGAATATGACTAGCACAAAGTCTAACCCACTTCCTATGCATAGGGATTTTGTGAGCAAACAACTTATGGGAACAACAATCAACTAGCATAGGAAGGCAAAACAAGCATAACTTTGAAACTTTAAGCACATAGAGAGGAAACTTGATATTATTGCAATTCCTACAAGCATATGCTCCTCCCTCAGTAGCATCATGAATGAATTCAACAACATAACCAGCACCTAAAGCATTCTTTTCATGATCTACTAGCATAGAAATTTTATTACTCTCCACATAAGCAAAATTCTTCTCATGAATAATAGTGGGAGCAAACTCAACAAAATAACTATCATGTGATTGAAAATTAAGATCAAGATGACATGGTTCATTGTTATTATTATTCTTTAAAGCATACATGTCATCACAATAATCATCATAGATAGGAGGCATGCTTTCATCATAATAAATTTGCTCATCAAAACTTGGGGGACAAAAAATATCATCTTCATCAAACATAGCTTCCCCAAGCTTGTGGCTTTGCATATCATTAGCATCATGGATATTCAAGGAATTCATACTTAACAACATTGCAATCATGCTCATCATTCAAATATTTAGTGCCAAACATTTTACAGATTTCTTCTTCTAGCACTTGAGCACAATTATCCTTTCCATCATACTCACGAAAGATATTAAAAAGGTGAAGCGTATGAGACAAACTTAATTCCATTTTTTTGTAGTTTTCTTTTATAAACTAAACTAGTGATAAAACAAGAAATTAAAAGACTCGATTGCAATATCTAAAGATATACCTTCAAGCACTCACCTCCCCGTCAACGGCGCCAGAAAAGAGCTTGATGTCTACTACACAACCTTCTTCTTGTAGACATTGTTGGGCCTCCAAGTGCAGAGGTTTGTAGGACAGTAGCAAATTTCCCTCAAGTGGATGACCTAAGGTTTATCAATCCATAGGAGGCGTAGGATGAAGATGGTCTCTCTCAAGCAACCCTGCAACCAAATAACAAAGAGTGTCTTGTGTCCCCAACACACCCAATACAATGGTAAATTGTATAGGTGCACTAGTTTGGCGAAGAGATGGTGATACAAGTGGTATATGGATAGTAGATAAAGGTATTTGTAATCTGAAATTATAAAAACAGCAAGGTATCAAGTGATAAAAGTGAGCGTAAACGGTATTGCAATGCGTTGAAATAAGGCCTAGGGTTCATACTTTCACTAGTGTAAGTTCCCTCAACAATAATAACATAATTGGATCATATAACTATCCCTCAACATGCAACAAAGAGTCACTCCAAAGTCACTAATAGCGGAGAACGAACGAAGAGATTATGGTAGGGTACGAAACCACCTCAAAGTTATTCTTTCCAATCAATCCGTTGGGCTATTCCTATAAGTGTCACAAACAGCCCTAGAGTTCGTACTAGAATAACACCTTAAGACACAACTCAACCAAAACCCTAATGTCACCTAGATACTCCAATGTCACCTCAAGTATCCGTGGGCATTATTATACGATATGCGTCACACAATCTCAGATTCATCTATTCAACCAACACAAAGGACCTCAAAGAGTGCCCCAAAGTTCTACCAGAGAATCACGACAAAAACGTGTGCCAACCCCTATGCATAGGTTCATGGGAGGAACCCGCAAGTTTATCACCAAAACATACATCAAGTGAATCACGTGATATCCCATTGTCACCACAGATATCCACGGCAAGACATACATCAAGTGTTCTCAAATATTTAAACACTCAATCCGATAAGATAACTTCACAGGGGAAACTCAATTCATTACAAGAGAGTAGAGGGGGAGAAAACATCATAGGATCCAACTATAATAGCAAAGCTCACGATACATCAAGATCGTATCACCTCAAGAACACGAGAGAGAGAGAGAGAGAGAGAGATCAAACACATAGCTACTGGTACATACCCTCAGCCCCGAGGGAGAACTACTCCCTCCTTGTCATGGAGAGCGCCGGGATGATGAAGATGGCCACCGGTGTGGGTTCCCCCCCTCCGGCAGGGTGCCGGAACAGGGTCCCGATTGACTTTTGGTGGCTACAGAGGCTTCTGGCGGCGGAACTCCCGATCTATTATGCGTTCTGGAAGTTTTAGGGTATATGGAGTTATATAGGCACAAGAAGCACGTCAGGGGAGCCACGAGGGCCCCACGAGGCAGGGGGCGCTCCCTAGGGGGGTGGGCGCGCCCCCACCCTCGTGGGCAGCTCCCGTATCTTCTGACATGGGGTCCAAGTCCATCAGGTGTGTTTCCTTCAAAAAATAACTTCTCCAGTTGATTCCGTTCCGTTTCGACTCTGTCTGATATTCCTTTTCTTCAAAACACTGAAATAGGCATAAAACAACAAATCTGGGCTGGGCCTCCGGTTAATAGGTTAGTCCCAAAAGTAATATAAACGTGGATAATAAAGCCCAATATTGCCCAAAATAGTAGATAATATAGCATGGAGCAATCAAAAATTATAGATACGTTGGAGACGTATCACCTATTCTCTCTTATTTTACAAGGTTTACATAAAGAGGGAGAATGCCGACAGCTGAGATTCTAGGCTGGAAAAGGAGCAAATATTATAGACCTATTCTGCACAGCTCCAAAAGTCCTGAAACTTCACGGAAGTTATTTCCAAAATATATAAAAAATACTAAGCGCAAGAAGTACCAGAGGGGGGCCACCCACCAGCCACGAAGGTGGGGGCGAGCCCTACCCCCTGGGCGCGCCCCCTGCCTCGTGGGCCCCCTGGTGGCCTTTCGATGCCCATATTCTGCTATATGGAGTCCTTCGCCGAGGAAAAAAATCATAAGCCATCTTTCAGGACGAGACTTCGCCGCCACAAGGCGGAACCTTGGAGGAACCAATCTAAGGCTCTGGCGGAGCTGTTCTGCGGGGAAACTTCCCTCTGGGAGGGGGAAATCATCACCATCATCATCACCAACGATCCTCTCTGAAGGAAATATGCCCTAGAGGCAATAATAAAGTTATTATTTATTTCCTTATATCATGATAAATGTTTATTATTCATGCTAGAATTGTATTAACCGGAAACATAATACATGTGTGAATACATAGACAAACAGAATGTCACTAGTATGCCTCTACTTGACTAGCTCGTTGATCAAAGATGGTTAAGTTTCCTAACCATTGACATGGGTTGTCATTTGATCAACGAGATCACATCATTAGGAGAATGATGTGATTGACTTGACCCATTCCGTTAGCTTAGCACTCGATCGTTTAGTATGTTGCTATTGCTTTCTTCATGACTTATACATGTTCCTATGACTATGAGATTATGCAACTCCCGTTTACCAGAGGAACACTTTGTGTGCCACTAAACGTCACAATGTAACTGGGTGATTATAAAGGTGCTCTACAGGTGTCTCCGAAGGTACTTGTTGAGTTGGCGTATTTCGAGATTAGGATTTGTCACTCTAATTGTCGGAGAGGTATCTCTGGGCCCTCTCGGTAATGCATATCACTTAAGCCTTGCACATTGCAACTAATGAGTTAGTTGCGGGATGATGTAATACGGAACGAGTAAAGAGACTTGCCGGTAATGAGATTGAACTAGGTATTGAGATACCGACGATCGAATCTCGAGCAAGTAACATACCGATGACAAAGGGAACAACATATGTTGTTATGCGGTCTGACCGATAAAGATCTTCGTAGAATATGTGGGAGCCAATATGAACATCCAGGTTCCGCTATTGGTTATTGACCGGAGACGTGTCTCGATCATGCCTACATAGTTCTCGAACCCGAAGGGTCCGTACGCTTAACGTTTCGATGATAATTATATTATGAGTTTATATGTTTTGATGTACTGAAGGTTGTTCGGAGTCCCAGATGTGATCACGTACATGATGAGGAGTCTCAAAATGGTCGAGACATGAATATTGATATATTGGAAGCCTATGTTTGGATATCGGAAGTGTTCCGGGTGAAATCAGGATTTTACCGGAGTACCGGGAGGTTACCGGAACCCCCCGGGAGGTTAATGGGCCTTAGTGGGCCTTTATGGAGAAGAGGAGTGGCGGCCAGGGCTGGGCCGCGCCCCTCCCCCCTAGTCCGAATAGGACAAGGAGAGGGGGGCGGCGCCCCCTTCCTTCCTCTCTCCCTCCTCTTTCCCCCTCCCAAGTCCTAATCCAACTAGGAAAGGGGGGAGTCCTACTCCCGGTGGGAGTAGGACTCCTGCTGGCGCGCCCTCTCTCCTGGCCGGCCACACCCCCCCTTTCTCCTTTATATATAGGGGCAGGGGGCACCCTAGAGACACAACAATTGATCGTTTGATCTCTTAGCCGTGTGCGGTGCCCCCTCCACCATAGTCCACCTCGATAATACTGTAGTGGTGCTTAGGCGAAGCCTTGCGTCGGTAGAACATCATCATCATCACCATGTTGTCGTGCCGACGAAACTCTCCCTCAACACTCGACTGGATCAGAGTTCGAGGGACGTCATCGGGCTGAACGTGTGCTGAACTCGGAGGTGTCGTACGTTCGGTACTTGATCGGTCGGATTGTGAAGATGTACGACTACATCAACCGCGTTGTGCTAAAGCTTCCGCTTTCGGTCTACAAGGGTACGTGGACAACACTCTCCCCTCTTGTTGCTATGCATCACCATGATCTTGCGTGTGCGTAGGAATTTTTTTGAAATTACTACGTTCCCCAACAATGGCATCCGAGCCAGGTTTTATACGTAGATGTCATATGCACGAGTAGAACACAAGTGATTTGTGGGTGATATAAGTCATACTGCTTACCAGCATGTCATACTTTGGTTTGACGGTATTGTTGGATGAAGCGGCCCAGACCGACATTACGCGTACGCTTACGCGAGACTGGTTCTACCGATGTGCTTTGCACACAGGTGGCTGGCGGGTGTCAGTTTCTCCAACTTTAGTTGAACCGAGTGTGGCTACGCCCGGTCCTTGCGAAGGTTAAAACAGCACCAACTTGACAAACTATCGTTGTTGTTTTGATGCGTAGGTAAGAACGGTTCTTGCTAAGCCCGTACCAGCCACGTAAAACTTGCAACAACAAAGTAGAGGACGTATAACTTGTTTTTGCAGGGCGTGTTGTGATGTGATCTGGTCAAGACGTGATGAGATATAAGTTGTTGTATAATATGATCATGTTTTGTTGAAGTTATCGGCAACTGGCAGAAGCCTTATGGTTGTCTCTTTACTGCATAAGATGCAAGCGCCAAATAATTGCTTTACTTTATCGCTATGCGATAGAAATAGTTGCAAGAGCAATAGTTGGCGAGACGACCATGTGACGACACATTGATATAGATCAAGATGATGGAGATCATGGTGTCATGCCGGTGACGATGGAAATCTTGATGATGCTTTGGAGATGGAGATCAAAGGCACAAGATGATGATGGCCATATCATGTCACATATTTTGATTGCATGTGATGTTTATCTTTTATACATCTTATTTTGCTTAGTTCGACAGTAGCTTTATAAGATGATCTCTCACTAATTATCAAGGTACAAGTGTTCTCCCTGAGTATGCACCGTTGCGAAAGTTCTTCGTGCTAAGACACTACGTTGACACACGCGGAATACTCAGGTTAAACTTGACGAGCCTAGCATATAACAGATATGGCCTCGGAACACTGAGACCGAAAGGTCGAGCGTGAATCATATAGTAGATACGATCAACATAGTGATGTTCACCATTGAAACTACTCCATCTCACGTGATGATCGGACATGGTTTAGTTGATATGGATCACGTGATCACTTAGAGGATTAGAGGGATGTCTATCTAAGTGGGAGTTCTTAAGTAATATGATTAATTGAACTTAAATTTATCATGAACTTAGTCCTGGTAGTATTAGCATATCTATGTTGTAGATCAATAGCTCGCGTTTAGCTCCCTGTTTTATTTTTGATATGTTCCTAGAGAAAACTAAGTTGAAAGATGTTAGTAGCAATGATGCAGATTGGATCCGTGATCTGTGGTTTATCCTCATTGCTACACAGAAGAATTATGTTCTTGATGCACCGCTAGGTGACAAACCTATTGCAGGAGCAGATGCAGATGTTATGAATGTTTGGCTAGCTCAATATGATGACTACTTGATAGTTTAGTGCACCATGCTTAAACGGCTTAGAATCAGGACTTCAAACACATTTTGAATGTCATGGACCATATGAGATGTTCCAGGAGTTGAAGTTAATATTTCAAGAAAATACACGAGTTGAGAGATATGAAGTCTCCAACAAGTTCTATAGCTAAAAGATGGAGGAGAATAGCTCAAGCAGTGAGCATGTGCTCAGATTGTCTGGGTACTACAATCGCTTGAATCAAGTGGGAGTTAATCTTCCAGATAAAATAGTGATTGACAGAATTCTCTAGTCACAATCACCAAGTTAGTAGAACTTCGTGCTGAAACTATAGTATGCAAGGGATGACGAAAATGATTCCCGAGCTTTTCATTATGATGAAATCGATGAAGATAGAAATCAAGAAAGAGCATCAAGTGTTTATGATTAACAAGACCACTAGTTTCAAGAAAAGGGCAAAGGGGAAGAAAGGGAACTTCAAGAAGAACAGCAAGCAAGTTGCTGCTCAAGTGAAGAAGCCCAAGTCTGGACCTAAGCATGAGACTAAGTGCTTCTACTGCAAAGGGACTGGTCACTCGAAGCGGAACTGCCCCAAGTATTTGGCGGATAATAAGGATGGCAAAGTGAACAAATGCTATATTTGATATACATGTTATTGATGTGTACTTTACTAGTGTTTATAGCAACCCCTCGGTATTTGATACTGGTTCAGTTGCTAAGAGTAGTAACTTGAAACGGGAGTTGCAGAATGAACAGAGACTAGTTAAGGGTGAAGTGACGATGTGTGTTGGAAGTGGTTCCAAGATTGATATGATCATCATCGTACACTCCTTACACTTTCGGGATTAGTGTTGAACCTAAATAAGTGTTATTTGGTGTTTCCATTGAGCATGAATATGATTTGATCATGTTTATTGCAATACGGTTATTCATTTAAGTTAGAGAATAATTGTTATTCTGTTTACATGAATAAAACCTTCTATGGTTATGCATCCAATGAAAATGGTTTGTTGGATCTCGATCGTAGTCATACACATATTCATAATATTGAAGCCAAAATATAGAAAGTTAATAATGATCGTGCAACTTATTAGTGGCACTGCCGTTTAGGTCATATTGGTGTAAGCGCATGAAGAAAATCCATGCTGATGGGCTTTTGGAATCACTTGATTATGAATCAGTTGATGCTTACGAACCATGCCTCATGGGCAAACATGACTAAGACTCCGTTCTCTAGAACAATGGAGTGAGCAACTGACTTATTGGATATAATACATACTGATGTATGAGGTCCGATGAGTGTTGAGGCTCGCGGCGGGTATCGTTATTTTTCTGACCTTCACAGATGATTTGAGCAGATATGGGTATATCTACTTGAAGAAACGTAAGTCTGATACATTTGAAAAGTTCAAAGAATTTCAGAGTGAAGTGGAAAATCATCGTAATAAGAAAATAAAGTTTCTACGATCTGATCGCAGAGGCGAATATTTGAGTTACGAGTTTGGCCTTTAATTAAAACAATGTGGAATAGTTTCACAAAACTCATGCCACCTGGAACACCACAGCGTAATGGTGTGTCCGAACGTCATAACCGTACTTTATTAGATATGGTGCGATCTATGATGTCTCTTACCGATTTACCACTATCATTTTGGGGTTATGCATTAGAGACAGCTACATTCACGTTAAATAGGGCACCATCTAAATCTGTTGAGACAACACCGTATGAACTATGGTTTGGCAAGAAACATAAGCTGTCGTTTCTTAAAGTTTGAGGTTGCAATGCTTATGTGAAAAAGTTTCAACCTGATAAGCTCAAACCCAAATCGGAGAAGTGCGTCTTCATAGGATACCCAAAAGAAAATGTTGGGTACACCTTCTATCACAGATCCGAAGGCAAGATATTCATTGCTGAGAATGGATCCTTTCTAGAGAAGGAGTTTCTCTCGAAAGAAGTGAGTGGGAGGAAAGTAGAACTTGATGAGGTAACTATACCTGCTCCCTTATTGGAAAGTAGTTCATCACAGAAACCGGTTTCTGCGACAGCTACATCAATTAGTGAGGAAGTTAATGATGATGATCATGAAACTTTAGATCAAGTTGTTACTGAACCTCGTAGGTCAACCAGAGTAAGATCCGCGCCAGAGTGGTATAGTAATCCTGTTCTGGAAGTTATGTTACTAGACCATGACGAACCTACAAACTATGAAGAAGCGATGGTGAGCTCAGATTCCGCAAAATGGCTTGAAGCCATGAAATCTGAGATGGGATCCATGTATGAGAACAAAGTGTGGACTTTGGTTGACTTGCCCGTTGATCGGCAAGCAATTGAGAATAAATGGATCTTCAAGAGGAAGACGGACGCTGATAGTAGTGTTACTATCTACAAAGCTAGAATTGTCGCAAAAAGGTTTTTGACAAGTTCAAGGTGTTGACTACGATGAGAGTTTCTCACTCGTATCTATGCTTAAGTCTGTCCGAATCATGATAGCAATTGCCGCATTTTATGAAATCTGGCAAATGGATAAACAAAATTGCATTCCTTAATGGATTTATTAAAGAAGAGTTGTATATGATGCAACCAGAAGGTTTTGTCAATCCTAAAGGTACTAACAAAATATGCAAGCTCCAACGATCCATCTATGGACTAGTGTAAGCATCTCGGAGTTGGAATATACGCTTTGATAAGTTGATCAAAGCATATAGTTTTATACAGACTTGCGGTGAAGCCTGTATTTACAAGAAAGTGAGTGGGAGCACTACAACATTTCTGATAAGTATATGTGAATGACATATTGTTGATCGGAGATAATGTAGAATTATTCTGCAAAGCAGAAAGGAATGTTTGAAAGGAGTTTTTCAAAGAAAGACCTCGGTGAAGCTGCTTACATATTGAGCATCAAGATCTATAGAGATAGATCAAGACGCTTGATAAGTTTTTCAATGAGTACATACCTTGACAAGATTTTGAAGTAGTTCAAAATGGAACAGTCAAAGAAGGAGTTCTTGCCTGTGTTACAAGGTGTGAAGTTGAGTAAGACTCAAAACCCGACCACGGTAGAAGATAGAGAGAGAATGAAAGTCATTCCCTATGCCTCAACCATAGGTTCTATAAAGTATGCCATGCTGTGTACCAGACCTATTGTATACCCTGCCCTGAGTTTGGCAAAGGAGTACAATAGTGATCTAGGAGTAGATCACTGGACATTGGTCAAAATTATCCTTAGTGGAATAAGGATATGTTTTTCGATTATGGAGGTGACAAAAAGGTTCGTCATAAAGGGTTATATCGATGCAAATTTTGACACTGATCCATATGACTCTAAATCTCAATCTGGATACATAT
Source organism: Triticum aestivum (assembly GCF_018294505.1). Taxonomy (NCBI): domain Eukaryota; kingdom Viridiplantae; phylum Streptophyta; class Magnoliopsida; order Poales; family Poaceae; genus Triticum; species Triticum aestivum. The sequence goes on along the minus strand of NC_057812.1, from coordinate 539,434,145 downwards.
TGAAAGTGGGAGCAATTAGCTAGGGTAGCTCCGTGCAAAGCATTGTTGACATAGAAATTTGCAAAATACTTACGGATCTGAATGTGGCAGACCCGTTGACTAAACTTCTCTCACAAGCAAAACATGATCACACCTTAGTACTCTTTGGGTGTTAATCACATAGCGATGTGAACTAGATTATTGACACTAGTAAACCCTTTGGGTGTTGGTCACATGTCGATGTGAACTATGGGTGTTAATCACATGGTGATGTGAACTATTGGTATTAAATCACATGGCGATGTGAACTAGATTATTGACTCTAGTGCAAGTGGGAGACTGAAGGAAATATGCCCTAGAGGCAATAATAAAGTTATTATTTATTTCCTTATATCATGATAAATGTTTATTATTCATGCTAGAATTGTATTATCCGGAAACATAATACATGTGTGAATACATAGACAAACAGAGTGTCACTAGTATGCCTCTACTTGACCAGCTCTTTGATAAAAGATGGTTAAGTTTCCTAACCATTGACATGGGTTGTCATTTGATTAATGGGATCACATCATTAGGAGAATGATGTGATTGACTTGACCCATTCCGTTAGCTTAGCACATCACTTAAGCCTTGCAAGCATTGCAACTAATGAGTTAGTTGCAGGATGATGTATTACGGAACGAGTAAAGAGACTTGCCGATAACGAGATTGAACTAGGTATTGAGATACCGACGATCGAATCTAGGGCAAGTAACATACCGATGACAAAGGGAACAACGTATGTTGTTATGCGGTCTGACCGATAAAGATCTTCGTAGAATATGTGGGAGCCAATATGAACATCCAGGTTCCGCTATTGGTTATTGACCGGAGACGTGTCTCGGTCATGTCTACATAGTTCTCGAACCCAAAGGGTCCGCACGCTTAACGTTTCGATGATAATTATATTATGAGTTTATATGTTTTGATGTACTGAAGGTTGTTCGGAGTCCCGGATGTGATCACGTACATGACGAGGAGTCTCAAAATGGTCGAGACATGAATATTGATATATTGGAAGCCTATGTTTGGATATCGGAAGTGTTCCGGGTGAAATCGGGATTTTACCGGAGTACCGGGAGGTTACCGGAACCCCCCGCGAGGTTACCGGAACCCCCCGGGAGGTTAATGGACCTTAGCAGGCCTTTACGGAGAAGAGGAGAGGCAGCCAGTGCTGGGTCGCGCGCCCCTCCCCCTAGTTCGAATAGGACAAGGAGAGGGGGGCGCCCCCCCCCTTCTTTCCTTTCTCCCTCCACTTTCCCCCTCCCAAGTCCTAATCCAACTAGGAAAGGGGGGAGTCCTACTCCCAGTGGGAGTAGAACTCCTGCTAGTGCGCCCTCTCTCCTGGCCGGCCGCACCCCCCTTGCTCCTTTATATACAGGGGTAGGGCGCACCCTAGAGACACAACAATTGATCGTTTGATCTTTTAGCCGTGTGCGTTGCCCCCCTCCACCATAGTCCACCTCGATAATACTGTAGCGGTGCTTAGGCGAAGCCCTGCGTCGGTAGAACATCATCATCGTCACCACGCCGTCGTGCTGACGAAACTCTCCCTCAACACTGGGCTGGATCGGAGTTTGAGGGACGTCATCGGGTTGAACGTGTGCTGAACTCGGAGGTGCCGTACGTTCGGTACTTGATCGGTCGGATCGTGAAGACGTACGACTACATCAACCACGTTGTGCTAACGCTTCCGCTTTCGGTCTACGAGGGTACGTGGACAACACTCTCCCCTCTTATTGCTATGCATCACCATGATCTTGCGTGTGCGTAGGATTTTTTTTGAAATTACTACGTTCCTCAACACTCTCATCGGGAGGGGGTCAATCTCCATCAACATCTTCACCAGCACCATCTCATCTCAAACCCTAGTTCATCTCTTGTATCCAATCTTTGTATCCAAACCTCAGATTGGTACCTGTGGGTTGCTAGTAGTGTTGATTACTCCTTGTAGTTGATGCTAGTTGGTTTACTTGGTGGAAGATCATATGTTCAGATCCATTATGCATATTAATACCCCTCTGATTATGAACATGAATATGCATTGTGAGTAGTTACGTTTGTTCCTGAGGACATGGGAGAAGTCTTGCTATTAGTAGTCATGTGAATTTGGTATTCGTTCGATATTTTGATGAGATGTATGTTGTCATCCCTCTAGTGGTGTCATGTGAACGTCGACTACATGACACTTCACCATTGTTTGGGCCTAGAGGGAGGCATTGGGAAGTAATAAGTAGATGATGGGTTGCTAGAGTGACAGAAGCTTAAACCCTAGTTTATGCGTTGCTTCGTAAGGGGCTGATTTGGATCCATATGTTTCATGCTATGGTTAGGTTTACCTTAATAGTTCTATTGTAGTTGCGGATGCTTGCAATGGGGGTTAATCATAAGTGGGATGCTTGTCCAAGTAAGGACAGAACCCAAGCACCGGTCCACCCACATATCAAATTATCAAAGTACCGAACACGAATCATATGAACGTGATGAAAACTAGCTTGACGATAATTCCCATGTGTCCTCGGGAGCGCTTTACTTCATATAAGAGTTTGTCCAGACTTGTCCTTTGCTACAAAAAGGATTGGGCCATCTTGCTGCACCTTATTTACTTTTATTACTTGCTACTCGTTACAAATTACCTTATAACAAAACTATCTGTTATCGATAATTTCAGTGCTTGCAGAGAATACCTTAGTGAAAACTGCTTATCATTTCCTTCTGCTCCTCGTTGGGTTCGACACTCTTACTTATCGAAAAGGCTACGATAGGTCCCCTACACTTGTGGGTCATCAAGACTCTTTTCTGGCGCCGTTGCCGGGGAGTGAAGCGCCTTTGGTAGGTGGAATTTCGTAAGGAAAAATTTATATAGTGTGCTGAAATTTACTGTCACTTGTTACTATGGAAAGTAATCCTTTGAGGGGCTTGTTCGGGGTATCTTCACCCCGACCGGTAGAGCAAATAGTTGCTCCTCAAACTACTGGACCTACTGAAAATGAAAATGTTTACTTCGAAATTCCTTCGGGTATGATAGAGAAACTGCTAGCTAATCCTTTTGCAGGAGATGGAACATTGCATCCCAACTTACACTTAATCTATGTGGATGAAGTTTGTGGATTATTTAAGCTTGCAGGTATGACCGATGATGTTATCAAGAAGAAGGTATTCCCTTTATCTTTGAAGGGAGATGCATTGGCATGGTATAGGCTATGTGATGATATGGGATCATGGGACTATAAGCGATTGAAAGCGGAATTCCATCAGAAGTTTTATCCTATGCATCTTGTTCATTGTGATCGTAATTATATATATAATTTTTGGCCTCGCAAAGGAGAAATCATAGCTCAAGCTTGGGGGAGGCATAAGTCAATGTTATATTCATGCCCCAATCATGAGCTCTCAAGAGAAATGATTATTCAAAAAATTTATGCTCGGCTTTCTGACGACAATCGCTCCATGCTCGATACTTCTTGTACTGGTTCCTTTATGATGAAGACTATTGAATTCAAATGGAATTTATTGGAGAGAATTAAACGCAACTCTGAAGATTGGGATCTCGATGAAGGTAAGGAGTCAGGTATAACACCTAATTTTGATTGTGTTAATTCTTTTATGGATACCGATGTTTTCCGTAAATTTAGCACTAAATATGGACTTGACTATGAGATAGTAGCTTCTTTCCGTGAATCCTTTGCTACTCATGTTGATCTCCCTGAGGAGAAGTGGTTTAAATATAATCCTCCCATTGAAGTAAAAGTAGTTGCACCTATTAAAGTCAAAGAAAAGACTATCACTTATAATGATCCTATTGTTCCTACTGCTTATGTTGAGAAACCACCTTTCCTTGTTAGAATAAAGGATCATGCTAAAGTTTCAACTGTAGTCAACAAAAGTAATATTAGGACACATAAACCCCCTGAGCGAGTTAAAGTTGAACCTAATATTGCTATGGTCAAAGATCTCTTGGCCGATAATATTGATGGGCATGTTATTTACTTCTGTGATGAAGCTGCTAGAATTGCTAGGCCTGGTGCTAAAGATAAACATAGACCTGTGGTAGGCATGCCTGTTATTTCTGTTAAAATAGGAGATCATTGCTATCATGGCTTATGTGATATGGGTGCTAGTGCAAGTGCAATACCTCATTCCTTATACAAAGAAATTATGCACGATACTGCACCTGCTGAGATAGAAGAGATTGATGTCACAATTAAGCTTGCCAATAGAGACACTATTTCACTAGTTGGGATTGTTAGAGATGTTGAAGTCTTGCGTGGGAAAGTTAAATATCCTGCTGATTTTCTTGTTCTTGGTTCCTCTCAAGATAGCTTTTGTCCCATTATATTTGGTAGACCCTTCTTGAATACTGTTAATGCTAAGATAGATTGCAAGAATGATGTTGTTACTATTGGTTGGATGATATGTTTCATGAGTTTAATTTTTCTAAATTTCATAGACAACCCCGTGATGAAGAATTGCCTAGTAAAGATGAAATTATTGGTCTTGCTTCTATTGCTGTGCCTCCTAATGATCCTTTAGAACAATATTTGCTAGACCATGAGAATGATATGTTTATGAATGAAAGAAGGGAAATAGATGAAGTATTCTATAAACAAGGACCCATTCTGAAACACAATTTACCTGTTGAAATCCTAGGGGATCCTCCTCCACCCAAGGGTGATCCCGTGTTTGAGCTTAAACCATTACTTCATACTCTTAAATATGCTTATCTTGATGAAAAGAAGATATATCATATTATTATTAGTGCTAACCTTTCAGAGGAGGAAGAGAAATTGTTGAAAACTCTAAAGAAGCACCGTGCTGTTATTGGATATACTCTTGATGATCTTAAGGGCATTAGTCCCACTCTATGTCAACACAAAATAAATTTGGAGAAAGACACCAAACCAGTTATTGATCACCAATGATGGCTGAATCCTAAAATGAAAGAAGTGGTAAGAAAGGAAATATTAAATCTCCTTGAGGCAGGTATAATTTATCCCGTTGCTGATAGTCAGTGGGTAAGTCATGTCCATTGTGTCCCTAAGAAGGGAGGTATTACTGTTGTTCCTAATGATAAAGATGAATTGATCCTGCAAAGAATTATTATAGGTTATAGGATGGTAATTGATTTCCGCAAATTAAATAAAGCTACTAAAAAAGATCATTACCCTTTGTCTTTTATTGATTAAATGCTAGAAAGATTATCCAAACATACACATTTTTGCTTTCTAGATGGTTACTCTGGCTTCTCTCAAATACCTATGTCAGCTGAAGATCAAGCAAAGACCACTTTTACTTGCCCATTCGATACTTATGCTTATAGATGTATGCCTTTTGGTTTATGTAATGCACCTGCTACCTTTCAAAGATGCATGATGGCTATATTTTCTGACTTTTGTGAAAAGATATGTGAGGTTTTCATGGACGATTTCTCTGTTTATGGATCCTCTTTTGATGATTGCTTGAGCAACCTTGATCGAGTTTTGTAGAGATGTGAAGAAACTAATCTTGTTCTGAATTGGGGGAAATGCCACTTTATGGTTAATGAAGGTATTGTCTTGGGGCATAAAATTTCTGAAAGAGGCATTGAAGTCGATAAAGCTAAAGTTGATGCTTTTGAAAAGATGCCATATCCCAAGGACATTAAAGGTCTAAGAAGCTTCCTTGGTCACGCCGGTTTTTATAGGAGGTTCATTAAGGACTTCTCAAAAATTTCTCGGCCTCTAACTAATATATTACAAAAAGATATTCCTTTCGTATTTGATGATGATTGTGTAGAAGCATTTGAAATACTTAAGAAAGCATTAATTTCTGCACCTATTGTTCAGCCACCTGATTGGAATTTACCCTTTGAAATTATGTGTGATGCTAGTGATTATGTTGTAGGTGCTATTCTAGGGCAAAGAGTTGATAAGAAATTAAATGTTATTCAATATGCTAGTAAAACTCTAGACAACGCCCAGAGAAATTATGCTACCACTGAAAAAGAATTTTTAGCAGTTGTTTTTGCTTGTGATAAGTTCAGACATTATATTGTTGATTCTAAAGTAACTATTCACACTGATCATGCTGCTATTAAATACCTTATGGAAAAGAAAGATGCTAAACCTAGACTTATTAGATGGGTTCTCCTGCTACAAGAATTTGATTTGCATATTATTGATAGAAAGGGAGCTGAGAACCCCGTTGCAGACAACTTGTCTAGGTTAGAAAATGTTCTTGATGACCCACTACCTATTGATGATAGCTTTCCTGATGAACAATTAAATGTCATAAATTCTTCTCGAACTGCTCCATGGTATGCTGATTATGCTAATTACATTGTTGCTAAATTTATACCACCTAGTTTCACATACCAGTAAAAGAAAAAGTTCTTCTATGATTTGAGACATTACTTTTGGGATGACCCACATCTTTATAAAGAAGGAGTAGATGGTATGTGACGCCCCAAGACCGATGCTCTAGATGCCTTCTATTTATTTTAGTTGTTGTCGTGTGTCTATTGTGTTTGTTGCATTATCATTATTGTTTTGCATATTTCTTTCCGATGTGTTTATGCCATGATCATGATGAATGTCATTGTCATATTTTCTTCTTCTTGCATCATGTTCATCATTTGTTATATTGCATTGTGCCATCCATGTTGTTGCCATAGTCATCTTGCTTTCTGTATGATATTTAATATGCCTTGTGTCATTTTATTGCATTCTATCATGATCATCATGTGGGTTGCATTCTTCATGTTGATGTATTGTTGGTGTGCTATCCATCTTGATCTTTTCCATCAGCATTTTCCCCCAAGTGCACAACCTATCCACTTCTTCATATTTTTCAAACTTTGGCTTTCAGGTCAAGTGGCTTTTTCCCTCCTCCGCAAATGTTCATTTATTTCCTGATAATCTTACACCTTGCCAGCAACCTCTCTGTCAAGTTTCAGATGTTTTGGGTTTGATTTGGTTGGGATAAAAAATGACTCAAGTTTGAATTAATCCAAACTTGGATTATTTTTTCTACCTCTAAAAATTGCCAAGTCAATTTATTCTAATCCTGCATAATTCCAAAAGTACAAAAATATTGTTACTTATTTCAAATTAATCTCCTACCTCCCTGGCCTTTTCCTTTTCTTCAGCTGCGAATTACAAATTTACAGAATTAAGGAGAAAAGGGAAAGCCCTCCCAGTGAAGCCACTTGTGCCTTTTCCCTCACCCGCAGCCCAATCAAGCCTAGCAGAAGCTCCAGCGCAGCCCACCTGGCCCAACTCTGTTCACGGCCACCTGCCCCGTTGCGTCGCCGTCTCTGTTGCAGAGACAGAGCGCTCGCTCTCGTGCCGTGAGCTTCACGGACGCCGAGGTCGCGCCGTCTTCTCCCCCTCCTTTTAAGCCAGCAGCCACGCCCTAGGGTTTCCCCTTCTCCCTCTAGTTTTCCTCTGCCGCCGCCGGCCAGGAGGGCAGCTCCTCCCTGCTCCATCTTCTCCCTGCAGCCACCATGGCCGGTCAAAGCAAGAGCTCATCACCAGAGTAGGAGCATCGCCGGCCTTCCTTCCATCGACCCCGAGCACCGCAGCGCTTCCCCGAGTCCATTCTGACGCTGATCCGAGCCCGAGGACGCCTTCCCCGACGTCCTCTTCGTCCCCTACTTCGTCTTCTTCACGGACAACAAGTCCACCGGAGTTCCTCGCCTCCTCTCCGTCGATATTCTGCGTCCCCGGCCGCATCCTCATGTCACAGGTATACTAGGTATACCCAAGTCGAACCCTGCTCTTTTCCATCGCGATTAGATCGCTGGGGTCGTCACTGGATCCATGCCATCTTTGTGTTCTCGGTGCTCCAATGAGCTCTGAATTTTGTTGTGTAGTTTTAGTAGACGCCGCGGTTCCTCGCGCTTCACCCCCTCTCTGGATCCTCTGTCGCACACGCATCAGCACCTCCATAGCACATGCTCGCGAGCTCAAGCAAGCCCCACGCCCCCTCCTTGCAATGTCTCTGTTCCATCCAGCAACCATGGCCGTGATCTCTGAACTTTTGCACGCTGCCGCCCTTGCTACACCCACGTACGGATTCTCCTGCACACCCCCGCAAGCGCTCGACCCTCTCTGTCCGCGCTCGCACACAATCCTAGCGCAGCAGCCGCACAGCACCAACCGCACGGACCCGGTCGTAGTATTCTCCATGACCGAGACAAGCTCCTGCTCGTCCTCGGTTTGCAGTACCCGTAGCATTGTGCGCATGCCCGCAGCAGCCGCCGCTTGGTTCATCCGCACGCACACCATTTTCCGCACACCCGCTGATGCCTAGCAGCCGAGATCGGCGCCGCGTTCGCTCGCCACTGTCGTGAGCTTTCTCGGCGTAGCCATGGCTGAAGCTCGCCACTTCTGTTCCTTTCCTATAAAGCAAACCACCTCCTAGAGCACACAACACAGGCACTAGCCCAATTGGTTAGTCTTCCCCTTAACAACCCAGGCGACCAGGTATCAAATCCCCACGGGCACATTCTTTGCCATTAATTTTTGCCTTACCAGATCAAGCTTTGTTTTCGTTCATGTCCTGTCAAGTCCAGTATCCATCACAGACATCTTCTAGGCGAGCTGGTCAGTGCACTCTGTTTTCAACTGTGAGGTGCTGGGTTCAATTCCAGGCATCCCAATTTTTGCCCATTTTTCCTTTTATATTTTGCTCCCACAGTCATCCGCGGGACCCCAAATCCTCTTGGGCCGCTGCACTATAATGCTTCTGGCCCGTGTATGTGTTTTTTCCTGCTCTGTGATTTCAGCATTTTCCAGTGCATGCATATTTACTGAAATGCCATTAATTTGCTTTGCTCATATCTAAATATCCATGCATCATAATAAAGCGTGTAATATATGTAAAATGCTTAGATTTCATCTAGTTTCATAATATGTTGTTCTCATCTATGTTTAAAATGCTGTTTGTTTAGATTTGCTTAAATAACTTGCTAAAATGATTTATTTCATAACTAAATAACCGTAACTCGGATTTTAATAAACTTTACATGTAAATGGGGTAAAAAAATGCCTAGTTTGACATGGTGACATCACTTTGCATGTTTAACAACTCTAAAATTGTGTTTAGGGCAGAACAGTATCAAACCTAATATATGCATATGGGGATTTACCGGAATTGTTGTTCGTTGCTTCCGGCCTCATTTAAACTTGCCTAGATTAGATAGTTTCATCATGCTTCACCTTCTTCCATGCTAACAATATTTAACCTTGTTGGGTACATAAACGAGAGAGAACTAAGTAAGGCATGTGGTGTTTTGTCAATATGCATCCCGATGCATATTGAGCTCCATTTAATTTGTAGGATTGTTTGTGCACTTTGCCATGCCATGCTTCTTTAAACCGGACATGCATCATACTTGTTGTGCATCATGCCATGTTGTTGTAGTGGTTGTTGACTATGTTGTGTGCTTCTTTCCGGTGTTGCTTCTTCGGGTTGGTTCCGATAATGTCGCGTTTGTGAGGAACCGTTCGACTATGTCCGTTTATCTTCTTCATGGACTCGTTCTTCTTCCTTGCGGGATTTCAGGCAAGATGACCATACCCTCGAAATCACTTCTATCTTTGCTTGCTAGTTGCTCGCTCTTTTGCTATGCCTATACTGCGATACCTACCACTTGCTTGTCATGCCTCCCATATTGTTGAACCAAGCCTCTAACCCACGTTGTCCTAGCAAACCGTTGTTTGGCTATGTTACCGCTTTGCTCAGCCCCTCTTATAGCGTTTTTAGTTGCAGGTGAAGATTGAAGTTTGTTCCTTGTTGGAACATGGAGATGTTGTTCCTTGTTGGAACATGTTTACTTGTTGGGATATCACAATATCTCTTATCTAATTAATGCATCTATACACTTGGTAAAGGGTGGAAGGCTCAGCCGTATGCCTGGTGTTTTGTTCCACTCTTGCCGCCCTAGTTTCCGTCATATCGGTGTTATGTTCCCGGATTTTGCGTTCCTTGCGGGGTTGAGTATAATGGGAACCCCTTGACAGTTCGCCTTGAATAAAACTCCTCCAGCAAGGCCCAACATTGGTTTTACCATTTGCCACCTAGCCTTTTTTTCCCTTGGGTAGGCCTGCCCAAGGGTCATCTCTATTTAAACCCCCGGGCCAGTGCTCCTCTGAGTGTTGGTCCAACTTGTCAGCTGCCGGTGGCCACCAGGGGCAACTCTGGGCTGGCCTACCGGAAGTTTGGACAATCCGGTGTGCCCTGAGAACGAGATATGTGCAGCTCCTATCGGGATTTGTCGGCACATTCGGGTGGCTTTGCTGGTCTTGTTTTACCATTGTCAAAATGTCTTGTAACCGAGATTCCGAGTTTGATCGGGTCTTCCGGCTAGAAGGAATATCCTTCGTTGACCGTGAGAGCTTGTGATGGGCTAAGTTGGGACACCCCTGCAGGGATTTGAACTTTCGAAAGCCGTGCCCGTGGTTATGGGCAGATGGGAATTTGTTAATGTCCGGTTGTAGAAAACCTGAAGTTGATCTTAATTAAAATACATCAACCGCGTGTGTAACCGTGATGGTCTCTTCTCGGCGGGGTCCGGGAAGTGAACATGGTGTTGGAGTTATGTTTGACGTAGGTTGTTCTAGGATCACTTCTTGATCAGTTTCTCGATCGCGCTTTGCCTTCTCTTCTCGCTCTCATTTGCATATGTTAGCCACCATATATGCTAGTCGCTTGCTGCAGCTCCACCTCATACCTTTTACCCTTACCTATAAGCTTAAATAGTCTTGATCACGAGGGTGTGAGATTGCTGAGTCCCCGTGACTCACAGATACTTCCAACACCAGTTTGCAGGTGCCGATGATATCGTGCAGGTGACGCAGCTGAGCTCAGGAGGAGCTCGATGAAGATCTTGTCCCTGTGTTGTTTCGTTCTAGTTGATCAGTAGTGGAGCCCAGTTGGGGTCGATCGGGGATCTGTGTAGCATTTGGGGTAGTCTTCTTTTATTTTGGTTCCGTAGTCGGACCTTGATTGTATTTGGATGATGTAATGCTTTATTCATGTATTGTGTGAAGTGGCGATTGTAAGCCAACTATGTATCTCTTTCCCTTATGTATTACATGGGTTGTGTGAAGATTACCTCACTTGCGACATTGCTTTCAATGCGGTTATGCCTCTAAGTCGTGCTTCGACACGTGGAAGATATAGCCGCATCGAGGGCGTTACATGGTATTATTAGACGTTGTGTACCTGAGCATGAACAGGAACAGATCCTATGCAAGTGTCACTCCGAAGCTTATGGAGGACACCGTGCTGCAGATAGAACTGCACATAAGGTATTGCAATTCGGTTTTTATTGGCCTACTCTCTTCCAGGATGCCTGTAAGTTTGTCTTGTCTTGTGATGAATGTCAAAGAATTGGTAATATTAGTAGACGTCTCCTATGAATTATTCACTTTTTATTGAACCATTTGATGTTTGGGGCTTTGATTATATGGGACCTTTCCCTTCCTCTAATGGGTATACACATATTTTAGTTGTTGTTGATTACGTCACTAAGTGGGTAGAAGCTATTCCAACTAGTAGTGCTGATCATAACACCTCTATTAAAATGCTTAAAGAAGTTATTTTCCCGAGGTTTGGAGTCCCTAGATATTTAATGACTGATGGTGGTTCACATTTTATTCATGGTGCCTTTCGTAAAATTCTTGCTAAGTATGATGTTAATCACAGAATTGCATCTCCTTATCACCCACGGTCTAGTGGTCAAGTAGAATTGAGTAATAGAGAGCTCAAATTAATTTTGCAAAAGACTGTTAATAGATCTAGAAAGAATTGGTCCAAGAAACTTGATGATGCATTATGGGCCTATAGAACTACATACAAAAATCCTATGGGTATGTCTCTGTATAAAATGGTTTATGGTAAAGCATGTCACTTACCTCTTGAATTAGAACATAAGGCATATTGGGCTATTAAAGAGCTCAACTATGACTTCAAACTTGCCGGTGAGAAGAGGTTATTTGACATTAGCTCACTGGATGAATGGAGAACCCAAGTCTATGAAAATCCCAAATTGTTTAAAGAAAAAGTTAAAAGATGGCATGACAAAAGGATACAAAAGCGTGAGTTTAATGTAGGTGATTATGTATTGCTATACAACTCTCATTTAAGATTTTTTGCAGGCAAACTTCTCTCTAAATGGGAAGGTCCTTACGTTATCGAGGAGTTCTATCGTTCCGGTGCCATAAAAATCAACAACTTCGAAGGCACAAATCCGAAGGTAGTGAACGGTCAAAGAATTAAACATTATATCTCAGGTAATCCTATAAATGTTGAAACCAATATTATTGAAATCGTAACCCCGGAGGAATACATAAGGGACACTTTCCAGAACGTTTCAGACTCCGAAAAGGAATAGGTATGTGGTACAGTAAGTAAACCGACTCCAAAATAGTTCTAATGGCAATTTTTCTCCGTTTTGGAATATTTAGAAAAATAGGAAAATAAGAAGCAGACCGGAAAGGACACGAGGCTTCCACGAGGGTGGAGGGCGTGCCCCCTGCCTTGTGGGCACCTCGTGTGCTCTTCGGACTCCGTTTTCTTGCACGATACTTCTTTTGGTCGGTAAAAATTCATTATATAATCTCCCGAAGGTTTTGACCATCGTATCACGCAAATATCTCTTGTCTTTGTTTCGAGCTGTTTTTCTGACAGATCTAGGTCGTCATGTCGTCTTCAAGTGCCCCAAGGACAAGTTCTTCGAGAAGGTCATCAACCCCTACCTCGCGGAGGTGCTGCAACACCCTCAAACCATTGAGATGCGTGAGGGGTTGTTGCACATCTGCGATGTTGAGGGACCAAGGAGGACCGAAAGCACGGATGCAAGGCTCGAGGCATTGGAGCAACAAGTTTTCAAGTGTCAGGAGATGGTGGAGCGTGGACTTGACTCCAATCACATTATGATCACAGAGTTCACCAACAATCACAAGCTGAACGTCAAGGACATTGGGGAGGCCATCTTCAAGCTTCATGAGAAAATCGAGCACCTCCAAGCCCAGATCTATGACCTGCAAAATCAAAACTGTGATTATGAATATAGATTCAATAGGATGAGTTTGGCTGCAGATTTGAGGATTCAGGAAACTCGATCATCCTTCTATGATGGTGAGCCTATGCCTTGGAAGAGGGATGACAAGCCTACATCATCTAGTAGAATAAAGTTTTAGTATGATCTAGTTGTGAGTTTTGCTTTATGATCCTTCTATGTAATCGAGTCCGTGAGCTATATATAATAAAGATTAGTGTTAAGTCAAGGGCTTGATAATTTTGCTATGATCTTGAGGGAATAAAATAAAAGAGAATAAATAAAAAGAAATAAAGAGATCATATGGATCTTATGGAGAGTAATGAGCACACATATAAAGAGTATGATGAATAAAAGTTGTTGATAGTTGACAAACATAGTTTTGGTCATCGTTGCAATGAATAGGAAGTAATAAATAAAGAGAGGTTCACATATAAATATACTATCTTGGACATCCTTTATGATTGTGAGCACTCACTAAAGTATGACATGCTAAGAGTTGACGTTGGACAAGGAAGACAACGTAATGGGTTATGTTTTCTTACGTCTGAGATAAATTATATTGTCATGGATTGTCCAACATGTTGAGCTTGCCTTTCCCTCTCATTCTAGCCAATTTCTTTGCACCAAGTAGAGATACTACTTGTGCTTCCAAATATCCCTAAACCCAGTTTTGCCATGAGAGTCCACCATACCTACCTATGGATTGAGTAAGATCCTTCAAGTAAGTTGTCATCGGTGCAAGCAATAAAAATTGCCTTCTAAATATGTATGACTTATTAATGTGGAGAAAATAAGCTTTATACAATCTTGTGATATGGAAGAAATAAAAGCGACGGACTGCATAATAAAGGTCCATATCATAAGTGGCAATATAAAGTGACGTTCTTTCGCATTAAGATTTTGTGCATCCAACCATGAAAGCGCATGACAACCTCTGCTTCCCTCTGTGAAGGGCCTATCTTTTACTTTTATCTTCTACCTTACATAAGAGTCAAGGTGATCTTCACCTTTCCTTTTTACATTTTATCCTTTGGCAAGCACAATATGTTGGAAAGATCTTGATATATATATAGCTAATTGGATGTGAGTCTTCATGAACTATTATTGTTGACATTACCCTTGAGGTGAAACATTGGGAGGCAAAACTATAAGCCCCTATCTTTCTCTGTGTCCGATTAAAACTTCATACCCATAAATATTGCATGAGTGTTAGCAATTGTCAAAGACTAAAAGATGGTTGAGTATGTGGACTTGCTGAAAAGCTCTTATATTGACTCTTTCCTATGTTATGATAAATTGCAATTGCCTCAATGACTGAGATTAGAGTTTGTTGGTTCTCAATGAAGTTTATGATTCATACTTAAAATTGTGATAGAATTGTTACTTTAGCATAAGAGATCATATGACAATATATATATATATATATATATATATATATATGTTGCTGTTCTAAGAATGATCATGATGCCTTCATGTCCGTATTTTATTTTTATCGACACCTCTATCTCTAAACATATGGACATATTTTTTGATTTCGGCTTTCACTTGAGGACAAGCGAGGTCTAAGTTTGAGGGAGTTGATACGTCCATTTTGCATCATGCTTTTATATCGATATTTATTGCATTATGGGTTGTTATTACACATTATGTCACAATACTTATGCCTATTCTCTCTTATTTTACAAGGTTTACATAAAGAGGGAGAATGCCGACAGCTGGGATTCTGGGCTGGAAAAGGAGCAAATATTAGAGACCTATTCTGCACAGCTCCAAAAGTCCTGAAACTTCACGGAAGTTATTTCCAGAATATATAAAAAATACTGAGTGCAAGAAGTACCATCGGGGGGCCACCCACCAGCCACGAGGGTGGGGGGCGCGCCCTACCCCCTGGGCGCGCCCCCTGCCTCGTGGGCCCCCTGGTGGCGCTCTGATGCCCATTTTCTGCTATATGGAGTCTTTCGTCGAGGAAAAAATCATAAGCCAGCTTTCAGGACGAGACTCCGCTGCCACGAGGCGGAACCTTGGTGGAACCAATCTAGGGCTCCGATGGAGCTGTTCTGCCTTCCCTCCGGGAGGGGGAAATCATCACCATCGTCATCACTAATGATCCTCTCATCGGGAGGGGGTAAATCTCCATCAACATCTTCACCAGCACCATCTCATCTCAAACCCTAGTTCATCTCTTGTATCCAATCTTTGTATCCAAACCTCAGATTGGTACCTGTGGGTTGCTAGTAGTGTTGATTACTCCTTGTAGTTGATGCTAGTTGGTTTACTTGGTGGAAAATCATATGTTAAGATCCATTATGCATATTAATACCCCTCTGATTATGAACATGAATATGCTTTGTGAGTACTTACATTTGTTCCTGAGGACATGGGAGAAGTCTTGCTATTAGTAGTCATGTGAATTTGGTATTCGTTCGATATTTTGATGAGATGTATGTTGTCATCCCTCTAGTGGTGTCATGTGAATGTCGACTACATGACACTTCACCATTGTTTGGGCCTAGAGGGAGGCATTGGGAAGTAATAAGTAGATGATGGGTTGCTAGAGTGACAGAAGCTTAAACCCTAGTTTATGCGTTGCTTCGTAAGGGGCTGATTTGGATCCATATGTTTCATGCTATGGTTAGGTTTACCTTAATACTTCTATTGTAGTTGCGGATGCTTGCAATGGGGGTTAATCATAAGTGGGATGCTTGTCCAATTAAGGATAGCACCCAAGCACTAGTCCACCCACATATCAAATTATCAAAGTACTGAACGCGAATCATATGAACATGATGAAAACTAGTTTGACGATAATTCCCATGTGTCCTCGGGAGCGCTTTACTTCATATATAAGAGTTTGTCCAGGCTTGTCCTTTGCTACAAAAAGGATAGGGCCATCTTGCTGCACCTTATTTACTTTCATTACTTGCTACTCGTTACAAGTTACCTTATCACAAAACTATCTGTTACCGATAATTTCAGTGCTTGCAGAGAATACCTTACTGAAAACCGTGTATCATTTCCTTCTGCTCTTCGTTGGGTTCGACACTCTTACTTATCAAAAAGGCTACGATAGATCCCCTACACTTGTGGGTCATCAAATGTTTATGGGCTTTATTATGCACTTTTATATTATTTTTGGGACTAACCTATTAACCCAAAGCCCAGTGCCAGTTTCTGTTTTTCCCTATTTCAGTGTTTCGAAGAAAAGGAATATCAAACAAAGCCCAAACGGAATGAAACCTTCGAGAGTTATTTTTGGAACGGAAGAAATCCGGGAGACTTGGAGTTTATGTCAGGAAAGCTTCGAGGTGGCCACGAGGCAGGGAGGCGCGCCTGGCCCCCTAGGCGCGCCCCCACCCTCGTGGGCCCCTCGTGGCTCCTCTGACCAACTTCTTTCGCCTATATATATCCATATACCCTAGAAACAACGGGGAGCAGAATAGATCGGGAGTTCCGCCGCCAGAAGCCTCCGTAGCCACCGAAAACCAATCTAGACCTGTTCCGGCACCCTGCCGGAGGGGGGAAACCCTCTCCGGTGGCCATCTTCATCATCCCGGTGCTCTCCATGACGAGGAGGAGTAGTTCTCCCTCGGGGCTGAGGGTATGTACCATTATCTATGTGTTTGATCTCTCTCTCTCTCTCTCGTGTTCTTGAGATGGTACGATCTTGATGTATCGCGAGCTTTGCTATTATAGTTGGATCTTATGATGTTTCTCCCCCTCTACTCTCTTGTAATGGATTGAGTTTTCCCTTTGAAGTTATCTTATCGGATTGAGTCTTTAAGGATTTGAGAACACTTGATGTATGTCTTGCACGTGCTTATCTATGGTGACAATGGGATATCATGTGATCCACTTGATGTATGTTTTGGTGATCAACTTGCGAGTTCCGTGACCTCGTGAACTTATGCATAGGGGTTGGCACACGTTTTCGTCTTGACTCTCCGGTAGAAACTTTGGGGCACTCCTTGAAGTTCTTTGTATTGGTTGAATAGATGAATCTGAGATTGTGTGATGCATATCGTATAATCATACCCCCGGATACTTGAGGTGACATTGGATATCTAGGTGACATTAGGGTTTTGGTTGATTTGTGTCTTAAGGTGTTATTCTAGTACGAACTCTATGATATATTGAACGGAAAGAATAGCTTCGTGTTATTTTACTTTGGACTCTTGAATAGATCGATCAGAAAGGCTAACTTTGAGGTGGTTTGATACCCTACCATAATCTCTTCGTTTGTTCTCCGCTATTAGTGACTTTGGAGTGACTCTTTGTTGCATGTTGAGGGATGGTTATATGATCCAATTATGTTATTATTGTTGAGAGAACTTGCACTAGTGAAAGTATGAACCCTAGGCCTTGTTTTGACGCATTGCAATACCGTTTTCGCTTATTTTTTATCATTAGTTACCTTGCTGTTTTTATATTTTCAGATTACAAAAACCTATATTTACCATCCATATTGCACTTGTATCACCATCTCTTCGCCGAACTAGTGCACCTATACAATTTACCATTGTATTGGGTATGTTGGGGACACAAGAGACTCTTTGTTATTTGGTTGCAGGGTTGTTTGAGAGAGACCATCTTCATCCTACGCCTCCCACGGATTGATAAACCTTAGGTCATTCACTTGAGGGAAATTTTCTACTATCCTACAAACCTCTGCACTTGGAGGCCCAACAACGTCTGCACTTGGGTCTTTTGCATTTAGTTTCATTTTTCTTTTATGCACCATGCTGGTATGAGATAGTCCTTGGTTGATTTATAGAATTCTCATTGCACTTCACTTATATCTTTTGAGTATGGCTTTACAGAATGCTTCATGTGCTTCACTTATATCATTTGAAGTTTGGATTACCTGTTTCTCTTTACATAGAAAACCGCCATTTGTAGAATGCTCTTTGCTTCACTTATATTTGTTAGAGCATGGGCATATCTTTCGTAGAAAGAATTAAACTCTCTTGCTTCACTTATATCTATTTAGAGAGATGACAGGAATTGGTCATTCACATGGTTAGTCATAAAATCCTACATAAAACTTGTAGATCACTTAATATGATATGTTTGATTCCTTGCAATAGTTTTGCAATATAAAGATGGTGATATTAGAGACATGCTAGTGAGTAGTTGTGGATTGTAGAAATACTTGTGTTGAAGTTTGTGATTCCCGTAGCATGCACATATGATGAACCGTTATGTGACGAAGTCGGAGCATGATTTATTTATTGATTGCCTTCCTTATGAGTGGCGGTCGGAGATGAGCGATGGTCTTTTCCTACCAATCTATCCCCCTAGGAGCATGCGTGTAGTACTTTGTTTCAATGACTAATATATTTTTGCAATAAGTATGTGAGTTCTTTATGACTAATGTTGAGTCCATGGATTATACGCACTCTCACCCTTCCACCATTGCTAGCCTCTCTAGTACCGCGCAACTTTCGCCGGTACCATAAACCCACCATATACCTTTCTCAAAACAGCCACCATACCTACCTATTATGACATTTCCATAGCCACTCCGAGATACATTGCCATGCAACTTTCCACCGTTCCATTATTATGACACGCTCCATCATTGTCATATTGCTTTGCATGATCATGTAGTTGACATCGTATTTGTGGCAAAGCCACCATTCATAATTCTTTCATACATGTCACTCATGAGTCATTGCACATCTCGGTACACCGCCGGAGGCATTCATATAGAGTCATATTTTGTTCTAAGTATCGAGTTGTAATTCTTGAGTTGTAAGTAAATAAAAGTGTGATGATCATCATTATTAGAGCATTGTCCCAGTGAGGAAAGGATGATGGAGACTATGATTCCCCCACAAGTCGGGATGAGACTCCAGACGAAAAGAGAAAGGCCAAAAAAAAGAGAAGGCCCCCCAAAAAATGAGAGAAAAAGAGAGAAGGGACAATGCTACTATCCTTTTCCACACTTGTGCTTCAAAGTAGCACCATGATCTTCATGATAGAGAGTCTCCTATTATATCAGTTTCATATACTAGTGGGAATTTTTCATTATAGAACTTGGCTTGTATATTCCAATGATGGGCTTCCTCAAAATGCCCTAGGTCTTCTTGAGCAAGCAAGTTGGATGCACACCCACTTAGTTTCTTTTGTTGAGCTTTCATATACTTATAGCTCTAGTGCATCCGTTGCATGGCAATCCCTACTCACTCACATAGATATCTATTAATGGGCATCTCCATAGCCCGTTGATACGCCTAGTTGATGTGAGACTATCTTCTCCTTTTTGTCTTCTCCACAACCACCATTCTATTCCACCATAGTGCTATGTCCATGGCTCACGCTCATGTATTGCGTGAAGATTGAAAAAATTTGAGAACATAAAAAGTATGAAACAATTGCTTGGCTTGTCATCGGGGTTGTGCATGATTTAAATATTTTGTATGATGAAGATAGAGCATAGCCAGACTATATGATTTTGTAGGGATAACATTCTTTGGCCATGTTATTTTGAGAAGACATGATTACTTTGTTAGTATGCTTGAAGTATTATTATTTTCATGTCAATATTAAACTTTTGTCTTGAATCTTATGGATCTGAATATTCATGCCACAATAAAGAGAATTACTTTGATAAGTATGTTGGGTAGCATTCCACATCAAAAATTCGGTTTTTATCATTTACCTACTCGAGGACGAGCAGGAATTAAGCTTGGGGATGCTGATACGTCTCCAATGTATCTATAATTTTTATTGTTCCATGCTATTATATTATCTGTTTTGGATGTTTATGGGCTTTATTATGCACTTTTATATTATTTTGGGGACTAACCTATTAACCCAAAGCTCAGTTCCAGTTTCTATTTTTTTTCCTATTTCAGTGTTTCGAAGAAAAGGAATATAAAACAGAGTCCAAACAGAATGAAACCTTCGGGAGAGTTATTTTTGGAATGGAAGCAATCCAGGAGACTTGGAGTTTACGTTAGGGAAGCTTCGAGGTGGCCACGAGGCAGGGAGGCGCGCCCCCACCCTCATGGGCCCCTCGTGGCTTCCCTGACCGACATCTTTCGCCTATATATATCCATAAACCCTAGAAACATCGGGGAGCAGAATACATCAGGAGTTCCACCGCCAGAAGCCTCCGTAGCCACTGAAAACCAATCTAGACCCGTTCCGGCACCCTGCCGGAGGGGGGAATCCCTCTCTGGTGGCCATCTTTATCGTCCTGATGCTCTCCATGATGAGGAGGGAGTAGTTCTCCCTTGGGGCTGAGGGTATGTACCAGTAGCTATGTGTTTGATCTCTCTTTATCGTGTTCTTGAGATGGTACGATCTTGATGTATCGCGAGCTTTGCTATTATAGTTGGATCTTATGATGTTTCTCCCCCTCTACTCTCTTTTAATGGATTGAGTTTTCCCTTTGAAGTTATCTTATCGGATTGAGTCTTTAAGGATTTGAGAACACTTGATGTATGTCTTGCACGTGCTTATCTGTGGTGACAATGGGATATCATGTGATCCACTTGATGTATGTTTTGGTGATCAACTTGCGAGTTTCGTGACCTCGTGAATTTATGCATAGGGGTTGGCACACGTTTTCATCTTTACTCTCCGGTAGAAACTTTGGGGCACTCCTTGAAGTTCTTTGTGTTGGTTGAATAGATGAATATGAGATTGTGTGATGCATATCGTATAATCATACCCACGGATAATTGAGGTGACATTGGAGTATCTAGGTGACATTAGGATTTTGGTTGATTTGTGTCTTAAGGTGTTATTCTAGTACGAACTCTATGATAGATTGAACGGAAAGAATAGCTTCATGTTATTTTACTACGGACTCTTGAATAGATCGATCAGAAAGGATAACTTTTAGGTGGTTTCATACCCTACCATACTCTTCGTTTGTTCTCCGCTATTAATGACTTTGGAGTGACTCTTTGTTGCATGCTGAGGGATAGTTATATGATCCAATTATGTTATTATTGTTGAGAAAACTTGCACTAGTGAAAGTATGACCCTAGGCATTGTTTCAAACGCATTGCAATACCGTTTTCGCTTACTTTTATCATTAGTTACCTTGCTGTTTTTATATTTTCAGATTACGAAAACCTATATCTACCATCCATATTGCACTTGTATCACCATCTCTTCGCCGGACTAGTGCACCTATACAATTTACCATTGTATTGGGTGTGTTGGGGACACAAAAGACTCTTTGTTATTTGGTTGCAGGGTTGTTTGAGAGAGACCATCTTCATCCTACGCCTCCCACGGATTGATAAACCTTTGGTCATCCACTTGAGGAAAATTTGCTACTGTCCTATAAACCTCTGCACTTGGAGGCCCAACAACATCTACCAGAAGGTTGTGTAGTAGACATCAATGAATGAACGTCTTCTCGCGCCTTTCTCTGATGCTGAAATATCAGATGCCTTGTTCCAAATCGGACCCCTAAAGGCGCCGGGTCCGATTGGGTTCCCGTCTCGGTTTTATCATAGGAACTAGGGTTGTCTGAAGGAGGAAATTATAGCTGCTGTCCGATTGTTTTTCGTCACAGGCCATATGCCAGAAGGGGTCAATGATACTTGTATTGTACTGATTCCCAAAATTCAACACCAGGTGATGTTGAAGGATTTCCGTCCTATTTCTCTGTGCAATGTGATATACAAGATAATTTCTAAATACCTGGTGGATAGGCTCAGACCGTGCCTTACGGATCTCATTTCGGAAAATCAAAGCGTGTTCATCCCAAGGCGCTTAATCTCGGATAATTCGATAATTGCTTTTGAGTGTATCCATCATATCCAAAATTTTGCCGGAAGTAATGATTTTTGTGCTTATAAGCTGGATCTTTTGAAGGCTTATGGCCGTGTTGAATGGGACTATTTAGAGCGTGCTCTTTTGAAGTGGGGCTTTGCCCCACGTTGGTTTGATCTAGTCATGAAGTGTGTCAGATCGGTCAAGTATTCAGTCAAGTTTAATGGCCGGTTACTGGAACAGTTCTCTCCTTCGTGTGGTTTACGTCAAGGTGACCCTATATCACCCTTCCTATTCCACTTTGTGGTTGATTCCCTGTCTTCTCTGTTACATGAGGCGGTCCAACAAAGAGGGCTTGAGGCTATCAAAATTTGTAGGAGAGCTCCTGCTATATCACACTTATTGTTTGCAGATGATTCCATTTTGTTCTTCCATGCTACTACGGATTCAGTGATGATTGTCAAGGATGTGTTGAGTACTTATGCTTCAGCTACGAGTCAAATTATTAACCCATCGAAGTGCTCCATCCTGTTTGCTGACAGTTGTCCAATTCAAGTTGTAGAGGAAGTGAAACACATTCTGAATGTTACACAGCAAGAGTTTGAACCAAAATATTTGGGCCTCCCGGTTCCAGAGGGGCGTATGCATAAGGGACGTTTTGAGTCCTTGCAGTCTAGATTGAGTAAGTGCTTGGTGGATTGGAGTGAACGATACTCGTCTTTTGCAAGTAAGGAAGTGCTTATGAAAGCTGTTGCCCAAGCCATCCCAGTTTATGTTATGAGTATATTCAAGCTTCCCATGTCGGTATGTGATGATTTGACAAAGATGAGGAGACAATACTGGTGGGGGTGGAAAATGGAAAGAAAAAGATGGCATGAGTTGCATGGGAGCATTTGACTCTCCCTAAATCTCAGGGAGGTATTGGTTTTAGGGATATGCGAGCTTACAATCAGGCTCTGTTGGCCAAACAAGCCTGGAGGCTGCTCACCAATCCGGAATCGTTATGTGCCAGACTACTCCGAGCCAAGTATTACCCTAATGGGAACTTGGTAGATACAGTTTTTCCGTCCAACTCCTCGGCGGTGTGGAAGGGCATCGAGCATGGATTAGAATTGGTGAAAAAAGGATTACTCTGGCGAGTAGGCAATGGTGCTAGCATCAGAACGTGGAGGGATCCGTGGATCCCTAGGGCCCCCCATTTACCCCTATCTTGCCAAGGGGAAATTGTCGCCTCAATAGAGTTCAGGATTTCCTTGTTGATCGCGGCAACTGGAAGTTAAACTTGCTACAACAGTTCTTCTGCCAGTCTGATGTAGAAGCAATACAGAAGATTCACACTTCTCTGCGACAATAGGAGGATTTTGTGTCTTGGCCTTGGGACAGATCGGGTCAGTTTACTGTCAAGAGTGCCTACCATTTTGCAATGACTTCAATGAGAGATCATCTCAGTCCGGGTGCGCCGAGTTCAGCCCCAACAGTTGATCGACCGTTGTGGAAGCTTGTCTGGTCTGCGGATGCCCCCCCCCCCCAAGATGAGGCACTTTGCATGGCAGGTCATTTCGGGATCACTTCCTACAAATGCGGAGAAGTTTCGTTGACACATTGGTACATCCGCTTGCTGCAGTCTCTGTCAGAGGGAGGAGGAGTCCTCGTTCCATGCGTTACTCGTGTGAAAGAATGCTGGCATGCTCTAGGACTCCATGCGGCTAGTCTGGCCACTTCCTCCCAGAACAGATATCCCATGCACGGGCTCAGAATGGCTGCTCCATCTCCTAGCTGAGTCAAATGAGCAAATCCAGAGCAGAATCATTATGGTGCTATGGCGTATATGGTATCCGCAGAATGAGCTCACTCATGGTAAATCCATCCTCCTCTCGAGGTCTCCTGCTCGTTCTTGTTGAGCTACTATAATACCTTCCAACAAATCTCGCTTAGTGTTGAGGAGATTATTAAAGGGAAAGCGCCGTTGGTTCATGAGCCCACACAAAGGCCCCCATCTGTGATACATGCACCTTGTAAGCCATGGCTTCCTCCACTGGTGCATCAGGCGGCGTTGTGAGTAGATGGCTCTTTCAACCCTATGGACGGGTCAGCGGGCTCTCGTATGATTCTTTGAGACATGACCGGGGCTGTTATCTTTGCATCCTACCGCAAATTGTTCCACTGCAATGAAGCTCTCGAGGCAGAACTGCAAGCCATGTTGGAAGGGCTGAAGCTCGCGGTAAAGCATTCTCAAGCCACTATCGTAATTCAGTCTGACTGTGCGGTGGCTCTTAAGATGCCCGAGGATGGTTCGTTGGACAGGTCGGCATATGGGCACTTGGTGTCAGAGATCAAAAAGTTTTTGAATGATAGGGTGGTTTTTCGAGAACAGAATGGGCTTGCACATTGTTTAGCAAATTTTGGTAGATGTGGAGATAGCACAGCCTGTTGGTTGGGCCACCCACCCCCATGCATTAGCAAGCTAGTTGCTGAAGATTGGGAAAGCACCGTTGGTTCATGAGCCCACACAAAGGCCCCCATCTGTGATACATGCACCTTGTAAGCCATGGCTTCCTCCACTGGTGCATCAGGCGGCGTTGTGAGTAGATGGCTCTTTCAACCCTATGGACGGGTCAGCGGGCTCTCGTATGATTCTTTGAGACATGACCAGGGCTGTTATCTTTGCATCCTACCGCAAATTGTTCCACTGCAATGAAGCTCTCGAGGCAGAACTGCAAGCCATGTTGGAAGGGCTGAAGCTCGCGGTAGAGCATTCTCAAGCCACTATCGTAATTCAATCTGACTGTGCGGTGGCTCTTAAGATGCCCGAGGATGGTTCGTTGGACAGGTCGGCATATGGGCACTTGGTGTCAGAGATCAAAAAGTTTTTGAATGATAGGGTGGTTTTTCGAGAACAGAATGGGCTTGCACATTGTTTAGCAAATTTTGGTAGATGTGGAGATAGCACAGCCTCTTGGTTGGGCCACCCACCCCCATGCATTAGCAAGCTAGTTGCTGAAGATTGTAACTCTATCACTCTGGAATAAATACCCTATGATTCTCGAAAAAAAGACAAGAGACGGACATATGTTATTTTTAGACGTACGGCACGAACATCACGATTAAAATCGAGAAAGCGGTTGGTATTTAATTCGGGGCTCGGTAGGCTGGCATGTTACCGCCACGCACAACCTAAATCAAACCTCACAAACCTGTGGTCCAGCTCCACATGTGCATATAGACCACTGACGCGGCGCGCACACTGGACGACGACCGGTCATGACCGTGCACCACGGATTCGGGCGAAATTATCCACAAACCGCGCCTCGCTGTACAATTTATTTTTCACCCACAATATAGACAACGTCGTCGTAAATGTACCGACCGCATCAGCATCCGGCGAGCGACACCTACCGGTCGATTCTAGGGCTTTTCGCTCTCGTTCATGCTGTGCGACGGCCTGATGATTCCCCGTTCGATTCTAGCAAGAGATCCGAGCCTGTTCTTGTCCTCCTCCTAGCTCGCTCGATCTCCCACCAAAGATCTCTGGGAAATTTCAGCCCCATCACTGCACGCGCTCTGACTCCCTTGACCTCGTTGCCGGTGACTAGCATCACAGCGGTCAATTAGCATTTCTATCGTCAGTCCTTGCCGTGCCGTTAGATCTCGATGTCCGTTCTCTTCGTCAGGCAGGCATAGGCATTGGCGATGTTGACCCGCCGGCACCGGTATGAGTGACGACATGGCCGAACTGTCATTGCTGCTTCAAGGAATTGTACGCAAGAGACTCAGATTTCCTCTCCACTACTATTAAACAATCAAATAAAAACTTTTTTATGTGCACCCCGTTAAGTGTCCATCGGTTAATTAGCACCGTCTAATTATCTAAATCAACGAAATCTAACAGATTAGATTAATCTGATGAGTTATCAAGGTGCAATTAGTATTTATAATAGGCTGACCACCGCTCCACCGGCAGATGAAAACTTCCCCTCCGTCATTCTCTCTCTTAACCAGAAATCTCTCTCCTAATAACCTAATAAATAGATAAAGAAATCAACAATCAATCCCTAATTAATAGGAATGCCATTAGGCTGGTCATAGTGGGGAGTAACTTAGACTAGTGTCATATGCATGACACTAGTCTAAGTTACTACCTTCATAGTGCAAAGTAACATAGTACTAGTGTCATATGTGGCCTCATTTAATAGCTTGTAGACTCATGTTGTTTTGGAAAGCGCTATGTTACAGTAATATATTATGTTAGTACTTCTCATTAACTACTTGCCACATAAGCAAAAAATTCTCGAGGTGCGCTATGTTACTACCTAAACTAGTAGAGTGCCCGTGCGTTGCCACGGGCCTTAAAAAATTGAGAACATTCTTTTATTGATATTATTATTAGTATTCAATATCGGGCTACTGATCACATCACTATGCCTTCCTTCTCATTGCAGGTTGGTTGTTACTGATTGCATATCAAATTTCACATGTATAGAAAAGATAGCCAATCACATACGAAAATATTGAGATCCACTTCACTTGCAATGTA
This sequence comes from Triticum aestivum, assembly GCF_018294505.1. Classification (NCBI taxonomy): domain Eukaryota; kingdom Viridiplantae; phylum Streptophyta; class Magnoliopsida; order Poales; family Poaceae; genus Triticum; species Triticum aestivum. Next base: position 539,407,806 of record NC_057812.1, on the reverse strand, counting down.
ATTCGGTAACATATACGACCAGATATAATGAACAAAACAAATAAAGTCATACAAAAACATAGAACTCTTTATTGGGCATTACAAATGATAGGTGGCACATGGAGGCCCTTTTATGTTTAAGATTAATCATCTCATGAAAGCATGTCTGTTATTATCCATTATTTAAGAGTGAAGTGCACTGTAGGTCCTCGAACTATTTCCGGGGTGTCACGTAGGTCCTCCAACTATTTCAGGGGTGTCACGTAGGTCCTCGAACTACGAAAATCGTCATCCAGGTCCTCGAAGTGCTGTAAATGTGTCATTCAGGTCCAAAATCTCCCCCTCTAACGGGCCATCTGGCGCCGTTAACCGTGAGCACTGAACAATAAACCATGAACAGAAATGATGTTGGAACTGGAACACTATTATTACTATTCACGGTTTACTGTTTAGTGTTCACGGTTAACGGCATCAGCTGGCCAGTTAGAGGGGGTCAGGGAGATTTTGGACCTGAATAACACACTTACTGCACTTCGAGAACCTGGATGACGATTTTCATAGTTTGAGGACCTACATCACACCCCTGAAATAGTTCAAGGACCTACAGTGCACTTCACTCATTATTTCAATATGACACATGTAGGATTTTGTTTCCTTATTCCAAGATTCTACAACCAGAATTCCCTGGCAAACTTTTACACATGAAATTAGGCACTTGAAACCGTACAGGTTACTACACATACCTCCTACCATTTAGAAACCATGGAAACATAAAATATTTCAACACTTTTCCATATACTATTCATAGCTTGGACAGGCCCCATCAACTTTTCTTGGCTCAAAAGGACTGAGGCCCCTCCAACTGCACTCAACTTCTAGGATATCTCTCCTTTGAAGGCCATGAAAACAATCATACAACAAGATTGTCTGTGATCATAAATGGCATTTATAATTACTTGATATTTTCATATACAATATCTAAATAGTAAAGTTTATAGATGCAGTACTTTAAAAGAACTAAGGCTACTGGTATCCATAGCTAGAATACATAAATACAAATAATTAGAGGCATGAAACTCTAACATTAGATAGGCCCGTGTAGATTGCATACATGTAACCCTTATAAACTTCGCGTCTAATTTTTTTGCAATAGGCTTTTTACCTAGTATTTTCCTAAAAATGATACTTAAGTGAATAAAGCACTGCTCGAGATAACATTGTGAGTTGGTTCATGCTAAGATCATGCGAACTTTCACAAGGATATCGACATTGACCACTCCAGCTAGTAGATTCTCCAAGGAAAAATAATCCTATTCTACACATAGAGAAAACCTATATCATTCTTTAGTATAAATTAAGGCTTGACATTCCACTTCAGCTTATATTTTGTTCAATCTATATACATGGAAGATAATGTTGCACTAACAAATCAGAACTTGTATCATTAATTATTAGCAGCAAATATTCTTTCCATAAAAAATTAAACATGTCAAATTCTCGCCGTGAAATTATGTCTTGGGTCTAGCTTAACCTATTCAGCAAGCTACCATTGACCATATTGTAGTCCATATGAAAAAGAGACGAACATCATATTCTACTGAAAAACAACAATGTGAAGCCCTGTCCACCACGTTTCGCTTCATATTACATTATTCTCACTTATCACACATACTACAATTCAACCATGCATATCAGTGAAATATAGGAATGGATCTCTAGTACAACAATATATGCACACTTTTTTTCCAAAGTGACTTCTATGTTTGCTACTACTATCTTCTACACACAGCCCCTACAGCAGAATTGACTGTGGTCTCAAGTTCCTTCTCCCACTAACCATCTCTGTCACAATTTTGTTGTAGCTATTCTAAATAGATGTCATGGTCTGCCTCGGATACTCGTGCCTGAGAAGAGGCTACCCCATTGAACATGCATTGTTATACGCCAGGCAAGAAAACTCTGAACTGCACCACACAACGCCGACCACAATGTCACGTCCATGATCAAAATTAAGTGTTCTTGGCTTCCAGCCTTGGCCAAAAACTGCACCAGAACTGCCAGAACGCCATGTGGTCTCTTAAGAGGCGGGAAGAGCTAGGGACCACCATGACACGCCGTCTACGACTCGGTGGTGGTGCTGGTGGGTGGTGTTGATCTCATCACCCTGGCAATGGCTCCATGGAGGGTTAGGGATTTTTTGGAGCGTGCTATTACACTGGATGAGACGTGTGTCTCCCTCCCATGAGCTTGCGATGATGGGATCATGGCCGTCGTCGTCCATGCCTAATTGGCACATGAAACTGAACGAAGAAACACTCAACATATTTCTTCATGCAAAATCAAATACTATTGCAACTAAAATATATAATGCAATAACGAGTGTTTCAATGTTCTTCTGTTTATAGTCAGCGGGCAACAAGTTACAAATATGTTCTTCTTTCATCAGTTGTTATGTTTGTGTACCTCAGGCTTGTAGACAATACGATTTTGTTAGCCTGCACCACTACACTGATCTTTTGAAATGATAAATTTTAGCAACTATGTCAACAGTACTAAATCGCAGAAAAAAGAGAAACAACACCAACTTTAGCTTCACCAGAATTTCCTCAATATGTAGGAATAAAACAACGGATCTCAGCTACTTTTCATAAACCATGAAAATATGTAGAAACTTTAATTTTTCAACCAAAATAACACAATGGTGCATTGAAATAGGAAAAGAAGCACATAAACGACAATTACCTTCCTCGTGTAGTAGAGAAACACCATCAATGAATAGTCTCAATAAGCTTTCTGGATGTTTCAGTCTTCGGACGTAATATTCAGTTCTGACATAATATTTAGTTCAGAGAGGAAATCCCCGTGTAGTAAGGTATGTTGTGTATGCCGGCAATGTCGCGGGAGAGGCATGCCCCAGGAGTGGCACTGCAGATGCACGCCTTGCACCCCAGTCCCTCGCCATGCAACAGAGAAGCACCGCCACAGCTCGCTGGCCACCGGCAGGGAACAGCAAGGTGTGGCGCCGCAGACCCATGCCTTGTACCCCCATCCCTTGCCCTGCAAGGCAGCCCGTCGTCAGGATCGACACCATCTTTAATGTAATCTTTTCCAATACAAACCGCGTCTTTAAAATACAGCAGCGCAACACACTTACAGACCAAAGTACTCTAAAGTGATATTTCCAGTTCTCACAAAAAAGTGATATTTCCAAAATAAAAGTTTGGCGTTGCTAATTTCAGTATCTACATAGAGCAAAGCCTTTAACAGAAAAACATCAATGGATTTAAGATGGTGGGAGGATTCTGGATAGTTGGCCTCACCGGAAATAGAGACGTTCGGTTGTGCTCGACGCGGATATGAAGGTAAGATGTGAATAAATCAAAATTTTATTTCAGGTATGAATTATTAGGAATTTGATGCCACCTTAGAATTAACATATTGCATCTATATTTTGTAACATCTAATTGCAGGTCGTCAAGTGGCTCAGGTTGTAGGGTGTAGTTACAGATGTACAAAGATCACGACAATGAGTAAACATACAATCTAAATTTATTCTGAAAGTCATGCATCTAGACCAAACAAATTGAGTTTGGTAAACGGTATACGTGAATTTTCACAGCTTTGCTCAAGTCATCCGGATCCGGTCACCTCCAGCAGACCTCGCAAGTCATAACAATAGTTTCCTTGTGCTAACCCTGCAACCCATTAGTCAAAAACATCAAGTCTATTTAGATATGTATTGAAAAGTAAGGATTATAAAATTCAAATAAGGGAAAAATAAGAGATATAATATAAAGATATAGTTCTGAAATTGTGTGGTGGTTCAGTGTCTCACCCTTCAGAACAATTTTCAGGAAGGTGTTTGGGTCCAATACAGTGGGTATATCATTGTTTCATTGCACATCCGTACCATCAATGATCCATCAAACAATGGCCACATCTCATTGTTGATCAACAGTGACTAATTTAACTTGAGATGCAAATAACCCATTGGTATAAACCAGTTGTAATACCGAAGATCGTCTCCAGTCATCGTTGAGCAATCACCCGCCTATGAGTCAACAAAATTGATGTTGAGGACAGCGATGTTAAATTCAGATAAAACTCCATCATAAATCACTAAGAACATCAATTTCAAGGACCAGCACCATGCCACTTTCCCAAACGCTTGGTGTCCTGAATCAAACTATTTCAATTGCATGATGTCTGTCGATGAAACAAAGCAAAAGTAGTGCAGATTGGAATGCTAGAAGACCCCTCCCCCAACCTCGCATGTTTCTAAACATGAGAAAATCAGTTACTAAAGCCAAAATAATGCATATCTATATATTATGTAATTCACTCTAAAAAGTGAAAATCACATTATACAAGTCAAGCATACTCAAAGGAACTGGTAATATTTTTGTCCAGCACATCTCAGTCGAACAGCTAATTCCAAGATGGGCATTATATGGCTCTCCCCAGCTTGGTAGGCTGCACCATGCTTCTTTCTCCAAATAGAAGAGCATAGTAAATATTTTAGTAAATACATGGAGACGACGCATGGCACGAAACCATTATCCAGCAGTTGAAAAGCATCAAACTGGACGAGTTGACGAACTTTACCTGCTTGACAATCCCGCAGCCCCATCGAGCCTCACGTCGAGCCCGCCAACCTCGGAGAATAACGAATCCCCACAGCTGCCGACTATTCCACCTGCTTCCACAAGCACCCCTTCGGCCGCCAGCAATGCCGCCTCCCGCCACCGATGTCAACGTAAACATGCACAGAAACAATGAAATGGATAACACTTTTGCCCCCTCTATTACACATCAGAACCATCAAATTTCAAACCTCGTCACAAAGCAGAGCATAATGTACTCAATAAAAATCAAGTAACCCTCACTCACCAGCATCTACTCAATTAGACTACTAATCCGGCTACCTTCTTTTCGGGGCAAAAAATAACAAATCTACACCACCCTCGCGCAAGCAAGAAGTAATATATAGTGAAAAAATCAAACACAAATTCGACGAAGAACACACTGTACGGACGCAACTATTTTCCACAATGTTATCTGGTGATAAATTTGCAACTATTTTTGGACATATTTTCCACGAATGTCATCTGGTGAAAAATTTCTATTCGCTATGAAAACATTTGTCAATGTTTCACACTAAAAAAATCAGATTTTTTAATTATTTTACTGTTCACCCAGGTTCAAGTGAGCTAGGGATTAGAACAACATTTTTGGACAAAGTACTACAGAAATAATCCAAGCAATCCTACTATAATATCAAGGCACACATATAAGTGATTATTCTCTCATGCAAACTGAAGTACTCCCTCTGTTTCTAAATATAAGTCCATTTAGAAATTTCAATATGGACTACATACGGATGCATATAGACATTCTTTAGAGTGTAGATTCATTCAGTAGTCCATATTGGAATCTGTAAAAAGACTTATATTTAGGAATGGAGGGAGTAGTATATATATCCACCTCACGGGCTACTATATTAAGATGGCCAAGCCTTTGTTAATCATATGAACATGGTACAGGCAAGGAGGACATTAGCTAAGAAATGTAGTATCAAAGATTAGATAGATGAACATGCAAAATTTGATGTAGAAAACAAGGATAATCTTACCTGAATCTCTTCCGATGACTGCGCCTTGGCAGAGATGATATAGAAAATCTCGACTGGGGTGTATTACTCGATGGGGGTGTCGTCTGGTAGCGGCGGCGTGCACGGCTGCATCAGAGTGTGACCCGCCACCACGGGCATAGGCGTTACAGATTGGCGAGTGGAGGTCGACGAAGGCGCTGGCATGCCTGCACGAGACATGCGCAAAATTATCAAATCAGCATTGAACGTACCATATAGATGGATCTCTCAAAATATACTCTCATTCATCAATTCCTTTTCAGAAAATAAATGAAGTGGCTGGACCAATCTTAGCTCTGCTTGTATGTTGCTGCTCCAAAATCTTCCTCGAACTGGAGATTGACGGTCATATACTATGCATTAACTCTAAGGCAGAAACTTATTATCATCTTCAAAATAAGCTCACGTGTAAGAAGATATCCATGAGAAGTACATCAAATTATGTATGAAAATATCTGAACCAAACAGAGCGCCTATTTATTCCCATCTCATAGTTTTCATTCACTAAAATGTGCCGTTGGCCTAATATGCATGTCTGACCAAAAGTGTGATGAGGTGTTGGATCAGAGGTTTTAGTTAGGTCATGAACTGATCCCATCACTCAACAGTTAACACGAGAGTTTGGCGAGAGCAACAGAAAGTATGGTTAGCATATACGAAACACAAGTACAGATCCATAAGCAGAGGACACATATGGCCTGTGTGTTACCTGTTGTGGTGAAACCGTATGCTTTTTGACCAAATATATATATGCAAGGCAACATGCAGATGAATAGCATGAAGATATGGGCAAAAAGGCACACGTTTGTTTAAGTAGGTTTGATAGGATGCTTAAAATAAGAAGGTTTACTATAACCATGGGCCTTGTATCAGAAGAAACAACAAAGTAACAATGCTGCCGAAACAAACGGGGTCTAGGAATTAAAGTGTGGACAAAAGAATGCAAATACCGAATACTTGCAAGAATAGAAATGCAAAATTAAAACGGATCTACTAACCCATAATTTTTAAATACAAATTATTTGAATATATTACAAATCAAAAGCTTGCAAGAATAGAGATGGTCAGATGGAACATACCGAATACCGACAGCGCACTAAAGACAATCACGAGGCAAATGCCCTTTCCGAGACCTCATTGCAGTAAATGTTCGAATAATATCCTTATCATCAATGGACTTGAGTACCACCTGCTCATTGTAACTTGTAACACATGACTTGAACCATTCATTATTGATCTTGCTACGCAGTTTGCTCCCGGTTAAAAATAAGAAAACAGTTTTCTCTCTATTAGTGCTCGACAGAAAAACAGAAGTGTTCATAAAACTTTAGAAAATTGACAAATAAAAACTACAGTTATGCAAACTTAAAGAAAATGACATGTTTGGCTTGACAGAACAAGGATTATAGGATCAGGAAAATCAGCTTTATCGACAAAATCTGATCTATATAACTTTAAAGTAGATACTTGGTTGCAGCTAAAATAGAATCAAGTGCTGCCGGCAGGTCCGGTCCTCGGATTTTAGGGGCCCAGGGCGAAACAAAAATCCAGGGCCTTTAGTATAAAGGTCTAAATAATAATCAATCTATGTAGACATAAATTTAGAGGCCAAAAAAGGGCATCTAAAATCATTAAGCATATCAAATAATAAAATCATCCGAGATGCAAATTAGTAAATTAGTAATGATAGTAACTATCTATCTCATCCAACAATTTCTTCTCAATGCATACTTTCGAGATGGCATGACAGTACTAAAATTGAAAAGGACAATTATTTTTGGAAATTAGCATAAAGCTATGATAATATAAGATCCAGTTGAAAATCATCATCAAGAATCTGCCTCTCGCCTCTGGTTCATAAAACCTGCTAGGGCATACCTTATCTGGAATCTGCCTCTCACCTCTTGTTGTGGTGAACGGCGTTTATTATCACCTGGACGGCAGTGCTAACGACCTGATTGGTAAACTATAGAGATTAGAGAGGAGAAACAATCAGGCAAATCGTTGGACAAATCTAGAATCAGAAACGCATAGGTCGCTGCTCGTTCGGAGGAAGAAAGATGAACAACCAGATGTACGTACCTGGTGCGCTGACGTCCTAGACTCTAGTCGAAATCAAATTAGGGTGCGGCGGTGCGGACACACCAGGAACCTAATTAGGGTGCGACAAGGACGACACGCTGGATCCTCATAGGGAAGGCTCCCCCAAACCATGGAAGCTGGCGTGGTCGCGCGGAGGACGATGATGACGACAGGAGGAAGCTGAAGTGGGTGAGGTGGAGCTCCTCCGTACGCGCACATGCCAACACCCGCCCGCCTGCGATGAGGACGACGCGCCGGCTCCTCATAGGGAATCCCCAAATCGTGGAATCTGGCAGGGTCACACGGAGGATGACGATGACGACGGGAAGAATTGGGGGAGGTGTACCTTCACCATGGCCGAGTCGAGCGAAGGAGGCCGGCGGTGGCGATTTTTGTGGAGAGAAAGATCCGATCGGGATCGAGGGGGGGGGGGAGTGGAGGTGCAGGCGTGCGTGCGACCACGTGGAGACGCGAAATCTACCCTGTGCCGCAGGGGCGGCGTCTCCCGGAGTTCGGCGGCAGGGATTGAAACCGCCCTGCCCTGGAGACTTGGCGGCGGCGTTTTCCGGAGTTCGGCGGCGGGGGCGGCGTCTCCCTCTCGGACGGCGGCGGCGGTAACGATAGATGGGATCGATGGAGCTTTTTTTTCGGGTGTGGATTTTTTTTTTGGTGGCTGCGTGGATGGGTGGGGTGGGAAGAGGGCAAAAAAAAATTAGCGAAAAAAATCAGACGAAAATGATGGGACGAAAATAAAACCCGAAACGCGACCTATAAACTGAGATATTAGGAGTAGAGATTACTCCCATTATGACTAGCCTTATAATGCTTGAAACCAGGCGTATGTGAATTGTGATCCATGCAAATGGCTACTCCCGCATCAATTCCTCGCCCAATCAACGCCTCCCTATCTGCATGCATTTGTTGCTACGGAGGGGAGAGATTTTTGCATGTGAGAGAAAGCCGCCATTTCCCAAGGACATGCTACACATCCTAAAAAACAAGGACACACTACTACCCAATCCTCTGCCGCCGCCGTCTGGGACAGAGGAGGTACCGCAGCCTCCAATTTGACGCGCTGCCGGATACGCGGCAGCTGGCAGGGCCTCCGATTCGACGTGCCGGCACCACTTCCGATGACGCACGAGCCACCTGAGGTCGCGGGCGCTGCCACCGCGTCCGCTTCCGAGGGTAGGCGAAAGACGCAAATGTTGCTGCCAAGGATCGGGGCGCTTGCCCGCGGCCTCGGCCGTCCTCGCGACGCAGCCAGCCGAAGTGACACCGCCCGCCCCTCCTACCCACGCCTACGCTGCCGCTCCCCCGTGCCCCAAGAGCGCACATCTCCAAGCGGCCTTTGCGGGAGTGACGACTGAAGATGCAACATGCGCAGTGAGCCGGTGCATCTCGACGTCGTCTCCATCCTTCGCTCTGCCTAATCGACGCCGGAACAGGTCATCTCCACCGACTGCATGCCCACCATAGAGGCCATCTCCTCCAACCGTGCTCTCCACCGTCTCCTTTCTTGATCCGATCTGACTTCTGACCCTAGGGAACTTTTGCAGGCCTTGAGCTCAATCCTTCTCCCCATAGCTTCAGCGATCTTAGAGAGACAAAGGATATGGTGTGCACTGATATAAGACGAGAAATTATTTCTATAACACTTGATCTTGGGTCTGCACTTGCTAGCAGAGATGCAGCCAAAACAAAGCCACGAGCCTTTGTACTGAATGTAAACATACTCAGCAGATGTGCGCCCATCTTTTAATGTGAGGTCTCTACTATCCAATGCAGATTATTTACTATGTCGCGGATTGTGAATGTATAGTTCAATTTTATAATTTTAACCTTTCAAGTTATTGGTGTCCGCACATGATTTTAACATCTCCAGTTTCCTTTCAAGTTATTGGGATGTTGCTTTGATAGTTGTCATGTACTGCTTATTATTTGCACCATAATCTCACAATTCTGAATTTAATCCTTTTAGTTGATTAGCATCACATTTTTTGATTGTGACATGATTAAATAGTTCAATTTGGCAGGCTGCAGAAATTCGAATTCATTATCTATGAGAATAAGTATATATTTTGTGGGGGTCACTGAATTCTTCTTCTCTTTCAGGACTTTGCGGCTTACATTGCTAATACTTGATCCTCGATAGCAATGTTATTTTCCTCCTTATTGGTCATGCCAAAAAAGTATAGAGGTGAGTATTTGATCCTCCATTAATCATGTACGACCTTACTGAAACTAAATGCAGTTTTTTTGGCTCAAGGGCGAGTCTGCACCAATCCACCATGCTCGAGTTACGGGGATCACCTACAATGCGATGGCCAAACCTATATTGTAGGTTAATTCACTTTTGAATTTTTTGTGGGCTTTATGATTAAATTATCCTTATTCAATTGCACAATTTTCAAACCATATCAAAATGTTTGTTAACAGATTCATTGTGCTTTCGCTGGAATCATGGTATCATTTTACGACAGATTTATGTTCTGTCATACTATATGTAGGCAATTGGTATGATTCTTTTTAAGTCGAAAGTGTCGGTGCGGAGCTAGGAGAAAATACATACATTCTAGAATGTTTGATTCCCTTTTTAGAATTACATGTCATTTGGAGAGCATACATTGTTTATAAATTGTATTTGTATAGAACCAGTTCTTTGCATATGTGACTAAACTTGATGCAGACTTGATCCTGGTGCGACTTTTCTATCCAAGATAATAAACCTCTGTTGTTCTTGTGCAGTTGAAGGGGAATCATGTACCGACATAATAAATATACCAAATGATATTTCATTGACAAGCCACATATAAATCAAAGTCAAAATTAAGCATATATTATGATGCAAATGTAATCTTATATTAGTGTTCCCTTGATATTTCTTTTTTTGTAGCCTCTATTGCAGTCTGCACCGCTGCAAGAATTGAATTAATTTTGTTATATATAAATGCTATAATAAGTATTTCAGAGCATTTTTTTTTGCTGTTGGGCTTTAATATGCTGTTCCATTTCCAATGGATAAAAATGTTTGAGGCTACTTCCAAATCTATCCCTTGGTTTGGTACGGTCTATTGTGTTTGACAGTTTTTCTTTCAGATTTATCTCTCCTGTTTGTGCATCAGGTACAAGGTCTCACCATGTTGAAGGCTACTTCCTGTTGTTCTATTTTCATTTTCATTTTGTTAATGTATATTTACTACCTTATAAGGACATGAGGTGACTCGTGGATTGTAGTGCATGGGGAGCTTCACAATTGTTGTGGTTACTTTTTACACAAAATCATGGTACCACAAGTTGTATGTATAGCTTGTGATACATGGTAATGCATCTTTGCGAGGTTAATTGTGCGTCCAGTTTATTAATGCTTTGACGATGTCTGATTTAGTGGTTTACATTGAAGGTGGCTTAAGATATAAGAAGAAATAATGATTATATATGAAAGTTAAATACATACGGTTTGTCGCTTCCATAAAGAATGGAGTTATGTGAAGAGGTGAAATATGCGCCGTGGGACGAAGGGATCATTTGTATTCCATTTATACTCACCCGAATTGTATGTGCATCGATGGAGACGTGCGTTGCACGTGCACACTTACTAGTCGTCTCAAGGAATTGTTTATCTCCAACTAAAGCCAGTCAAGTTGCACGCCACGATGTGTATTTTTTTAAATGCTGCTAATGTTAACCAAGTGCTTGCTTGGTCAATGAGCTCTAAATTATACTGTTTTCCTGCTGCGCACATTATGCGAATATATATTTATCTTTACATAATCTATACCTACCTACTAATAAAGCAAGATTTGTTTCGCCAATTTATCATCCGTTCATCGCCGATTTTTTTTATCCGAGATGGTACTAAATTCTTATGTTCGTCTGCTAGAACAAAAGCCTATTTCAGAATTTCGTACATGGGCCGCACGCTGTGGCCCAGCGAAGTCAGCCCACTTATTTTCTGCACAGGGCAACAAATAGTCAGAGCTTCACACAGGACAACCAATTATGGGCTTGCCTATTTTTCTTTATTTCTGTGTTTACTTCTATTTTTATTCTACTTTCTCTATCTCCTTTTTTTCTTGCAAGTTTATTTTTCTTATAGAATTTAATCCATAAATTCAAAATTCTAGAAAAACGTAAAAATATAAAAACAATTTTTGGAAAATTTTCTGAATTCAAAATTTTGTTGGTATTTTGAAAAATACTCAGAACTTGAAAAAGTATCCCATTTTTTCAAAAACATTTATTGCTTTTCAAAATTGTTCGAGATTTTTGGAAAGAAAATGGCATTTTAAAAAATTCTCAAAATTCAAAAAATATTCTTGGTTTAGTGAAATTTTCACAATTCAAAATAATGTTTGCGTATAAAAGATAAACATTTTCGAAAAATGTTATGAATTTTCAACACATATTCCTGTTTGAAAAAAATGTTCAAAAATTCATATAATGGCCATGTTTTTATAAAAAAAATTGGTGTTTCCAAAAAATGTTTGTGAATTTTAAAAGATGTTCTTCTTTAAATTTTGCTCGCATTTTTCTAAAAGTGAATATAATTTTCAAAAACCCGTTTATGATTTAAAAAATGGTTCATGTTTTCAATAATATTTAGAAATTTCATACTTTAAAATCTCCTTGATTGAAAGGAAAAGTAGGTTGAATAATTAATGGGGCTTCTCTGCCATGCAATGACGTAAGAGCATCTCTAGCAGACCCCGCATCCCGCCGACCCGCAAAACGCGTTTGCAGTTCACGCAAAAACGATTTTGCAGGTCGGCGCGGACGGCCGCAGAGGCAGACCCTACAAAACGGACCCGTATAAAAGGATATTCCCAGAATATGCTCTTTTACAGGTTGGTTTTAGCTGCGGTAGAATAGACCCCTCAAACTTACGCTGTAAAACAGAATATTCACTTATATTCTTTCCCCACGTCTTCTTCCTCTCGTCCATCACTACTGCAGGATGTTGCTAACGCGACACTTCGATCAGAGACCCTTCGAGAAACTGTGTGCGATGCCATAATCGCAAACGGTGTTGTATGAAAACCGTCAGAAACATATAAAACGTTCGCGATGACGGATGCATCAAACACGATTCAGGTTTTAGTTGCATGTGCGATGAAGGGCATACGGTTCAGTTCAATTAACTGTTTACGATGAGGAGGAACAAAAGAAACGGGCAGCCAGATGAAGGCGTGTGTGATACACATGACACGGTTCACTCGGATAAACTGTTTGTGATTAGGAAACACAAAAGAAACGGGCAGCCAGATGAAGGTGTGTGCGATATTGATAATCCCCAAGTGCAGGGAATCATCGTAGCAATTCCCAAAGGTGGAAGTGATAAGTATGGAGTGTCGAACCCACAAGGAGATAAAGGTAAGATCAATATTCTCTCAAGCCCTATCTGCCACTGATACGACTCTACGTACACTGAACGTTTGCTTCCAACTAGAAACGAGAAATAAAACTACGTTGTGGGTATGAAGATGATAATGTTGCATGATATCGGAGAGCTAAAATATAAAAGTAGGTGATGTTATCATAAAGTTAAAATATATTACTAACTATTATAAATAGCGAGTGTGGAATACTGATGGGTCGATGTGCGGAATTGTCCTAAGCAATTGTTAACAAGACCGATAGTCGTCATTGCAATTTCACATGAGGGAGAGGCATACGCTAACATACTTTCTATTCTTGGATCATATGCACTTCTGATTGGAAGTCTAGCAAGCATCCGCAACTACTAAAGATCATTAAGGTAAAACCCAACCATAGCATTAAAGCATCAAGTCCCTTTTATCCCATACGCAACAACCCCCTTACTCGGGTTTATGCTTCTGTCACTCAAGCAACCCACTATAAGCGAATCATGAACATATTGCAACACCCTACAACGGGAATTCCTCACGCTTGCGCGACACGGAGGGCACAATAGGACAACACCAAAATAAAACATACAACTCGTATCAATCTAGATCATCAATCAACCCAAAGACAAATGATATCTACTCAAAACATCATAGGATGGCAACACATCATTGGATCATAATATGTGGCATAAATGTAACGCCCCGAGACCGATGTGCCAGGTGTCCTCCAGTTATTCGCTGTTGTTGCCTTGTCATTGCTTGCGTGTCATGCATGTCATATCATGTCATCATGTGCATTTCATTCGCATACATGTTCGTCTCATGCATCCGAGCATTTTCCCCGTTGTCCATTTTGCAACCCGGCGCTCCTATGTCACCCAGTGCCCCTTTCTACCTCTTTTCGTGTGCGGGTGTAAAACGTTTTCGGATTGGACCGAGACTTGTCATGCGGCCTTGGTTTACTACCGGTAGACCGCCTGTCAAGTTTCGTGCCATTTGGACTTCGTTTGATACTCCAACGGTTAACCGAGGAGCCGTAAAGGCCTCGTGTGTGTTGCAGCCCAACACCCTTCCAAACTGGCCCAAAACCCACCTAAACCTCCTCCATCATCTCGGTCGTTCGATCACGATCGCGTGGCCACAAACCGCACCTCATTTGGAGTTTCCTAGCTCCCTCTACCTATAAATATGTGGCTCTCCCCGAAATTTCGGATGAAACCCTAGTCTTCTTCCACCTCCTGCCGACGGACATGTCCATCCCGAGTCGGACGTGTTCGTGATACGTCCATTTTGCATCATGCTTTTATATCGATATTTATTGCATTATGGGCTGTTATTTCACATCATGTCACAATATTTATGGCTATTATCTCTTATTTTACAAGGTTTACATAAAGAGGGAGAATGCGGACAGCTGGAATTCTGGGGCTGGAAAAGGAGCAAATATTAGAGACCTATTCTGTGCAACTCCAAAAGTCCTGAAACTCCACGGAATATCTTAAAATAAATACAGAAAAATCTTCGCCAAAGATGAAGTCCAGGGGCCCCACACCCTGCTCATGAGGGTGGGGGGCACGCCCCCCTACCTCGTGGGCCCCCTGGTGAGTCTCCGACGTCCATCTTCTCCTATATGAAGTCTATCTATGAGAAAAAAATAGGAAGCAACCTTTTGGGACGAGACTCCGCCGCCACGAGGCGGAACCGAGGCGGAACCAATCTAGAGCTCCGGCAGAGCTGTTCTGCCGGGGAAACTTCCCTCCGGGAGGGGGAAATCATCACCATCGTCATCACCAACGCTCCTCTCATGGGGAGAGGGCAATCTCCATCAACATCTTCACCAACACCATCTCATCTCCAAACCCTAGTTCATCTCTTGTATCCAATTCTTGTCTCAAAGTCCGGGATTGGTGCTAGTAGGTTGCTAGTAGTGCTGATTACCCCTTGTAGTTGATGCTAGTTGGTTTAATTGGTGGAAGATTATATGTTCAGATCCTTTATGCATATTATTACCCCTCTGATTATGAACATGAATATGCTTTGTGAGTAATTACATTTGTTCCTGAGGACAAGGGAGAAGTCTTGCTATTAGTAGTCATGTGAATTTGGTATTCGTTTGATATTTTGATAAGATGTATGTTGTCTAGCCTCTAGTGGTGTTATGTGAACGTCTACTACATAACACTTCACCATTATTTGGGCCTAGAGGAAGGCACTGGGAAGTAATAAGTAGATGATGGGTTGCTAGAGTGATAGAAGCTTAAACCCTAGTTTATGCGTTGCTTCGTAAGGGGCTGATTTGGATCCATATGTTTCATGCTATGGTTAGGTTTACCTTAATACTTTTGTTGTAGTTGCGGATGCTTGCAATAGAGGTTAATCATAAGTGGGATGCTTGGTCAACTAAGAATAGCACCCAAGCACCGGTCCACCCACATATCAAATTATCAAAGTATCGAACGCGAATCATATGAACGTGATGAAAACTAGCTTGACGATATTCCCATGTGTCCTCGGGAGCGCTTTTCCTATTATAAGAGTTTGTTCGGGCTTGTCCTTTGCTACAAAAAGGATTGGGCCACCTTGCTGCACCTTATTTACTTTTGTTACTTGTTGCTCGTTACAATTTACCTTATTACAAAACTATCTGTTACCACTTATTTCAGTACTTGCAGAGAATACCTTGCTGAAAACCGCTTATCATTTCCTTCTGCTCCTTGTTGGGTTCGACACTCTTACTTATCGAAAGGACTACGATAGATCCCCTATACTTGTGGGTCATCAGTCCGCGCCGCCGCGCCGGTCCAATCCCACCTCGCCACGTCACCCCCGCCGGGTCTCTCTCTCCTCCCCGCCGCCGCGGCCCGCCAGGCCCAGGGCAGGCCCGCCCGGGCCCGAACCACTCCGCCGCCTCCGCCCGAGTGTGCCGCCCCACGCGCGCGCCAGATCCCGCCGCCATGCCGCCGTGCGCCTCCCGCCGGCGACCTACGCCGCCTGCCACCGGACCTGCGCGCGCCCGCGACTTCGCGTCCTCATCGCCGGACTTCGTCCGCCATGCGCCGCCGCCGCCTCTTCGTCCGCCCCGCCGCCGTCGCGAGCTTCGCCGGCTGCCGCCTCTTCGCCGCCGTAGCGAGCTTCGCCGGCCGCCGCCTTGCCCTCGTCCGCCGCCGCCTCGGGAGTTGCGCCACCGTCCACCGGAGTTCCCACATCGCTGGAGTCTGCGCCTCACCGGAGAAGAAGGTGGATCAGATCCACCAGGTGCCCGATCCAAACACTCCGTCCCGCGACCCGGATCCCTCCGTCCCGCTCCGTCTCATCCCCGTTGACTTTTTGCGAGGTGATATTTCGACTAAGTCCCCAGATCTGCATATTTTATGCCCTTGTTCATCGCATCATAACTCTGCATCCATAGCTTCGATTCGTGCGTGTAGCATATCAAAATGTTCGTCTCGACGAGTACATCATTTCATATCATTGCATAATTTTCATTTGAGCTCATCTTGATGCCCGAAATGCTGTTGGAAGAGGGCTAAGGAGAAGTGGTTTAAATATCATCCTCCCATAGAAGTAAAAGTAGCTGCACCTATTACAGTTGAAGAAAAGACTGTCACTTATAATGATCCTATTATTCCTACTTCTTATGTTGAGAAACCACCTTTCCCTCTTAGAGTAAAGGATCATGCTAAATCTTCAACTGTTGTTCGTAAAAGCCATATTAGAACTTATACACCTCCTGAGCAAGTTAAAGTAGAACCTAAAATTGCTATTGTTAAAGATCTCTTGTCTGATAATATTGATAGGCATGTTATTCAGTTCGAAGGTGAAACTGCTAGAATTGCTAAACCTCGTGATAAAGATAAACATAGACCTGTGGTAGGCGTGCCTGTTATTTCTGTTAAAATAGGAGATCATTGTTATCATGGCTTATGTGACATGGGTGCTAGTGCTAGTGTTATACCTCATGACTTATACAAAGAAATTAAGAATGAAATTGCACCTGCTGAGTTAGAAGATATTTATGTCACAATTAAACTTGCCAATAGAGATACTATTGCACCAATTGAAATTGTTAGAGATGTTGAAGTCTTGTGTGGGAAAACTAAATATCCTGCGGATTTTCTTGTTCTTACTTCCCCACAAGATAGCTTTTGCCCTATTATATTTGGTAGACCCTTCTTGAACACTGTTAATGCTAAGATAGATTGTGAAAAGAATGTTGTTACTGTTGGCTTGGATGATATGGTTCATGAGTTTAATTTCTCTAAATTTAGTAAACAACATCATGAGGAAGAATTACCCAGTAAGGATGAAATTATTGGTCTTGCTTCTATTGCTGTACCTCCTAGTGATCCTTTAGAACACTATTTGCTAGACCATGAAAATGATATGTTCATGAATGAAAGAAGGGAAATAGATGAAGTATTCTTTAAACAGGAACCTATTCTGCAACACAACTTGCCTGTTGAAATTTTAGGAGATCCTCCTCCACCCAAGGGTGATCCCGTGTTTGAGCTTAAACCGTTGCCTGATAATCTTAAATATGCTTATCTTGATGAAAAGAAGATATATCCTGTTATTATTAGTGTGAACCTTTCAGAGCATGAAGAAGAAAGATTATTGAAAACTCTGAAGAAGCATCGTGCTGCTATTGGATATACTCTTGATGATCTTAAGGGCATTAGTCCCACTCTATGTCAACATAATATAAATTTGGAAGCAGATGCCAAACCAGTTCGTGATCCTCAACGACGTCTGAATCCTAAAATGAAAGAAGTGGTAAGAAAATAAATACTCAAGCTTCTGGAGGCAGGTATAATTTATCCCGTTGCTCATAGTGAGTGGGTAAGTCCTGTCCATTGTGTCCCTAAGAAGGGAGGTATTACTATTGTTCCTAATGATAAGGATGAATTGATTCCACAAAGAATTATCACAGGTTATAGGATGGTAATTAATTTCCACAAATTAAATAAAGCTACTAAGAAAGATCATTACCCCTTACCTTTTATTGATAAAATGCTTGAAAGATTATGCAAACACACACATTATTGCTTTCTAGATGGTTATTCTGGTTTCTCTCAAATACCCGTGTCGGCTAAAGATCAATCAAAGACTACTTTTACTTGCCCTTTTGGTACTTTTGCTTATAGACGTATGCCTTTTGGTTTATGTAATGCACCTACTACCTTTCAAAGATGCATGATGGCTATATTCTATGACTTTTGTGAAAAGATTTGTGAGGTTTTCATGGACGACTTTTTGTTCTATGGTTCCTCTTTTGACAATTGTTTGAGCAATCTTGATCGAGTCTTGCAGAGATGTGAAGAAACTAATCTTGTCTTGAATTGGGAAAAGTGCCACTTTATGGTTAATGAAGGTATTGTCTTGGGGCACAAAGTTTCTGAAAGAGGTATTGAAGTTGATAAAGCCAAGGTTGATGCTATTGAAAAGATGCCATGTCCCAAGGACATCAAAGGTATAAGAAGTTTCCTTGGTCACACCGGATTTTATAGGAGGTTCATTAAGGACTTCTCAAAAATTTCTCGACCTCTGACTAATTTATTGCAAAAAGATATACCATTTGTATTTGATGATGATTGTGTAGAAGAATTTGAAATACTTAAGACAGCATTAGTCTCTGCACCTATTGTTCAGCCACCTGATTGGAATTTACCCTTTGAAATTATGTGCGATGCTAGTGATTATGCTGTAGGTGTTGTTCTAGGGCAAAGAGTTGATAAGAAATTAAATGTTATTCATTATGCTAGTAAGACTCTAGACAATGCTCAAAGAAATTATGCTACTACTGAAAAAGAACTTTTAGCAGTTGTATTTGCTTGTGATAAGTTCAGACCTTATATTGTTGATTCTAAAGTAACTATTCACACTGATCATGCTGCTATTAAATACCTTATGGAAAAGAAAGATGCTAAACCTAGACTTATTAGATGGGTTCTCTTGCTATAAGAATTTGATTTGCATATTGTTGATAGAAAAGGAGCCGAGAACCCCGTAGCAGACAACTTGTCTCAGTTAGAGAATGTTCTTGATGACCCACTACCTATTAATGATAGCTTTCCTGATGAACAATTGAATGTTATAAGTACTTCTCGTAGTACTCCTTGGTATGCTGATTATGCTAATTATATTGTTGCTAAGTTTATACCACCTAGCTTCACATACCAACAAAATAAAAAGTTCTTCTATGATTTGAGACATTACTTTTGGGATGACCCACATCTTTATAAAGGAGTAGATGGTGTTATTAGACGTTGTGTACCTGAGCATGAACAGGAACAAATCCTACGCAAGTGTCACTCCGAAGCTTATGGAGGACACCACGCTGGAGACAGAACTGCACATAAGGTATTGCAATCCGGTTTTTATTGGCCTACTCTTTTCAAGGATGCCCGTAAGTTTGTCTTGTCTTGTGATGAATGTCAAAGAATTGGTAATATTAGTAGACGTTAATAAATGCCTATGAATTATTCTCTTGTTATTGAACCATTTGATGTCTGGGGCTTTGATTATATGGGACCTTTTCCTGCCTCTAATGGATATACACATATTTTAGTTGCTGTTGATTACGTTACTAAGTGGGTAGAAGCTATTCCAACTAGTAGTGCTGATCATAACACTTCTATCAAAATGCTTAAGGAAGTTATTTTTCCGAGGTTTGGAGTCCCTAGATATTTAATGACTGATGGTGGTTCACACTTTATTCATCGTGCTTTCCGTAAAATGCTTGCTAAATATGATGTTAATCATAGAATTGCATCTCCTTATCATCCACAGTCTAGTGGTCAAGTAGAACTGAGCAATAGAGAGCTCAAATTAATTTTGCAAAAGACTGTTAATAGGTCTAGAAAGAATTGGTCCAAGAAACTTGATGATGCATTATGGGCATATAGAACTGCATACAAAAATCCTATGGGTATGTCTCCATATAAAATGGTATATGGAAAAGCATGTCACTTACCTCTCGAACTAGAACATAAGGCATATTGGGCTATTAAAGAGCTCAACTATGATTTCAAACTTGCCGGTGAGAAGAGGTTATTTGATATTAGCTCACTTGATGAATGGAGAACCCAAGCATATGAAAATGCCAAGTTATTTAAAGAAAAAGTTAAAAGATGGCATGACAAAAGGATACAAAAGCGTGAGTTTAATGTAGGTGACTATGTATTGCTATACAACTCTCGTTTAAGATATTTTGCAGGAAAACTTCTCTCTAAATGGGAAGGCCCCTATGTGATCGAGGAGGTCTATCGTTCCGGTGCAATAAAAATTGACAACTTCGAAGGCACAAATCCGAAGGTGGTAAACGGTCAAAGAATCAAACATTATATCTCAGGTAATCCCATAAATGTTGAAATCAATATTATTGAAACCATAACCCCGGAGAAATACATAAGGGACACTTTTCGGAACGTTTCAGACTCCGAAATGGAATAGGTATGTGGTACGGTAAGTAAACCGACTCCAAAACAATTTCTAAGGCAATATTTCTCCGTTTTGGAATATTTAGAAAAATAAAAAAATAAGTAGCAGTTCGGGAAGGACATGAGGGCCCCACAAGGGTGGTGGGTGCGCCCTACCCCTCTGGGCGCGCCCCCCTACCTCATGAGCACCTCGCGTGCCTTCCGGACTCCGTTTTCTCGTACGATACATATTTTGGTCGGTAAAAATTCATTATATATTGAAAGAATTCTTTATTTAACACTGTCTTAAAATTTATTGCCCTATTTAACCCGAAAAACTTTTCCTTCCTTATTTAACACTGAGTCTAAATTTTATGCCCTTTATAACACTTTCGTCCATTTTAAGCCATAACGGTGTTAAATGACACATGAAAAGACCTATTTGCCCTTCATGCGATATTTGACCAAAATTTTATATGTATGTGTGTATGCGGCTGACTCGTTTTGCGTTGGCCTTGGTCCCAACCTCGACCTCGACACTGATGGCGTTATAGCCGAGTGTTTTCCAGCGTACAGGCACACGAGGGTAGCTCAAATACTTTCCGAGGGTTCCATCGAGACGTAGACGACACGTACACACCAAGAAACAAGTAGGCAGGCAAGTGGATCGATTCTAGTTGGACGCATACTGCTAATACGTAATAGATGAAGTTAGTTAGCAACCGATCTCTCGCTTGATCATTTCTACATTCGCTGGCTAGCTAATCAAGCTAGCGATACCCGTAAAAAGCAAGTTAGGGATACTATCTCGGCTACAACACGAACACACATGATGCGATTGATGGCCACGGGACCATGTCGGTCCTTTTTATATTCCTTTTTCAATCTCAACTCATAGCTGTTACAAAAGGACTGGGCATATGCACATATATACTAGGCTACACCTAGCAATAGTTGTGTACGGCGTGTACAAGCACTGGCTTTTCACAAAAGATTACAAGCACTGACTACGATTTTAACATACTGACTTTGTTGTATACTATCGATCCAGTATGTAGTGTACCATGTACTATTGATGTACAGCGGCTACCCTGCTGACCTGAAGCTAAACTACCACGTAAAATTTTGGTCACCTATCATATGAGGGGCAAATATGTCTTTTCAGATGTCATTTAACATCATTAAGGCTTAAAATGGACCAAAGTGTCATAAAGGGCATAAAATTTAGAGACCGTGTTAGATAGGGAAGAAAAAGTTATTAAGTGTCAAATAGGGAAACAAAATTTAAAACAGTGTTATATAAGGAATTTTCTCTTATATATTCTCCCGAAGGCTTTGACTCCCGTATCACACAAATCTCCTCTATTCTTGTTTCGAGCTGTTTTCTGTCAGGGTTTTCAAGGCCAGGCATCATGTCGTCCCCCTCCTCCAACAATGGTGACAACGATGCTTGGCTAATGAGGATAGATCTGAAGGGGGAAGAACCCATGAAGGTCAACAAGGATGAAAGGATCAAGAAGGCCACGGAGGATCAAGCTCCGGCAGCAAAAGACATCCTTCAACTTGATCATAACCTTCTTACCCAACTGAGATCGAAGCTTTCAAGATGATTGAGTTAGATCATATACAGAATAAGTATCTCACACAAGA
Organism: Triticum aestivum; assembly: GCF_018294505.1. Lineage (NCBI taxonomy): Eukaryota > Viridiplantae > Streptophyta > Magnoliopsida > Poales > Poaceae > Triticum > Triticum aestivum. The sequence continues at coordinate 539,385,658 of NC_057812.1, read as the reverse complement.
AAATATTTTGTTGAAGGAGCATATTGTCGCACTCAAGGGCATTATCCGCAAGCTGGAGGACCTCTTACGCTCGATGTGCGATTATCCATCACCACCACCTTCTTCACCGACAAAGAAGGAGACACAATCACATGGGTATGGGCACTCCCCTTGGCAACTGCCAAGCTTGGGGGAGGTGCCCCGGTATCGTATCACAATCACATCTCCTATCTTTACCGTTTTTCTTAGTTCGATCCTATTAGTAGTATCTTGATCTAGTAGAATAAAGTTTATGGCATGATCTAGTTTTGAGTTTTGCTTTATGATCTCTCTTTGTAATCGAGTATGTGAGCTATATATAACAAAGATTAGTGTTGAGTTAAGGGCCTGATTATTTTGCCATGATCTTGGGTGAATAAAAGAAAAGAGAAAAAGAATAAAAAGAAACAACAAGTTCATATTGATCTTATTGAGAGTAATGACTTCACATAGAAAGAGTATGATGATTAAAAGTTGTTGGGAGTTGGTAGACATAGCTTTGGTCATTGTTGCAATTAATAGGAAGTAATAAGGAAAGAGAGGTTTCATATATAGATATATTATCATTGACATCTTTTATGATTGGAAGCACTCATTAAAATATGACATGCTAAAGAGTTGATGTTGGACAAGGAAGACAAAGTAATGAGTTATGTCTTTCTTATATCTGAGATAAAGTATGTTGTCATGGATCCTCTAACTTGTTGAGCTTGCCTTTCCCCCTCATGCTAGCCAAATTCTTAGCACTAAGTAGAGATACTACTTGTGCTTCCAAATACCCTTAAACCAGTTTTGCCATGAGAGTCCACCATATCTACCTATGGATTGAGTAAGATCCTTCAAGTAAGTTGTCATCGGTGCAAAGCAATAAAAAATGCTCTAAATATGTATGATTGATTGGTGTGGGAGAAATAAGCTTTATACGATCTTGTGATGTGGAAGTAATAAAATCGACGGACTGCATAATAAATGTTCACATCACAAGGGGCAATATAAAGTGATGTTCTTTCGCATGGAGATTTTGTGCATCCAACCATAAAAGCACATGGCAACCTCTGCTTCCCTCTGCGAAGGGCCTATCCTTTATTATTATCTTCCACCTTATGCAAGAGTCACGGTGATCTTCACCTTTCCTTTTTCACTTTATCCTTTGGCAAGCTTAGCATGTTGGAGAGAACATGATGTATATATCTAATTGGATGTAGGGGAGCATGAACCATTATTGTTGACACTACCCTTGAGGTAAAAGGTTGTGGGGCAAAACTATAAGCCCCTATCTTTCTCTGTGTCCGATTAAAACTCCATAAACACAAGTATTGCGTGAGTGTTAGCAATTATGAAGGACTAGATGATAGTTGAGTATGTGGACTTGCTTTTAAGCTCTGACATAGACTCTTTCTGATGTTATGATAAATTGCAATTGTTTCGATGACTGAGATTATAGTTTGTTGGAGGCCAATAAGGTTTATGATTCATACTTTTCCATTGTGAATATATCATCGCTTGAACATAAGTAATCATATGACAAAATCTATATATGTTGCTGTTATGAGAATAATCATGATGCCTTCATGTCCGTATTTTATTTTTATCGACGCCTCTACCTCTAAACATGGGGATATATTTATTGTTATCGGCTTTTCGCTTGAGGACAAGCGAGGTCTAAGCTTGGGGGAGTTGATACGTCCATTTTGCATCATGCTTTTATATCGATATTTATTGCATTATGGGCTGTTATTTCATGTTATGTCACAATATTTATGGCTATTCTCTCTTATTTTACAAGGTTTACATAAAGAGGGAGAATGCCGGCAGCTGGAATTCTGGGGCTGGAAAAGGAGCAAATATTAGAAACCTATTATGTGCAACTCCAAAAGTCCTGAAACTCCACGGAATATCTTAAAATAAATAAAGAAAAATCCTCGCCAAAGATGAAGTCCAGGGGGCTCACACCCTGCTCACGAGGGTGGGGGGCACGCCCACCTACCTCGTGGGCCCCCTGGTGGGTCTCCGACGTCCATCTTATCCTATATGAAGTCTTTCGATGAGAAAAAAATAGAAAGCAACCTTTCGGGACGAGACTCCGCCGCCACGAGGCGGAGCCGAGGCGGAACCAATCTAGAGCTCCGGCAGAGCTGTTCTGCCGGGGAAACTTCCCTCCGGGAGGGGGAAATCATCACCATCGTCATCACCAACGCTCCTCTCATCGGGAGAGGACAATCTCCATCAACATCTTCACCAGCACCATCTCATCTCCAAACCCTAGTTCATCTCTTGTATCCAATTCTTGTCTCAAAGTCCGGGATTGGTGCTAGTAGGTTGCTAGTAGTGTTGATTACCCCTTGTAGTTGATGCTAGTTGGTTTAATTGGTGGAAGATTATATGTTCAGATCCTTTATGCATATTATTACCCCTCTGATTATGAACATTAATATGCTTTGTGAGTAATTACGTTTGTTCCTGAGGACAAGGGAGAAGTCTTGCTATTAGTAGTCATGTGAATTTGGTATTCGTTTGATATTTTGATAAGATGTATGTTGTCTAGCCTCTAGTGGTGTTATGTGAACGTCGACTGCATAACACTTCACCATTATTTGGGCCTAGAGGAAGGCATTGGGAAGTAATAAGTAGATGATGGGTTGCTAGAGTGAAAGAACCTTAAACCCTAGTTTATGCGTTGCTTCGTAAGGGGCTGATTTGGATCCATATGTTTCATGCTATGGTTAGGTTTACCTTAATACTTTTGTTGTAGTTGCGATGCTTGCGATAGAGGTTAATCATAAGTGGGATGCTTGTTCAAGTAAGAACAACACCCAAGCACTGGTCCACCCACATATCAAATTATCAAAGTATCGAACGCGAATCATATGAACGTGATGAAAACTAGCTTGACGATATTCCCATGTGTCCTCGGGAGCGCTTTTCCTATTATAAGAGTTTGTTCCGGCTTTTCCTTTGCTACAAAAAGGATTGGGCCACCTTGCTGCACCTTATTTACTTTTGTTACTTGTTGCTCGTTACAATTTACCTTATTACAAAACTATCTGTTACCACTTATTTCAGTACTTGCAGAGAATACCTTGCCGAAAACAGCTTATCATTTCCTTATGCTCCTCGTTGGGTTCGACACTCTTACTTATTGAAAGGACTACGATAGATCCCCTATACTTGTGGGTCATCAGTCCGCGCCGCCGCGCCGGTCCAATCCCACATCGCCACGTCACCGCCGCCGGGTCTCTCTCTCCTCCCGCCGCCGCGGCCCAGGGCAGGCCCGCCCGGTCCCGAACCACTCCGCCGCCTCCGCCCGAGTGCGCTGCCCCGCGCGTGCGCCGGATCCTGTCGCCACGCCGCCGTGCGCCTCCCGCCGGCGACCACCACCGCCTGCCACCAGACCCACGCGCGCCCGCGACTCCACCGGCTCGTCGCCGGACTTCGTCCGCCGTGCGCCGCCGCCGCCTCTTCGTCCGCCCCGCCGCCGCGAGCTTTGCCGGTCGCCGCCTCTTCGCCGCCGCAACGAGCTTCGCTGGCCGCCGCCTTGCCCTCGTCCGCCGCTGCCTCGGGAGTTGTGCCACCATCCGCCGGAGTTCCCGCCTCGCCGGAGTCCGCGCCTCGCCGGAGAAGAAGGTGGATCAGATCCACCAGGTGCCCGATCCAAACACTCCGTCCCGCGACCCGGATCTCTCCGTCTCGCTCCGTCTCATCCTGCGTTGACTTTTCGCGAGGTGATATTTCGACCAAGTCCCCAGATCTGCATATTTTATGCCCTTGTTCATCGCATCATAACTCTGCATCCATAGCTCCGATTCGTGCGTGTAGCATATCAAAATGTTCGCCTCGATGAGTACATCATTTCATCTCACTGCATAATTTTCATTTGAGCTCATCTTGATGCCCGAAATGCTGTTGGAAGAGGGCTATATGATGAATTTGTCAGATCTGTTTCAGCAATTGACCTTTTGTCATTTTTGCCATGATTAATGTGTGCATGCTATGATGCTGAGCTCTACATGTGTTTTGTTATATGCCATGCCATCTTTACAGGGGTGTATGCCATGTATTTTTGTGATCTTTCTGGTAACTAGCACAAGCATGTAAAGTAGCTTACTCGGTGATGCTGATTTCAGGGACTTAGAATTTCACTAAGTCCTTGTCCTGTTTTTGTCTTTATGCCATATGTTCATGTTGTTTCCTAGTGATCCGTGCCTCTTTTGAGGATGATCAGTAAGGATGTTTTGTTAATATTGTGGTGCTCTATCCATCTATGTCTTTGTTTGCATTTATGGAGCACCCTAGCTTGAGTCAATCGAGCTCTTCTTTTGCTATAAAAATGTTCCTGGCAGATTGTTAACTTGTTTAGGGATTTTGCCGAGGATGTTGCTATTGATCCGTGCATGCTAGTATGTTGTTCTTGCCATGTCTAGCTTCTATGCCATGTCTTCTTCATGGGTGTATGCTTAGGTTGTCATGGCATGCTCTGTAGTGAGTGCATCGAGCTCGAAACATGCCTACTCGTTAACTATTTTGCATGCTCCAGTTTTTCACTAAGTCTGAATCTGTTTATGTTTTTGCTATGTTCACATGCTTGCAATTATATTTTCTGATCCCTTTTGGCTCAAGGTCACTAAGGGACTTTTGTTATGTGCTTAGGGTAGCTTCATGCCATGCCTTTCTTTGCCATGATATGTTCCTGTAACATGTAGTTATCATGCTCTAAAGTATGCTTCCTGATGTTAAATTCCAGACTTTGTTAATTTCACTAAGTCTGAAACCTGTTATCATTTGCACTTTTGCCATGCTTGTTTGAACCTGTTATTGGATGAATTAGCCGTAGCTCAGTGTTCATCTTTTGTCAAGCTTCATGAGTGGATCCCTGCCATCTATTTTGTTTTCATGTTTGAGAGCTGTAGCATATTTATCTTGATGCATTTAGATGGCTACTTGCTAATTATCACAGACCGGTGCAATATTTATTTCGTTTGCCGTTTCCAAACCGTGCATCCGATTCCGGTGATCTTTATATCGATTTCGACCAAAATCAACTCCTCTTTCCAGTGGCACTCTTGGTTTTCTAAGTTGAGGCCAGGTTAAATCATTCCTTTCCAAATCATGCATATGCATCACATACCGCATCCCGCATATCATGCCATGTTCATGTGTTGGTTGTTTACTATGTTGTGTGCTTCTTTCCGGTGTTGCTTCTTCGGGTTGGTTCCGATTATGTCGCGTTTGTGAGGACCCGTTCGTCTATGTCCATTTGTCTTCTTCATGGACTCGTTCTTCTTACTTGCGGGATTTCAGACAAGATGACCATACCCTCGAAATCACTTCTATCTTTGCTTGCTAGCTGCTCGCTCTTTTGCTATGCCTATCCTATGATACCTACCACTTGCTTATCATGCCTCCCATATTGTTGAACCAAGCCTCTAACCCACCTTGTCCTAGCAAACCGTTGTTTGGCTATGTTACCGCTTTGCTCAGCCCCTCTTGTAGTGTTGTTAGTTGCAGGTGAAGATTGGAGTTTGTTCCATGTTGGATCATGGATATTTTGTTGGGATATCACAATATCTCTTATTTAATTAATGCATCTATATACTTGGTAAAGGGTGGAAGGCTCGGCCTTATGCCTGGTGTTTTGTTCCACTCTTGCCGCCCTAGTTTCCGTCATATCGGTGTTCTGTTCCCGGATTTTGCGTTCCTTACACGGTTGGGTTATAATGGGAACCCCTTGACAGTTTGCCTTGAATAAAACTCCTCCAGCAATGCCCAACATTGGTTTTACCATTTGCCACCTAGCCTTTTCTTTCCCTTGGGTTCCGCAGACTCAAGGGTCATCTTTATTTAAACCCCCCTGGGCCAGTGCTCCTCTGAGTGTTGGTCCGAACTGGGCAGCCTGCGGGGCCACCTCGGGGAAACTCGAGGGTTGGTTTTACTCGTAGCTTGACCTATCTGAGTGTGCCTTGAGAACGAGATATGTGCAGCTCCTATCGGGATTTGTCGGCACATTCGGGCGGTGTTGCTGGACTTGTTTTACCATTGTCGAGGATGGATTGTAACCGGGATGCCGAGTCTGACAGATTGTCTTGGGAGAAGGAATATCCTTCGTTGACCGTGAGTGCTTGTGATGGGCTAAGTTGGGACTCCCCTGCAGGGATTTGAACTTTCGAAAGCCGTGCCCGCGGTTATGGACAGATGGGAATTTGTTAATGTCAGGTTGTAGAAAACCTGAAGTTTATCTTAATTAAAACGCATCAACCGCGTGTGTAGCCGTGATGGTCTCTTCTCGGCGGAGTCCGGGAAGTGAACACGGTGTTGGAGTTATGATTGACGTAGGTTGTTCTAGGATCACTTCTTGATCATAGTTGTTCGATCGTGCTTTTGCCTTCTCTTCTCGCTCTCATTTGCGTATGTTAGCCACCATATATGCTAGCCGCTTGCTGCAGCTCCACCTCATACCTTTTACCTTACCTATAAGCTTAAATAGTCTTGATCGCGAGGGTGTGAGATTGCTGAGACTCCGTGACTCATAGATACTTCCAAAACCAGCTTGCAGGTGCCGATGATATCGTGCAGATGATGCAACCAAGCTCAAGGAGGAGCTCGATGAAGATCTTGTCCTTTGTGTTGTTTCGTTCTAGTTGATTAGTAGTGGATCCCAGTTGGGGTCGATCGGGGATCTGTGTAGCATTTGGGGGTAGTCTTCTTTTATTTTGGTTCCATAGTCGTACCTTGATTGTATCTGGATGATGTAATGCTTTATTCATGTATTGTGTGAAGTGGCGATTGTAAGACAACTATGTATCTCTTTCCATTATGTATTACATGGGTTATGTGAAGATTACCTCACTTGTGACATTGCTTTCAATGCGGTTATGCCTCTAAGTCATGCTTCGACACGTGTGAGATATAGCCGCATCGAGGGCGTTACAAGTTGGTATCAGAGCCTTCCCCGACCTTAGGAGCCCCCTGCTTGATCGAATCGCTGGCGTTGTTGAGTCTAGAAAAATATTTTGAGTCATTTAGGATTATATATATTGGATAGTTAGGAATTCTTTTTACTCCTTAGTCCCTTCGTCGCTCTGGTGAGGCATCCTGACGTAGAGTTTTGACTCTTCTCTTCTCAAATTTTCACTAATTTTTTTAGGATCGCACGGGTATCTTGGAATCGTTCCGATGGTTTTGTGACGAGAACACTGTTATTGGTGCATCCTGTCATTTAGGGGTTGTGGCAGTGTCCTGGGGAGTTGAGCTCCGAGGTGTTGTCGTCACAATTTTATCGTTGCAGTTCTAGAATACCTGAGTTTAGTTTCGCCGACATCGAAAATCTATTTTATGCAGTTGTTGGTGAGATAACCTCGACGCCAGCCAGTACTGGGGCGGGAGTTCGGGAGTATTGCCACAACTCATATAACGGATGCTTTTCGAAGGTTGAGGTAAACGATTTCCGAAGGTTTCTTGGTTATGTGTTGAAGGATGGATACAACTGGATGTAGGATTTGTTAGTTTTGGGTGAGATATTATACTTCCCCTGTATCCCCAACACCAGATTGCATAACCGGAAAGTTTTGAGAGTTTATAAGTGGGAATTCAAGTAGATCTTAGGTTATCTTTCCGACAGATGTATGATATGAAATTGGGGTTCGACGTTTAGTGGTACGCCTATCCACGGTTGGTTTTACAGTGGTCTCGTTGTGTCTTAAAGAGTCCTTGGCTATGCTGACTCGGGGACGCTTCGTATGTCATGTGCACTGCCTTGTACATGATGGTGCTGTACGATCGAGCCCGTGTAGGCCCCACCACGAAAAACTTCGGACGAAATCTCTATCATATGTTTGTTCCGGCTTTTTCTGCAAGCCAATCCTGTGTTTTGTCTTGAGGTGTGGTATTCGAGTTGCTTCAATGTCAAGTGTTGATTCCATACCTTTCCTAAGCGGTGTTATCATGTTCCTATATGAATACTAATTCTTCTTGATCATTGAGTTTGTCATTTCAATTTCTTCTCAACTGGCGGGTTTCTCTTCAAGTGGATCCGATCATCTCAACATCCTCAAGATCAATTCTCAGTTCTTCTCAACGGTGTTTGTTTCATTCGTCCCGATTGGCCTTTGTTTTACCCGCCCTCCCACCCTTCTTATTTGAGGACTAAGATCTATTAATCAAGTATCAATCTTATTGATGCGAGGCCTCTTCATTCCTTTTCCGTCAATGTTCCTATCCGGCTATTCTCATGAAGATTCTAATGGAGCTTCAAGCTCATCATTCTCGGTTTTCTTTCTTCTCCGGTGGATTCAATTCAAGCTTTTGGTGTTGATCATACCCTTTTTCCTTGTTTCAAGTACCTTCTCTTACCGGTGCTCCTCTTATTCATTCTTTTCTTGCTATTCAATTGTTCCGGAGTGCTAAAGATATCTCAGAAGGCTCGTATTCTCATTCAAGATCCGTTCAACCTATTTTCGAGGGTGTTATCTCATTCAAACCATTTAATCAACCGATGAATTCTCCTTTTCAAGTAATCGTTCAACGGTGTTTCTTTTGAGTGGGCCCTAACCCACATGTCTTTTCCCCAGGATCTTACCTGACTCTTCTAATCTTTCCGGAGTGATTCTCAAATCCTCTTCAACGTTTGACGTAAGAATGAATTTTTCATCAGTCAAATGCCTTTCTCCAAGATCTGTCAAATTCTTTTCATCGTTGGCTCAACCTCTTCGCTTTTGATTCTTCCGGAGTGTCTCAACGATTCTTGGTGGATCTTCTCATCGTCATTATCAACATTTGAAGACCGAAGAAGATTTTTCTCTCAATCTTGCTCCTTTCTCTTCAAGATTCATGGTTTTAGCTTGTTGCCATCCTCTCATAATTGTTTTCGATTGTGAGAATTCTTCTCAACCATCCGGAGCAATTCAGGAGTATTTTTTTCAGTTTGATTATCTGAAGTCCATCAATTCAGGTTTATTCATTCTCAGCTGTCAGTTATCATTCTCCAATCTTACCGGTGCATCGTTCAAGTTTTTCTCTAATCAACTCGCGATCTCTTCATTCTCATGGATCTAAATTCACTCAAGTATCTTCGTCTCATCTTCTAATTTTTTCTGGCGAATTGTGCTTTGCTACTTCCATTTCAAGTTCTTATGGTGGTTTGGTTCAAGATTCTTCTTCCTTCGTGTTCTTATCAATCCATTCATTGTTCCCAAACCTACCGGTGATTCGTTGGAGACCTTCCCAAGTTGACGCTGTACCTATCTTAATCTTGTCTATGAGAATAAGTAATATGTCAAATCCGTTGATTGTCATCAATTTAATTGATGAAGGATAAGCATAATGTAATTCTTATTCTTTTTTCATCGAGTGAATTCAATTACTTATTCCGGAGGTTCATCAAGTTCTCGGTTTCAATTGATTCATCTTTCTTTTCCGGAGTTCCTAGCTTTTCCGCATTATCTCGTCGCAAAGCTCCTTCTAAATCTTTACAAGGTTTCACCTTGAGTTTTCAACTTCTCTTTCTTTTTGTTATCCTTTTGTTTACCGAGTTCTTCGAGAGTTTCTTCATGATGGCTCATCAAAGATTTAATTCCTTCTCGAAAGGGTTCATCAACATTCTTTTCAAAGGAGCTCAATCATTCTTCATTTTGCTATCTGGAGTGCAATTCTTTCTTCCTTATCATTGGAGGTAGTATTATATCATTCTTGATAATTTGAGTTCATGTTTCATGATTCACATGTTGTCAAGAATGAGGTATTTAAACCCATCACTTTCTTCATTGGAGTTATCTTGGGTTATAGTTCACCTAAAGCTTTCCCTAAGGACTGTTGCTATTTATGGTGCTTATAAATGACCCAAGTTCTTCATTTATCCTCCCGGTGGAATAAGTTTCCCGTCTCCTTGTTGATATCAATCCAGTCCATTGTTTTCGTTTGTGGCAGAATTTCACCTCATAATTTTGAGATGTCTTCCATAAGCCCACAACAAGCTTACTCTTTTTCGTTGTTGATTTCCCAATAACTCCGTTCGACACTTCTCCTAAGTTTGCCTTTTCAAGCTCTTTTCTGACAGAAGTTGGCATTTTCTTCTCCATTCTCCTATTTCAATTATCTATCTTCTATTCTTTTGTTCTGGAGGCATTGTGATGTTGCTCTCTTCAACCCATCTTCTTGTTTTGTCAGGATCGTGTTCTTTTCTTGGTTTATCCATTTAACCGGAGTGTTGTGTCCCTCTGCTCAAGTTCTTGTCATCTTATCAAGCCATGTATCACTTTTCAATTGGAGTGATGCCCGAATTTGTTCTTCCTTGTTCCCCTTCTCTAACGGAGTGCTTTCATCTTTGTTCTTCTTCGTCGCATTCTTTCTTTCAATTTGTTTAACCTCTCAAGGTTCATTGGTTTCACTCGTTTGTTAAAGAAGCAACTTATTTTTACCTCTTCTCCTTTCTCTTCCGTTTTCCTTCCGTTGCCATTCTAGATCTCGGGACGAGATCCTCTCGTAGTGGTGGAGTGTTGTAATGCCCCGAGACCGATGTGCCAGGTGTCCTCCAGTTATTCGCTATTGTTGCCTTGTCATTGCTTGCGTGTCATGCATGTCATATCATGTCATCATGTGCATTTCATTCGCATGCATGTTTGTCTCATGCATCCGAGCATTTTCCCCGTTGTCCGTTTTGCAATCCGGCGCTCCTATGTCACTCGGTGCCCCTTTCTACCTCTTTTCGTGTGCGGGTGTTAAACGTTTTCGGATTGGACCGAGACTTGTCATGCGGCCTTGGTTTACTACCGGTAGACCGCCTCTCAAGTTTCGTGCCATTTGGACTTCGTTTGATACTCCAACGGTTAACCGAGGAGCCGTAAAGGCCTCGTGTGTGTTGCAGCCCAACACCCTTCCAAACTGGCCCAAAACCCACCTAAACCTCCTCCATCATCTCGGTCGTTTGATCATGATCGCGTGGCCGCAAGCCGCACCTCATTTGGAGTTTCCTAGCTCCCTCTACCTATAAATATGTGGCTCTCCCCGAAATTTCGGATGAAACCCTAGTCTTCTTCCACCTCTTGCCGCCGGACATGTCCATCTCGAGTCGGACGTGTCCGCGCCACCGCACCGGTCCAATCCCACCTCGCCACGTCACCACCGCCGGGTCTCTCTGTCCTCCCCCCGCCGCGGCCCGCCGGGCCCAGGGTAGGCCCGCCCGGGCCCGAACCACTCCGCCGCCTCCGCCCGAGTGCGCCGCCCCGCGCGCACGCTGGCTCCCACCGCCAGGCCGCCGTGCGCCTCCCGCCGGCGACCTCCGCCACCTGCCACCAGACCCGCGCACGGCCACGACTCCGCCGCCGCCGCCTCTTCATCCGCCCCGCCGCCGCCGCCTCTTCGCCTCTCCGCCGCCGCCGCAAGCTTCGCCGACCGCCGCCTTGCCCTCATCCGCCGCCTCGGGAGTTGCGCCATCGTCCGCCGGAGTCCGTGCCTCACCGGAGAAGAAGGTGGATCAGATCCACCAGGTGCCCGATCCAAACACTCCGTCCCGCGACCCGGATCCCCCCGTCCCGCTCCGTCTCATCCCGTGTTGACTTTTCGCGAGGTGATATTTCGACTAAGTCCCCAAATCTGCATATTTTATGCCCTTGTTCATCGCATCATAACTCTGCATCCATAGCTCCGATTCGTGCATGTAGCATATCAAAATGTTCGTCTCGACGAGTACATCATTTCATCTCATTGCATCATTTTTATTTCGGCTCATCTTGATGCCCGAAATACTGTTGAAAGAGGGCTATGTGATGAATTTGTCAGATCTGTTTCAACAAATGACCTTTTGTCATTTTTGCCATGATTAATGTGTGCATGCTATGATCCTGAGCTCTACATGTGTTTTGTTATATGCCATGCCATCTTTACAGGGGTGTATGCCATATATTTTTGTGATCTTTGTGGTGACTAGCACAAGCATGCAAAGTAGCTTACTCGGTGATGCTGATTTCAGGGACTTAGAATTTCACTAAGTCCTTGTCCTGTTTTTGTCTTTATGACATATGTTCATGTTGTTTCCTAGTGATCCGTGCCTCTTTTGAGGATGATCATTAAGGATGTTTTGTTAATATTGTGGTGCTCTATCCATCCATGTATTTGTTTGCATTTATGGAGCACCCTAGCTTGAGTCAATCGAGCTCTTCTTTTGCTATAAAAATGTTCCTAGCAGACTGTTAACTTGTTTAGCGATTTTGCCGATGATGTTGCTATTGATCCGTGCATGCTAGGATGTTGTTCTTGCCATGTCTAACTTCTATGACATGTTTTCTTGATGGGTGTATGCTTAGTTTGTCATGGCATGCTCTGTAGTGAGTGCATCAAGCTCGTAAACATGCCTACTCGTTAACTGTTTTGCATGCTCCAGTTTTTCACTAAGTCTGAATCTGTTTATGTTTTTGCTATGTTCACATGCTTGCAATTGTATTTTCTGATCCCTTTTGTCTCAAGGTCACTAAGGGACTTTTGTTATGTGCTTAGAGTAGCTTCATTCCATGCCTTTCTTTGCCATGATATATTCCTGTAGCATGTAGTTATCATGCTCTAAAGTATGCTTCCTGATATTAAATTCCAGACTTGTGTTAATTTCACTAAGTCTGAATTTATCATTTGCACTTTTGCCATGCTTGTTTGAACCTGTTATTGGATGAATTAGCCGTATCTCAGTGTTCATATTTTGTCAAGCTTCATGAGTGGATCCCTGCCATGTATTTTGTTGTCATGTTTGAGTGCTGTAGCATATTTATCTTGATGCATTTAGATGGCTACTTGCTAATTATCGCAGACCGGTGCCATATTTGTTTCGCTTGCCATTTCCAAACCGTGCATCCGATTCCGGTGATCTTTATATCGATTTCGACCGAAATCAACTCCTCTTTCCAGTGGCACTCTTGGTTTTCCAAGTTGGGGCCAGGTTCAATCATTCCTTTCCAAATCATGCATATGCATCACATACCGCATCCCGCATATCATGCCATGTTCATGTGTTGGTCGTTTACTATGTTGTGTGTTTCTTTCCGGTGTTGCTTCTTCGGGTTGGTTCTGATTACGTTGCTTTTGTGAGGACCCATTCGTCTATGTCCTTTTGTCTTCTTCATGGACTCGCTCTTCTTCCTTGCGGGATTTCAGGCAAGATGACCATACCCTCGAAATCACTTCTATCTTTGCTTGCTAGCTGCTCGCTCTTTTGCTATGCCTATGCTGCGATACCTACCACTTGCTTATCACGCCTCCCATATTGTTGAACCAAGCCTCTAACCCACCTTGTCCTAGCAAACCGTTGTTTGGCTATGTTACTGCTTTGCTCAGCCCCTCTTATAGCGTTGTTAGTTGCAGGTGAAGATTGGAGTTTGTTCCATGTTGGATCATGGATATTTTGTTGGGATATCACAATATCTCTTATTTAATTAATGCATCTACATACTTGGTAAAGGGTGGAAGGCTCGGCCTTATGCCTGGTGTTTTGTTCCACTCTTGCCGCCCTAGTTTCCGTCATATCGGTGTTCTGTTCCCGGATTTTGCGTTCCTTACACGGTTGGGTTATAATGGGAACCCCTTGACAGTTCGCCTTGAATAAAACTCCTCCAGCAATGCCCAACATTGGTTTTACCATTTGCCACCTAGCCTTTTCTTTCCCTTGGGTTCTACAGACTCAAGGGTCATCTTTATTTAAACCCTCCTGGGCCAGTGCTCCTCTGAGTGTTGGTCCGAACTGGGCAGCCTGCGGGGCCACCTCGGGGAAACTCGAGGGTTGGTTTTACTCGTAGCTTGACCTATCTGAGTGTGCCCTGAGAACGAGATATGTGTAGCTCCTATCAGGATTTGTCGGCACATTCGGGCGGTGTTGCTGGACTTGTTTTACCATTGTCGAGGATGTCTTGTAACCGGGATGCCGAGTCTGATCGTATTGTCTTGGGAGAAGGAATATCCTTCGTTGACCATGAGAGCTTGTGATGGGCTAAGTTGGGACTCCCCTGCAGGGATTTGAACTTTTGAAAGCCGCGCCCACGGTTATGGACAGATGGGAATTTGTTAATGTCTGGTTGTAGAAAACCTGAAGTTTATCTTAATTAAAACGCATCAACCGCGTGTGTAGCCGTGATGGTCTCTTCTCGGCGGAGTCTGGGAACTGAACACGGTGTTGGAGTTATGCTTGACGTAGGTTGTTCTAGGATCACTTCTTGATCATAGTTGTTCGATCGTGCTTTTGCCTTCTCTTCTCGCTCTCATTTGCGTATGTTAGCCACCATATATGCTAGTCGCTTGCTGCAGCTCCACCTCATACCTTTTACCTTACCTATAAGCTTAAATAGTCTTGATCGCGAGGGTGTGAGATTGCTGAGTCTCCGTGACTCACAGATACTTCCAAAACCAGCTTGCAGGTGCCGATGATATCGTGCAGATGATGCAACCAAGCTCAAGGAGGAGCTCGATGAAGATCTTGTCCTTTGTGTTGTTTTGTTCTAGTTGATTAGTAGTGGAGCCCAGTTGGGGTCGATCGGGGATCTGTGTAGCATTTAGGGTAGTCTTCTTTTATTTTGGTTCCGTAGTCGGACCTTGATTGTATCTGGATGATGTAATGCTTTATTCATGTATTGTGTGAAGTGGCGATTGTAAGCCAACTATGTATCTCTTTCCCTCATGTATTATATGGGTTGTGTGAAGATTACCTCACTTGCGACATTGCTTTCAATGCAGTTATGCCTCTAAGTCGTGCTTTGACACGTGGGAGATATAGCCGCACCGAGGGCGTTACAATAAAGCACCATGTTCAAGTAGGGATTACAACGGGGTGCGGGAGGGTGGACCGCGTAAAAGAGATGAGGATAGTGATCTTGATGAAGATGATCACCGCGGTGATGATTCCCCTCCTGATGGCACTCCGGCGCCTCGGAGAGAGAGGAGGAGAGGTTCTCCCCCTTGTGCTTCCTCCTCCATGGCCTCCCCCTGGACGGGGAGAGGTTCCCCCTGTGATCCTTGGCCTTCATGGTGATGATGGCCCCTCCGGGATGCTCCTCCATGCCCTCTGGTGATGATGGCCCCCTCTGGCAGGGTGCCAGAGAGGGCCTGGATTGATTTCTCGTGGCTACAGAGGCTTGCGGCGGCGAAACTTCTGATCTAGGTTATTTTCCGGGGGTTTCTGTATTTATAGAATTTTTTGGCGTCGGTTTCACGTCAAGGGCATCTCCGAGTCGTCCATGAGATAGGGGCCCACGCCCAGGGGGGTGGGGCGCGCCCCCCTCCCCCGTGGACGGCTCGGGACTCTTCTGGCCCAACTCTTTCACTCCGGGGGCTTTTTTTGGTCCATAAAAATCATCAAAAATTGGTACGTCAATTGGACTTTGTTTGGTATTTCTTTTCTGCAATACTCAAAAACAAAGGAAAAAACAGAAACTGGCACTGGGCTCTAGGTTAATAGGTTAGTTCCAAAAATCATATAAAATAGCATATAAATGCATATAAAACATCTAAGATGGATAATATAATAGCATGAATTCTTCATAAATTATAGATATGTTGGAAACATATCAGCATCCCCAAGCTTAATTCCTGCTTGTCCTCGAGTAGGTAAAAGATAAAAGAAGTAATTTATGAAGTGTTAATGCTAGCAAGTGCATAAGTTTCATCAATGATAGTTCCAATCACTTTTTCTAGCATCATTATATATCATAACATTAGTCAACTCATGAAACTTCTCATGATCAAGTAACAAGCTATTCATATGTTAAAGTATAAATCATAAACTTTCTTGAAAACTAACAAACCGTGATATTAGTCATCAAACAATTGCAATTCATCTTATTTTCGGGAAGGGTCTATGTAAGAGCTTTGATTCAGCAAACTCCACATACTCAACTATCATTTAATCTTTCACAATTGCTAACACTCATGTGATATTTATGGGTTCGAAGTTTTAATCGGACACAGAGAAAGATAGGGGCTTATAGTTTCGCCTCCCAACCTTTTACCTCAAGGGTAATGTCAACAATAATAATTTATGAGAACCTACATCCAAGTGGATATATATATCCGGATCGATCCAACACAAAGTGCTTGCCAAAGGAAAAAGTGTAAAAAGGAAAGGTGATGACCACCATGACTCTTGTATAAGGGTAGAAGATAAAAGTAAAAGATAGGCCATTCGCAGAGGGAAGCAGAGGTTGTCATGCGCTTTTATGGTTGGATGCACAAAATCTTAATGCAAAAGAATGTCACATTATATTGCCACTTGTGATATGGACCTTTATTATGCAGTCCGTCGCTTTTATTTCTTCCACATCACAAAACCGTATAAAGCTTATTTTCTCCACATTAATAGATCATACATATTTAGAGAGCAATTTTTATTGCTTGCAACAATGACAACTTACTTGAAGGATCTTACTCAATCCATAGGTAGATATGGTGGACTCTCATGGCAAAACTGGGTTTAAGGATATTAGGAAGCACAAGTAGTATCTCTACTTGGTGCAAAGAATTTGGCTAGCATGAGGGGGAAAGGCAAGCTCAACATGTTGCATGATCCAAGACAATATAACGTTTCAAATATAGGAAACCATAACCCATTAAGTTGTCTTCCTTGTCCAACATCAAATTTTTAGCATGTCATATTTTAATGAGTGCTCACAATTACAAAATATGTCCAAGATAGTATATTTATATGTGAAATCTCTCTTCCTTCAATATTCTTTCGAGAATTGTTCAAGTGACCAATTCTGTGTTTGCTAGCTTCCAATAAGTTTACTACCTATACTTATTATGTGTGAAGTCATTACTCCCCATGTTGTAAGCATATGAAACGTATATAAATTCAGATTTATGATATTCAATTCATTCAACCATTTACTCATTGGATATATGTGAAGCACGTGAGTAAATGACAAACTACTCCAAAAAGATATAAGTGAAGAATACTGAGTAGTCAAATAATTAAATAGCCATGGGAGGATTCTTTTTCATTCAAGATTTCTGATCCAATGATTTTATTCAAACAACAAGTAAAATTGCAAATACGCTCCAAGCAAAACACATATCATGTGATGAATAAAAATATAGCTCCGAGTAAGGTATACCGATAGTTTTGAAGACGAAAGAGGGCATGCCTTCCGGGGCATCCCCAAGCTTAGGCGCTTGAGTCGTCCTTGAATATTACCTTGGGGTGCCTTGGGCATCCCCAAGCTTAGGGTCTTTCCACTCCTTATTCTCCTCATATAGATATCTCATTCAAAGCTTGAAAATTTCAATCACACAAAAGTTAACGGAACTCCGTGAGATAGGTTAGAATGATAAAGAGTAGACCATTTACTTTGGTACTATCAAAGACAAGGTTCATAATTGTTCTAAAACAATTCCTACTGTACCATATCATTTCTACAATTTATATTGAGAAATATAAGCCATAGAAACTAGAAAACAAGCAAACTATGCAATGAAAACAGAATCTGTCAGAAACAGAACAGTCTGTAATGATCTGAACACCAACCATACTTCTTCTACTCCAAAAATTATGAAATAAATTTTTTGACGTGAGTAATTTATCTATTAATCTTATGAAAAAAGAATCAACTCAATATCACTATTCTGTAAAAAATGACAGCTAATCTTGTGAGCGCAAAGTTTCTGTTTTTTACAGCAAGACCACATTAACTTTCACCCAAGTCTCCCCAAAGGTCTTACTTGGCACTTTATTGAAACAAAATCTATAATACATGATTAATACAGTAGCTTAATCATGATAACACACAAAAACAGTAAGGGTAAATATTGGGTTGTCTCCCAACAAGCGCTTTTCTTTAATGCCTTTTAGCTAGGCATGATGATTTCAATGATGCTCACATAAAAGATAAGAATTGAAACATAAGGAGATCATCATGAAGAATATGACTAGCACATTTAAACCTAACCCACTTCCTATGCCTAGGGATTTTGTGAGCACACAATTTATGGGAACAAGAATCAACTAGCATAGGAAGGCAAAACAAGTATAACTTCAAAACTTTAAGCACATAGAGAGGAAACTTGATATTATTGCAACTCCTACAAGCATGTATTCCTCCCTCATAATAATTTTCAGTAGCATCATGAATGAGTTAAACAATATAACCAGCACATAAAGCATTCTGTTCATGATCTACAAACATAGAAATTTCACTAGTCTTCACATAAGCAAAATTCTTCTCATTCGGAATAGTGGAATCATTACTAACTAAAGTTGACACTCTTCCAGATCCACTTTAGATTATAGTATTATTCATACTCCAAAAGATATAAGTGAAGTTCATGGAGAATTCTACAATTAATATAGACTGACCAATATCCAAGCTCAAAATATATAAGTGAAGCACACGAAGCATTCTATAAAACCATACTCAAAATATTTAAGTGAAGCACAAAGAGCAATTCTATAAGATCATACTTAAAAGATATAAGTTAAGCACATGAAGCATTCTATAGATCAATGAAGGTCTCTCTCATACTAGCATGGTTCTTAAAGGAAAAGCAAAAAACACAAAGGACACAAATCATGTGAACAAAACAAAAACCGAGGTATATCGATAATTGTTGAAGAAGAAAGATGGGATGCCAACCGGGGCATCCCCAAGCTTAGATGCTTGAGTATCCTTAGAATATTTAATTGGGGTGCCTTGGGCATCCCCAAGCTTTAGCTCTTGCCTCTCTTTATTCTTCTCACATCGGGAACTCCTCGTTCTTTGAACACTTCATCCACACAAAACTTTAACAAAAATTTTGTGAGATCCATTAGTATAATAAAGCAAATCACTACCTTTAGGTACTGTTGCAAACTTATTCCAATTTCATATTAGAACTATATATACTGTATTCCAACTTCACCATGGTTCATACCCCCCCCCCCCCGATACTACCCATAGATTCATCAAAATAAGCGAACAACTCATAGAAAACGGAATCTATCAAAAACAGGATAGTCTGTAGTAATCTGGAAGTTTAGTAAAAATCTGTAACTCCAAAAAAATCTAAAAAAACATGATAATTTAAACAAGTTGTACAGAAGTAATGTGCAAAGAGTTTCATACCCATTTGACTTTCCAATAAAAAATGTAAAATCATGCGCTACAGCTAAAGTTTCTGTTTTTGTACTACACAAAGTAAACAAGCAATCTAATCATGCTAAAACCAAGGCTTGGCACATTATTTTTATAATATAATGGATATATACAAGGGGGTAATTATTTTCACAGAAGCTTCCATGATTTTTTTACATTGTTTCCATGAGCATGAACACAAGTGTTCAAGGTCGACCCTCACTTGTTGATACGTCTCCAACGTATCTATAATTTTTGATTGTTCCATGCTATATTATATCATGTTTTGGACACTATTGGTCTTTATTATACACTTTTATATTATTTTTGGGACTAACCTATTAACCGGAGGCCCAGACCAGAATTGCTGTTTTTTGCCTATTTTAGGGTTTCACAGAAAAAGAATATCAAACGGAGTCCAAACGGAATGAAACCTTCGGGAACGTGATTTTTGGAACGAACATGATCCATAGGACTTGGACCCTACGTCAAGCAATCAACCAGGAAGGCACGAGGTAGGGGGCGCGCCTACCCCCCAGGTGCGCCCTCCACCCTGTGGGGCCCACATTGCTCCACCGACGTACTCCTTCCTCCTATATATACCTACGTACCCCCAAACTACCAGATACGGAGCCAAAACCCTAATTCCACCGCCGTAACTTTTTGTATCCACGAGATCCCATCTTGGGGCCTTTTCCGAAGCTCCGCCGAAGGGGGTATCAATCAAGGAGGGATTCTACATCAACACCATAGCCCCTCCGATGAAGTGTGAGTAGTTTACTTCAGACCTACGGGTCCATAGTTATTAGCTAGATGGCTTCTTCTCTCTTTTTGGATTTCAATACAAAGTTCCCCCCCTCTCTTGTGGAGATCTATTCGATGTAATCTTCTTTTGCGGTGTGTTTGTTGAGATCGATGAATTGTGGGTTTATGATCAAGTTTATCTATGAACAATATTTGAATCTTCTCTGAATTCTTTTATGTATGATTGGTTATCTTTGCAAGTATCTTCGAATTATCAGTTTGGTTTGGCCTACTAGATTGATCTTTCTTGTAATGGGAGAAGTGCTTAGCTTTGGGTTCAATCTTGCGGTGTCCTTTCCCAGTGACAGTAGGGGCAGCAAGGCACGTATTGTATTGTTGCCATCGAGGATAACAAGATGGGGTTTATATCATATTGCATGCGTTTATCCCTCTACATCATGTCATCTTGCTTAAAGCGTTGCTTTGTTCTCTTGAACTTAATACTCTAGATGCATGCTAGATAGCGGTTGATGTGTGGATTAATAGTAGTAGATGCAGGCAGGAGTCGGTCTACTTGTCTTGGACGTGATGCCTATATACATGATCATACCTAGATATTCTCATAACTACATGCTCAATTCTGTCAATTGCTCAACAGTAATTTATTCACCCACCGTAATACTTATGCTCTCGAGAGAAGCCTCTAGTGAAATCTATGGCCCCCGGGTCTATTTTCCATTATATTAATCTTCCAATACTTAGTTATTTCCTTTTCCATTTATTTTACTTGCATCTTTATTTCTCTTTATCATAAAAATACCAAAAATATTATCTTATCATATCTATCAGATCTCACTCTTGTAGGTGACCGTGAAGGGATTGACAACCCCATTATCGCGTTGGTTGCGAGGAGTTTATTTGTTTGTGTAGGTGCGAGGGACTCGTGCATGGCCTCCTACTGGATTGATACCTTGGTTCTCAAAAATTAAGGGAAATACTTATGCTGCTCTGCTGCATCACCCTTTCCTCTTCAAGGGAAAACCAACGCAGTGCTCAAGAGGTAGCAAGAAGGATTTCTGGCGCCTTTGCCGGGGAGTCTACGCAAAAGTCAATATACCAAGTACCCATCACAAACCCTTATCTTCCGCATTACATTATTTGCCATTTGCCTCTCATTTTCCTCCCCCACTTCGCCCTTGCCATTTTATTCGCCCTCTCTCTCTCTCTCTCTCTCTCTCTCTCTCCTTCCTCCCTCTCTTTCTCTATTTGCCTCTTTTTGCCCCCTGCACTTTCTGCCGTTATGTCTGAAATCGGGGAAATTATTGTTGATATGGACAATAATTATATCATGAAAAATTTTGATGCTCCTGCTGAAGAACCCCCTATCTTACATACAAAAAAATTCCGAATTCGTAGTGGTAATATTATTGGAAAAGGAGTTATCCAAGATTTCTTTACTTGTGCCGGTGCTTTGCCTTCTATGAGCAGCTCTATCCTTCATAGAACTAGTAGTCTTGCGGATGCTATCGCCATGCTTGTAGTTGAACTTGAAAGACAATTTATGCACATGCATCCTTGCATACAAAGGATTTTCTTAGAATTTTCTAATATTGAGCATTCTTCTGTTAAGCGTGCCGCTACTATCTTTTTGTCTCATGAGTTTAGATTCATAATAAAAGAGGCCAAAGAAATCTTTGCGCATTATAGGGTGGACGCTTGCTGTCCTCCCCATAGAGGCTATCCTTTTTGATCAAGAATAAATAATGCGTTTTCAATCTCTAGACTATGTTGCTTTCAATGTAAATCTTAGAAAAAGGGTTCCTACCAATGTTCTAGTTGATAGAATTTCTGAACTTAATAATTATTTGGCTATTCGAAATAATGAACTAGGATATTCTCTTGAGTATAGGCTCACAAAGTTCTATCAAAAGAATCCTTATAATGATGAATTGGTTGTGCAATACGAAGGGCCAAAGGAAGAACCTATACCTCCCAAAGTTGATCTTGGGGACTTTTGTCCCATTAAATTTAGCCCTTTTGATTACTTTTGCTTGCCTCAAAGAAAACTTGCTGCTGAACGTAGAGAATATGAAATGAGTTCTAATGATCTATCTTATTATTATGGCAATACCTAGATCTATCCTTGCTTTCATGCCTAGCTAGGGGCGTTAAACGATAGCGCTTGTTGGAAGGCAGCCCAATTTTATTTTTATTCCTTGATTTTGCTCCTGTTTAGTAATAAATAATTTATCTAGCCTCTCTTTTGGTTGTGTTTTTGTGTTTAATTAGTGTTTGTGCCAAGTAGAACCGTTGGGAAGACTTGGGAAAAGTCTTTTTAATCTTGCTGTAAAAAACAGAAACTTTAGCGCTCACAAGAACTGCTGCCATTTTTATTTGGAAAGTGATATTTAGTTAATTCTTTTTGCATATGATTAAAAGATAAATTCCTCACGTCCAGCCATTTATTTTAGAATTTTTTGGGTTCCAGATATTGCTTTAGCTGCAGATTACTACAGACTGGTCTGTTTTTGACAGATTCTGTTTTCCGTGTGTTGTTTGCTTATTTTGATGAATCTATGGCTAGTAAAATAGTTTATAAACCATAGAGAAGTTGGAATACAGTAGGTTTAACACCAATATAAATAAAAAATGAGTTCATTACAGTACCTTGAAGTGGTGTTTTGTTTTCTTTCGCTAACGGAGCTCGCGAGATTTTCTACTTTAAGTTTTGTGTTGTGAAGTTTTCAAGTTTTGGGTAAAAGATTTGTTGGATTATGGAACAAGGAGTGGCAAGAGCCTAAGATTGGGGATGCCCATGGCACCCCAAGATAATATAAGGACACCTAAAATCCAAAGCTTGGGGATGCCCCGGAAGGCATCCCCTCTTTCGTCTACTTCTATCGGTAACTTTACTTGGAGCTATATTTTTATTTACCACATGATATGTGTTTTTCTTGGAGCGTATTGTATTATTTGAGTCTTTATTTGTTAGTTTTCCACAATCATCCTTGCTGCACACACCTTTTTGAGAGAAACACACATGATTCAGAAATTGTTAGAATACTCTATGTGCTTCACTTATATCTTTTGAGTTATATAGTTTTTGCTCTAGTGCTTCACTTATATCTTTTAGAGCACGATGGTGGATTTGTTTTATAGAAACTTTTGTTCTCTCATGCTTCACTTAGATTATTTTGAGAGTCCTATAAAGCAGCATGGTAATTTTCTTTAATTATTTTAGGCATTCAAGATTAATATTTTTTCTTATGAGTGTGTTGAATACTATGAGAAGTTTGAAACTTGATAATTGTTTTGAGATATCACTACAAAAAAACAGACACATCCGTGACATTTTGGGCCGAACGATTTTTTTCTGTCATACATATGACACTTCTATGACGATAATTGTGACAAAACCCGGTATCATCATAGATGTGGTGGGCTCCTACTTCTATGACAAAAAATCATGACAGAAAATGGGCTTTTCATCCTGGGCGGGGCGGAGACGCAGCTGCATGACATTCTTTGGGCCGTCCATGACAGAAAAACCGTGGTAGAAGCGAGGACGAGGAAATTTTTGGGGAGTTCCCAGTTACGGTGGGAGGTCGGGGGCCGAGCGATGCACGTTTCTCTCGTACACGTACGCGCGCGTGTGTGAGGCGTTGGCTCTAACTGAACCCGAGCGAGGCGTTGGGCTCTAACTAAACCCGAGCAGTTGCACTGCGGGCTACACGTTACTGAACCCGAGCGATCGATCGATGGTTGTTAACTGAACCCGATCGAGTGATTCCTTCGCTACTGCTGCTAACTGAAGCCGATCGATTGGATGAACACTGAGCGTTGCGCGGGGGGGGGGGGGGTGGATGAACAGTGAGCGGTGGTGTTGCCTCTAGATGAATAGGACCTCGTGGTGTGGAGGGCTGGATGAACAGTAGATGGTGGAGGGGTGGTTGAACAGGACCCCATGGTGTGGAGGGCTGGATGAACAGTAGAGGGTGGAGGGGTGGTTGAACAGTAGCCGGTGGAGTAGCGCGCGGTGGAGGCTGGATGAACAGGAGCCCGTGGAGGTTTGAGGAGGTCGACGGTGGAGATGAACAGTATCTCGTGGAGTCCCGTTTTGCGGTACGCCACACCCCTCCTGATGAACAGGACCCCCGTTTTGACCGTAGGAGGTCCATTTCGTCCGTTTTGCGGTACGCCACACCCCTCCCGATCAACAGGACCCCCGTTTCGACCACAGGACGTCTGTTTCATCCGTTTTGTGGTACGCCACACCCCTCCCGATCAACAGGACCCCCGTTTCGACCGCAGGAGGTCCGTTTCGTCAGTTTTGCAGTACGCCACACCCCTCCCGATCAACAGGACCCCCGTTTCGACCGTAGGAGGTCCGTTTCCTCCGTTTTGCGGTAGCCAGACCCCTCCCGATCAACAGGACCCCGTTCCAAACGTAGGAGGTCCGTTTCCTCCGTTGTGCGGTACGCCAGGCCTCGTTTCCATCGCCTGTTCCGTCCAAGCCCTCCCGATGAACACGACCACGCATTCCGTTCCGACCCAGCCGGTTGGCTCCCAGGCGTTCCGTTGCCTCCCAATGAACACGACGCATTCCGTTGCCTCCCCATGAACACGACGACGACGCTGTCTCTCTGTTCCGACCCAGCCATGTACACGAGCCCTGGCCGTATGTATGCGCGAGTAGGCATTCGAGACCCCGCCATACATGGCCGTATTTTCTTTCTTGCACCCTGGCCATTGTACGTACATGTACATGCTACGTGCGCGCCTCTACTACGACACGTACGTTCCTCTACTACGACACGTGTGCACCTCTACATCCACCAGTATATATGTATGTACAAGTTCACGACCAGAATGAAAACTCTACGTACGCTTCGACCAGGTGGATCCCGACTATCAGGCACTTCCTTGCGTGCGAAGATGTAGCTGGTGGGTCCCAGCAGTTAGGGTGGCGAATCATTCTGTTTTTTTTGCCCGAACGCACTTCCTTGCGTGCGAATGTGTAGCTGGTGGGTCCCAACAGTCAGGGGGGAAACGTTTTTTTCGCGAAATACGGTGGCCCATCTGGTGGGTCCCCGCTGTCAGGTAGAGGAATAATTATTTTGCGGGTAATAAGGAGGCACTTCCTTGCTGCAGCCGTGGACCCAACTGTCAGCGTCTCCACGCACAGTACTCTTCCGATGTAAGTCGGTCGTTGACCACAATGACCACGCCGCGCCGAGAGCACCACGGTGGTGGACGACGGCGCGGCCTAGGAAGGGGACGACACAAAGGCAGGGAAGACTCGTCAGTTGTTTCCCACACGGAGGGGAGTACGACTATATGAGGGTTTACTGGTTCGTCTGCTGTCGCCGAAGAATGACAGCAGGTGTGGGTGAGTAGAGGGATGGCTAGGCCAGCGATGGGAGTACGGTGGGGCGGTGAGGCCTGCGCGGTAGCACAGCCGGCTGCGGGGAGGAGGGAGCAGGCAGTCCCGCCAGCGCTTGTTTGAGCGGCTGGAGCAGGAAGAGCAGAGATTGAAGAAGCACGATGGCCGTTGGATGGACATCCAACAGTCAGTGCTTGTGCGTCAACCTTTTTTAGGAAAGCCTCAAATATGTGGAAAACAGCATACAACCATCTGCCATTATTTCTAATAATTTACAACCCATTTGCTAATTCTTAAGGTTTTTTGGAGCCCATATTCTTTTTGTTAGCATTACAGCCCATATTGTGGCCACGGTTAAAAAATTATACGAAATTTTGCATATTTCGGTGCGGTCCGAACTGTTTTTAATCCCGAAATTTCGACTCACATTCAAACTGATTTTAAAAATAAATGTATATCAATATAAAATCCAACAAATTCTCCACGCCTAAAAGTTAATGTAATTTAAAATCTTGAAATGAAAAAAAGATATTTGAAACTAATTGCCGGTTTGACGTGTTTTAAAAATGTACATCCCATTTCTCATTACTGATGGGCCATTTTCTCGGCCAGCCAAATGAAAGCTCTCCCCGTCTTGAAAGATTTGCAGCCCAACAGGCCTGACAACGCGACTTACTTGGCAAATCACAAAAAAACTGGGCTGTGGCCATGGACCCAGCTGTCAGCCTCTCCACGTACAGTACTCTCCCGATGGAAGTCATTCCTTGACCATGTTGACCACGCAGCGCGGAGAGCACCACGGCGGTGGACGACGACGAGGCCTAGGAAGGGGACGACACGGAGCCGGGGAAGACACGGCAGTGGAAGCCCGCGCGGAGAGTAGTACGAGGGTTCACTGGTTCAGCTATGGTGTGAGGCTGCCGTTGCCGTAGGGCCTGACCAGCGGTGGGAATAGTAGGGGGCGGTGAGGCCTCTACGGCAGCACAGCCGGCCACGGGAGGCCGGAGCATGCGGCACGACCGGCGCTGCTTTGGGCAGCTGGAGCAAGAAGACCAGAGGTTGAAGAAGCACTACGGCCGTTGGATGGACATTGTACGGTCACTGGAGCTAGAATCGTTCATATTGACTAAGTTGACAAAGCCCTTCGTCCCCGTCAACTTAGTAGGCCCACAAGTCAGCCTCCCACCAAGGTGGGTCCCAGCTAGCCGGGGGAGTATTCATTTTTTTGTGCGTAATAAGGAGGCACTTCCGGTGGGTCCGAGCTGACAGTGGGGGGGACTTTTTTTTCGCGAAATACGGTGGCCCGTCCGGTGGGTCCCAGCAGTCAGGGGGAAATGATGTTTTCGCAAAATACTGGTGGCCCGTTCGGTGGGTCCCCGCTGTCAGGTGGAGGAATAATTATTTTCCACGTAATAAGGAGGCACTTCCTTGCGGGTGCCATGGACCCAGCTGTCAGCCTCTCCACGTACAGTACTCTTCCGATGGAAGTCGGTCATTGACCACATTGACCATGCCGCGCCGAGAGCACCACGGCGGTGGACAACACGCTGCTAGAACCGTGTGTTGACTATAATAAGTTGACAAAGCCTTGCATACGCGTCAACTTATTTTTTTAGGGGACGCATCACTTAGTAGGCCCACAAGTGTGTGGCAGAGAACTTATAGCCCATTTGCGTTTTGTAAGAATGTACAACCCATTTTTGAATTCTAATGGAATTTACAAGGGACAATTGCATTTTTGCCCCTAGTTGGTTCCTACCCACGGGTTTTGCCCTTACTTTTCGAGCTTGCTCAGTTTTGCCCTTACTTTTTCCGTCGAGGTCCCTCGAATGCCCTTTGACCATTTGACCAAAACTTTGAAAATTCATAACTAATTCATATGAACTCAGAAAAATGAAAAAGAGATATCAAAATGTTCAGATAAACATTACCTTTTTGTGCATATCATTTGCATTCAGGACAAAAGCACCATTTAAACTACCCGAGGTAATTAATGTTATTAACATTATTAAAAATAAAAAAGTATAAACAATATTTTTTTATCAATAAAAATTACATGCAAATGTAGGTGATGTTTTCTGAACATCCTGATATCTTATTTGCATTTTTCAGAGTTCGTACCAATTTGTTATGAAGTTTACAAATAATGGTCAAAGTCGTTAGAACATCCATAACAAGATGATACGAACTTAGAAAAATGCAAATAAGATATCTGGATGTTCAAAGAACATCACCTACATTTGCATGTAATTTTTATTCATGAAAAAATATGGTATATACCTTTTTATTTTTAATAATGTTAATAACATTAATTACCTCAGGTAGTTTAAAGGGTGCTTTTGTCCTGAATGCAAATGATATGCACATAAAGGTAATGTTTATGTGAACATTTTGATATCTTATTTGTATTTTTCTGAGTTCATACGAATTAGTTATGAATTTTCAAATTTTTGGTCAAACGGTCAAAGGGCATTCGAGGGACCACGACGGAAAAAGTAAGGGCAAAACTGAGCAAGCTCGAAAACTAAGGGCAAAACCCGTGGGTAGGAACCAACTAGGGGTAAAAATGCAATTGTCCCAATTTACAACAGCCCATTTACGGTTTGTTAAAAGTACAACCTATTTTCTAGCTAGGACAACGATTAATAATTTCAACCAACCGTTGAAGACATAATTCAATAAAATTTCCCACATTTTGATGGGATCCGAAATATTTTTATCCCGAAATTTCTAGTCAGATTAAATATAAATTTGTATTACATAAGAAACATTGCGCGCGCAACAATGAAAATTTAAGATTTTCAAAATCCATAAATAATATTTTATAAACTAATTTTGTGTTTGGTGCATTTTTTATAGTTACTGCCCAGTTTTTATAATTACATCCCATTTATTATTTTTTAAAGCCCATTTTCCTGTTAAGCCTAATGCATCCCTCCTAGGAAAAATTTGCAGCCCAGCGGGGCGGAGAATAACAAGTTGACCTTGCCTGGGTATTCCTCAAAAAGACGTATAGCTGGGCTAGCCATTTTTATCTTCAAAAAATTAGTATCTGGGCTGGATATCTGGCCTGGGCTAGACGGGCCACAGCCTGCCCAGTTAATACCCTGCTCTCCTCTGAACAACAACGAAATCATCGCCAAGAAAAGCTCTACAGTGCTCACGCCTCAAAAACACAAATACTGCTCGAGCTACTTGGTCCCAGTTGTCGGCCGCACCTTGTGCAATTCTCTCATTTATATTGACTACATAGGTTGACAATGGTGTGGGACCGTGTTGTCAGGAAACCAGGAGAAAGCAAAAAAAATATAGTTGTACATAATAGGGAGGCACTTGCGTATGTACGGCTATGGCCCTAGTGGGTCCCTAGTGTCATCCAGTCAAATAAAGTCATCTCCTGAATCCTCATGTTCGTTGACGATGTTAACAATGCTCAGCGCCATGGCGAGCGCAACAACTCGAAGGACAACGAAGAGGGCCTCGCGGGCCCTATGGATGGTCTGATACAACGCCCGCTGCTCATTCAGGAAGCCAGGATCATCGGACACCTATGAGCACCTTCGAGAAATTGAGACGACATGAAATGGTAAGGCCGCGCTTGGGAGCTCTGGTTTATTTCAAACCTGTATTAACATACAAGTGTAATTTACTCGTCATCGGAAACAACGCATAAATTACAGGCGTAAGGAAACCGAGGGCCCAAGGTCTATAAGTAAAATCGGCGGGTTACGCGTGTAATTTGAGAGACCAGTGTATATTTTACGAGCACTGCTATATGGACGACATTACTAGACGATACATGCACGACGTGCGTATCATGCCATCCATGGGCAAGGCTGAAACAACAGCTAACAGCTGGATTAGCAATCGTCCGAGTGTCATTCAGCGTTTTTACCGTGTGTGAAGTACTTCCGATATTTTACTAGTCGAAATCGACCAACCAAGCGCCTTCGCCCGAGACCATCTGCTTTAATTTACAAGCGTCAATTTTACAAGCGGTTTTGGTTGGAAAACGACGATCCAATCACGGTCTAATATCATGAGTTGGTCGGAAGATCATATGGTTTCACGTCTAACCTACCCGACTTGTCGTATAGGCTATGAATGAAATATCAGACGATGAACTTCTTACGCACGGAAACAATATAAGAGGATGATCTTCTTAACAAGCAAATCACTGGCATTAGATCGACATGCAAAACAATACGAAGCATTATTCTCAGGAGGCACAGTGAACAACTCGTGATGCCGCATGCCACAACATTCCAAGCTCAACTTTGCAATCAAACACAAGGCCTGGCATTACATAGAAAATATTCAGAACAAACTCTTAACACATGAATATCTCAGTAGAGTAACTATTTACTTCTAAACTGAACACAGGAATAGGAAAAAACTCTTAACACAGGAATATCTCAGTAGAGTAACTATTTACTTCTAAAGTGAACACAGGAATAGGAAAAAACACTCGACGCTGCTCACAGCAAGGGCGTCCCACTCAAAAATATCAAATGCATGTCTTCTGGCTAACATCAATGAGCAAATTTTGACAAGGTTTTCCAATTCCAATATATTAAACTAACGTCTTCTTGCTAACATCAATGATTAAACTTTGACAAGCTTTTCCCATTCAAAATATGTAATGCCTATGATCGTGGAGTCCTGTTGTAGCTTCTTGTACGTGTTTGGGCACTTTTTGCCCAGGGCACTCCATGTGTTGTTAAACCGCCAATGGTCTCTGCAGACTAGTCATGTCACCGGTGTCTAATAATACTCTATAAAGCTTCTCGGTCATTCCTTTTGTAATGTAGCACAAACAGTGACTGCTTCTTTCTGCAAAGTGGAACGACCAACTGGACCCAGTAATGCAGCAGTTTGCCTTACACATTGGCTCCTTTTGTGCAGTTCAACTAAATCGAAGTCGGAATAAAACCAAGCTTTAATTTTGATATCCCTGTAAGCAACAATAGGTATAAGGGAAACAATTACTAAGAAATAACGGTTGATGACTTGTACTCCCAGAAGAAAAGCATCTACTGATCTACTTTATCTTAATGGGAAACAAAGCAGGAGAGTAGCAATTCTCCATCAGTGTGATTCATTCATATTGACTGAGACATTATCTTAACAATGCCTTGTTTCAACATGTATAAAGAACGACAAAGCAGAAAAGTACCATTCCTAAAACAATGCAACTGATTCATTTTAACAGAGACATTATCTTAACAATACCTTGGTTAAACATGTAGAAAGAACTACAAAGCAGGATAGTACCATTCCTAACAAGTGTTGCAGTTTTGAACTAAGATTCAGTAGTTAATTAATTCTGAGAGTGGCATTGCTTAATTTTACCAGCGGCATTAGATTAACGAAAAGCATAAACAGTTCCAGGGGAGAGTGGGCGCAACAACAGTATGTGCTTCCATCTACTTATAAAGGGGGTGATGCAGAGTTTGTTGTAACAAAGCAACAAGCATCATGTCTGGGTTGGTCCCATTTTTGTTCACTACTTAATGGGAAAAGACAGCAATACAATAGCTTCAATTCAACATTTATTTAAAACAGTACCAATACAAGTAGCACAACATCTCAAAGCACACTGCACAATCATGTGGATGAAGGCCTGTACTGACCTTTCATGAGACGGACAAGATAAAATACGAATCTGCCAACACGAATAGGAAATCCAATCTCGTTTTGTGCAGTTGCACTGAAATCAAGCAAAGTGTTTCGCGTAGCGAAGCAAAATGTCGCAATAGCAACAAGTTGAATAGATATCCCTGTTTAAACAGAGGCAAAAAAGGAATCAATTACTGGCTAATAAAGGAGGATGAAACATGCGGCCACAAAAATGGTAATCCCGCCAATCCCTAACAAGTGTTGCAGTTTTGAAATAAGATTCAGTAGTTAATTCTGAGAGTGGCATCAATTACTGGCTTATAAAGGGGGTGATGCTGAATTTGTTGTAACAAAGCAACAAGCATCATGTCTGGGTTGGTCCCATTTTTGTTCACTACTTAATGGGAAAAGACAGCAATACAATAGCTTCAATTCAACATTTATTTAAAACAGTACCAAAACAAGTAGCACAACATCTCAAAGCACACTGCACATCATGTGGTTGAGACCAAGATTTGAAACAACTCGCCACGAAGACTGGAAACAAATCTCGATCTCCTTTTGTGCAGTTCCACCAAAATTAAGCAAAGTCACCGGTGTGACATTCAAGTTGAACTGCACAAAACACTCTTAAAACATAAGTGTTTCGAGTAGCGAAGCAAAATGTCGCAATAGCAACAAGTTGAATCGATACCCCTATTTTAACAGAGGCAAAAAAGGAAACAATTACTTGCCGATAAAGGAGGATGAAACAAACGGTGACAGAAAGAAGCATCTAACTTATCTTGGATGGAAAACAAAGTAGGACAGTAGCATTTCTAAAACGGTTGCATTGATTCATATTAACAGAGACATTCTCTTGAAACAACATTCGTTAAAAAATGTAATTTACTTTTAACAGTGGCATTGCTTCAATTTTCCGGCGGCATTCTTAGATTAACAACAGCAAAATAGCTGTATGGGACATGCCAGCACCATGTGCGTCCACACGTATAAATGGGTGATGCAGAGTATGTAGCCAAGCAGCATATATGCGTTGGTCCCATATTTGTTCTCTTTGAACCTTCTTCCTATGTGAGGGCAGCAAATCTAGTCCTGCACAAACTACCCGACCCCCCAGTTTCTTTCCCTTTTCAACAAAGAGATCGGTTCCTTATAGATGTGTGTACTGGGTTACCCCCTTTTTCCCTTTTGACCTACAAAGCGGCTGGATAGCCAGTCTATACTACTTTCCGCCCCTCCTTTCCTCATTGAACCACGTCCTAGATTCTTGCTCCAGCCCACCGCACCCTTCTTTCCTCTTTGAACCAAGACCTAGATTCGACTACAGATCGAAAAAGATCCACATGCAGCTAGAGCAACGACGGTTTCAAAGAAACTTATACCTTAGGGTCGTCGGGATGTGGCAAGGCGTGCGGCGGGAGGCCGGATCTGCCCACACTACGTACGGCAGCGAGGAAGAAGGGGTCGGTGGCCCTCCCACACAGGCGCTGGGTGAAAGAGAACAGCGCAGCCGGCAGTGGATTGCCTCCCTCGCCGAAGGCGATAGAGTGAACGCTGCACCTCCTCCCCTTCCCGGTGCGACGGGATACAGACGCCTCCTTCACCAGCTGTGAGAGGGAGAGAGAGACAAGAGGCCAACACAGTCTTGTTTAGATCTGGTGAAGAGAGGGTGAGAGACTGTGAATATAGCAAACCCTAGCAAATGAACGCTGAGCCTCCAGCGTGTAACATATATGTAGTGCGGCGAGCGTGTGGAGAGTGCAAACCCTAGCGAACAAGCGCTGAGGCTCCCGCTTATATATATACTACTGTAGTACAGACTGAGCTCCGGTGCCTTCACTGCACCTGCTTTTGGCTGTATGACAGGTGAGCCAGCCACATTTTGGGCCCACCTGTCATAAATCCAAAGGCAGGTGCACTAAGTCAATGAAGCTGCGTCCATATAGTACTCTCGTGTATACGACTAATATATAGTGGAGTGGTTTTCTTATTCTCTCCATAACAATCGTTTTAAATTGTGTAAGTACGAAACGAAACTCTTTATTTAATGTACAGTGAAGAAAACTAGTACTACTTCCGATGAACTAACGATCCACGCCCACGCGTCCTGGTCGCACTTCCTGTCCTTCACGTGTGGTACACTACCCTCCCTTAAGTGAACAACCACACATGCGCCAAATTATCGGAAACGTGTGAGAGTGTGTACAAATAAAGAATTTTAATTTCAATTATCGGAAAGGTTTGAGAGTATTACAAAGTTTGACTTCAGTCAAATCTAATATGCGGAGTAAATAAAAATGGAGGGCTACTACGTCCATCCGGGTTTTTAGTCCACACCATTTTTTAAATCAAAGTTAATAGCTGGACAAATAAAATTACAGGGGAGCTGGAGACAAAGTTGTGAGAAGGCTTAGAAATCAATACAAAACTTATGCTCTTAGTACCAACGTCGATCCTTCTTCGAGGAAACATTTGGTTCATAGCCAATTGTGTGATAAAATTGCACCAACGTGAAAGACGACTGCGTCTCCAACGCAACCAAGGTGAACTGACGAAGGATATCATCTTTGTGCGTAACAAGCAAAGAGCACTGATGGAAGACAACTTGTTTTTCATTGAAAATCGATCAGCTTCACCAGCCGACGCAACCATGAGGCGCAACCATGAGCATCGATAGGTCATCGTGGTGATGCATCATCCATTTGGCATCAAGTTTGGGTGAGGCACCTATGAAGTTCGACAAATCCTCACTGTGGTCTGTTTCTTCTCAGTAATCAAGCTCGAGGAAGGAAGAACCACGTGGCAGAGGACAGTGAGGCGGAACAACAATGGCCATCCAATTTTGTGCAGTTCCACTAAAATTGAGGAAGACATGCCCAGGTATGGAGACACGCATCGCTGTTTCCAAAAATATAAAAAAGGGTTAGCAACGACATCTCAATTGTCAATAAGAATTAATGAAAAGTACACCAACAAACAGAAGCATCATAATTATCTTGATGGGAACTAAACCAGGATACCCGAGAAAAAAAGCATTTCTTCATTTAACCAGTGATAGTACTACCACCATATGGACAATGACCGCACAACCACCATGTACTTTTTGTCGAAACAACATGTATACCTCCACCGAGGCATAAATCAGGACAACTTTTCGAGTGGCATTTCCTCTATAATAGTACTAGTAGGTGATGTTGGACCAGCCAACGAACCCTAGCTACTATGCATGGGGAGCTGGGGAGTAGTCGCATAGAAGAAAACCCGCACGCAGCAACCTGGGGAGCTGGACCAGTACAAGAAGTTATACCTCAGGTGGGCGAGATGTCGTTTAGGCGGGCGGGCGGGATCTGCCCACACGACGGCAGCGAACAAGGGCGCGGAGGATCTTCGTCCGCGCCAGCGCCGGCTCCGAGAGGACGGTGCGCATCGGCTTCCTCCGTCGCCGACGGCGACAACGTCAACGCTGCACCTCCTCACCTCCCGCAACGGACGGGATTCAGCCGGATCTGTGACCTCCGGTGAGGAGAGACATAGAGTGGACACTGTCATCTTGTTTTGATATGGAGAGGGTGAGAGAGCGAGACGCGAGAAACTCTATCAAACAAGAGGCTATAATGGAGTAAAAAAATCTCTCCATAGCAGTGGTTTTAAATAGAATACGCGCGTTCCCGGAAAAAAGAAACGAAAACTGGCGGACAATTTTTTAAGGGTCTGTCTAGGACACATCTAGATGTGACATAGTTATGTCACATCTAAGTTGATGTCCACTCTGTTTGTGGTCTATTTTTTTCCTAGTTTTTTTGTTTCTTGTTGCTACATTATATACTTGTGGGAGCTTAGATGTGATATCCTTAAATAACATCTAGATGTGAATTAGACAAACTGATTTTCTAACGTACCAAGAAAGAAAACTCGATCAAAAACACGCCCCCGCTTCCAGGTCGCGAGAGTCGTCGCGCACACACACATAGACATAGACATGCATATCCGTGTTTACGTAAAATTCCATTTCCATCTCCATCTCCAATCATATTTGTCCAACTGGCACATTATTTACGTTGTTAATTATATACGCAGCAATATTAACGTACATCATCTCTTGTTTGCGCACGTCCGGACCGCTGCCACGGCCGGTCCTGACCAACCCGAACCCTCTTCATCACCCGCGCGTGCTTCCCGCCCGAAACGGTCAGTGCCGCATTCATGCCCGGCCAGAGCGGACGCGACCTCTCACTGGCGCCGGCATTGAAGCGGCGCGCCGGCCGAGAGAGCGTCGCCCGCGCCGCTTCGGGTGCACGCGGCTGCTCCGCGTTCAAAGGTCGCAATAGCCGGCTACAACATGCATGTAAAAAGTTCTTGGGAGTCCGTGCTACAGCTAGCTGTCCTCCCCCAACTCGTCAATCTCTTCCAGTAGTGCTAGTACTCCATGGCGCGATCCATCGACAAGCAGGCGGGAAAGTTATCGTATACTCGGTTTGCGGTGAGTGGCATGCCGAGCGACCGTGTGGGGTCGAGCCGTGGAGGAGGGTGAGACACGAACACGACAGACGTGATTTAAACGTTGGTTTTGCTCGATGGCGCGATCCAACGAAACGAAACGTTGGTTTCTCTCCGTTTCCATTTTTTCTCCGGAAAAACGGAAACTTTCCACTCCATTTTCATTCCTATTCCAAGGTTGCCCCGTTACAACATTCCATCAAATACAAAGGAAAACTAACACGCATGCTGATGCATCTCAATGATTCACAGATCATAGCCAATATTTACTTCACAACTAAAGAAAAAAGTTGTGAGAGCGTGTACGAAAGAAAAACTACTGATGGGGTCACTACGACTTAAACCCTAAACCCTAAACATGATTTAATTTCCTGGCCAGGTAGAACCTGTCGAAGGAAAGACGGCTGGCACCCTCGGATCATACGATGCTTTTGTGCAGTTCCACTAAAATCGACCTGAGCATCCCTGATGGCAAAGATATTGAAGAAGTGTGATTAGAATAATAGTACTGACACTAGTTCATGAGACATAAACTCATCACAAGTAGAAGCCGGTAGAAGTAGAGAAAGATCGACATGGAGATGGAGCTACGCAGTGGAGCAAGCCGGCTCCAAAAGGAAGATGGACTACCTGGGACGTCAGGCTGTAGCTAGAAGGGCGGTTGGGACGCGACATCGGCCCATACCGCGGTGACCCCCGATTGGGACGCACCGACTGTGGGTTTTCTCCCTCGCCGATGTCGACCGCGTCTACGCAGAACATTGTTCCCTTCCCCCAGTTGCGGGATCAGGCCCGTCGTTCTATGCTTGTGAAGAGAGCAACCTAAGCAAGCAGGCTTGTAGCTTAGGCTCCTGCTAGTGTATATATAGTGGTTTTCTTTTTCTCTCCATGTCAATCATTTTATATTGCGTACGTGTCATTCAAGAGTGAAATGATGGTTGCTTCTTCCGACTAACTTACTGTGTGATTTGACTGCTCCTTAGTGGCCCCTACACGTACTCCCCCTACGTGTATGCAACAGTCACACGTACACATGGACGCAAAAACGCGCGCGACGCCCTAATGCATGCATGTCCGAGCACACGACGGAACACACACGGTCACGCTCAAGTGCTCAACCTACACGTGCATGCACACACATACTCAGTCAGGGTGAGCTAGTGACCGTATAAACACCGGAAAATATATATATTGAGCGCAATGAGCGTATTATGAAGTCCACTGACCGTATTTTTACAAATATACAGTGACAGACAGTGTATTTATCTCGTTTGAAATTAAGCCATATTAACCGGAGAGGAGGCAGTATGGACTAGCATTACTTTGTTGTGTCCCGTCAACTTGCCGAACGAGGAGAAGGTTGCAGGACGGGAGAAGCTTGCGCGCGGTGGCTCGCAGGACAAGGAGAAACTTTTGACTAATGCAAGCTCTCCCTCGCTCAGGCGGTGGACGTGCAACAGTTAATTCGGTGTCAGATTGCCAGAAGCATACACTATACTACTAGTGCTATTATTGTTCGACTTCCCGAATAGGCGAACAGCCAAGCGCAAAGTTTACTAGTACTACTACTATAGTCTATAAAGGTACGTACAATACTAGTACTAGGAACCGGATGGAGGAGCGTCTGCACTCTTATTATAATTTTAAAATGTGATAAAGCAATCTTCAACACATTTGGTTCTCTTCGAGGGTTCTCGCATGTGATAATGGAAGTTGATTGCATGGAACACTCGCCACAATTCTCGCTTAATTCTGGCTCATATCCTGTTACAAATAGTAGCGCTCGGTAATATTTCCTCTTTTTTTGTTATTCAGCATGTAAACAGGTCAGCAAACCTTGCGGCGCATCTTCGTGCGAACCGTGCTTGCTGCACTTTGAATGTGGCCGAGAGCTGGCTTGATGAAACACCTCGCTTCCTACTTCTTTTTTGTGGGGTACCTCGCTTCCTAGTGACCAGTGTCTTGGCTGATCGTCCTAAGAATGCTTATATATGAATAAAGCTCTCTCATTTACCCGCAAAAAAGATTAAGCCATATTAACCGGAAAGGAGGGAGTATGGACTAGCACTACTTTTTGGTGTGTCCCGTCAACTCGCAGAACAAGGAGAAGCTTGCAGGACAAGGTGAAGCTCGCTTACGCCTTTTGACTAATGCAACCTACCCTCGGTGGACATGCATCAGTCCATTCGGTGTCAGATTGTCAGAGGCATACACTGTAGTACCCAACATGCGGAGTACCATCATTGTTCGACTTCACGAAGAGGCGAAGAGCCAAGCGCAGTAGTACGAGTAGTACTACTACTAGAACCGCATGGTGGAGCGTCTGTACTCTTATTTTTTATCTCTGATAAAGTACATGTTTATTCCGGAGAAGGGCGGAAAACGGCAGCCCAACATGTAATGAATGATATCGATCAACCAACCATGCTCGAATATATCTTGGCCTCCGTGCGAGCCCGTCTGTGTGTTCTCGCTCCTCGTCTCTCTCAAGGAACGGCGGGTTGGCTCTTTGCCGTCAATTGAGATCGGTTTGCTCACACTCCTGTCCCACATGTCAGTGATATGCCAAGAGGAGGTGCGTTGACCGACTGGCCATACGCGTACTTGGTTTTGCACCTTCATACTACTCCTCCCTCCGTCACAGTTTACAGGGCGCGCTTCATTATGATGCATTTCTCTCAATGCATTTCCACCACCAGAGAGACTTTAGACGCGTTTGGTTTAATGCTCAATTAATTAGGGCGTGGTAACCGCAATCAAGTCCACAATTTTCTCTCCATGTACTGTACTACTACGGAGTGGAGTAAGTGCATGCATGTGTGTACCCGGGGTGGAAGCACTGCATGCATGTGTGTACGCATTATTCCCTCTAGTAATAGACGCCGTGCTATAACTACCAATGCTATTTTTCAGGCCGATCGCTAGTCGCCTTGGTCCCACAGATTTTTTTCTTTTTTCTGAAGCGCGCTGTATAAACAGTGACGGATGGAGTAGTATGAGCGGATTCAAAGAAGAGCGTATTGATGGTTGCTTCTTCAGAGCAACTTACAGTGGGAAAGGTGGGGCTTATGATTTGACTGCTCATTACTCACTATTAATGCGGCGCAACGACCGGGCTGAGTCTCCCATGCGGTTGTGCACTACCCCCTCGGTTCTTAAATATACTCCGGAGTATTTGTCTTTCTAGAGATTTCAACGAGTGACTACTCAAATATTTGTCTTTTTAGAGATTTCAAATGGACTGGCACATACGGATGTATATAGACATATTTTAGAGTGTAGATTCACTCATTTTGCTCCGTATGTAGTCACTTGTTGAAATCTCTAGAAAGACGAATAGAATATTTAGGAACGGAGGGAGTACACATACGAAGCAAAATGAGTGAATCTACACTCTAAAATATGCCCGTTTGAAATTTGTAAAAAGACAAATATTTAGGAACGAAGGAGTATAATTTTGTGCATGGCACATGGACCCGGATGATGAAGAGGCTTCTGGCAATGCTATCAAGCTTCCATCATTTGTTTACATAATTGACGTACTATACAAATAATTTTCCAGCGACATGAAATTGTACAATGGTGTGAGCTTTCAGCTTTTGTTTCGCGTGTCTTGCCATCGATGCTCTTTCGGAAACAATAAAAAACTAACTTCCTTGCTAATGCATGTCAATTATTAGCAGATCAGAGCTAATAATTACATCACAACTGAAGACAGAGTTGTGAGAAGGTGTTAAATTAAAATTGATCCATGCTTTCGTTGGCAGCAACGTCCCCCCAGCTCTGTCTAAATCAACAAGGCATGTTGGGAAAAAGTAGCTGTCTGGAGCATGCAACATTCCGATCATTTTGTGCAGTTCCACTAAAATAGAG
The DNA here is from genome assembly GCF_018294505.1 of Triticum aestivum. Classification (NCBI taxonomy): domain Eukaryota; kingdom Viridiplantae; phylum Streptophyta; class Magnoliopsida; order Poales; family Poaceae; genus Triticum; species Triticum aestivum. The sequence continues at coordinate 539,346,454 of NC_057812.1, read as the reverse complement.
CTGAGCGTCCATGTTCCAAAGATATTATGTGTGATTACGATAATAGAGGATTGCTAATGAAACAATAAACACACAAATAGAAGCCGGTCACCTTTGCAGTCTCTCTTAAGACTAACTAGTTGGAGAAGATTAGGCTCGGAGTTTGATGAGGAGGATAGAGCAAAACCAATCTCCCTGTGCAGTCGCACTGAAATGTAGAGACGTTGCCCGTGTGACATTTCAGTACAACTGCACAAAACACTCTTAAGAGAAAAGTGATTTGTGTAGTTCACCAAAAGGTCGCAATAGCAACGAGGTGAAATGGATAGCCCTGTTTGCAAAAAAGAGGTAGAAAGGAAACAATTACTGACCAATAACAGTTGATGACACATGCGACGACAAAAAATAAGCATATTCCTTGTCCTAAGGGAAGATAACAACACAGTTGTGTTTGTCTAAAACGGTGTGAGGACGAGAATGCAATATGGAAAGTACGCTGGACGAGCTACGTTTTGGGCAAAGAACTATGGAAGATCCACATGCAACGATGTGGGAAGACGGGCAGTGGAGCAAGGCCGGAGGGGATACCTGGAGGTCGTCGGGATGTAACTAGGTGAGCAGCGGCGGGCGGAATCTGCGAGCAGGTGGCGTAGGCCCTGCCGCGCCGGAGCTTGGTCAGAGAGAACGGCGTGTACCGCAGATCAGGATGTGCTACCTCCGCGCCGTCGAACGGAGAAACAATGCACTTCCTCCCTTTCCCCCGGCGGACGGGATGTGGCCGGATCAGTGACCAACGGTGAGAGAGAGAGGCCACCGCACTCTCTTTCCCCCGGCGGACGGGATGCGGCCGGATCAGTGACCAACGATGAGAGAGAGAGAGGCCAGCGCAGCCTTGTGTGAGATACTCTGAAGAGCGACAAACCAGGCAGGCATGCTCCATTGTATATAGTGAGCGGACTACCTTTTTCTCCATAAAAAACATTTTATATTCTCTATACGTGCCATTGAGCGCTATAACTTTATTTAAAAATAATGCGGCAACGCGTCAAGTCGAACTTTGTTTCGTGCACGCGTGGTACACAACCTCCCTAGGTAAACAACCGCTACAGGCGTTCAAATTAGCATGTGGACTGCCATTTCGTAAAGAAATGAGCTCCACCGTGTACCCGCGCGGGTGTGGCTGGGCACGAAGTGTGAGTACGTGCACGGTGCACCTATTCTCTTCTTGTATACGTACACCACCTACGTGGGGTTGTGTGAGAGAGATACAAACCTAGAGACATATAGTGTGTGGGTTCT